>NW_026020416.1:0-437546 GCF_900185275.1 Solanum verrucosum
AAAGTTCTGTGAAGGCATTATCGTGTGCATATGATGATATGTGTGAAATAAGAGCCATGACTTTAGACTTGTGAATACAGTGATATGCTAATGTGGAATGGTCATAAGCTCTTAATATAGAGAAAGTTAGATTGAAAGCCTCTTCAAACTCTAATGTAAAAAGAAGAGACTTGTCTGCAATAGCCGCAACCTGATTCACTCCAAACTTCATTATTGGTATCGCATGAAACGCATGAAATGAGAGACATCGATGAAGACTGCTATCTAACGTAAGGGTGACACCTTTGAACATTGATGGTATAAAATAAGAAGCAATTATCGAATTCCCTGTTGTTAATCTCATCAAGTAAAATTGGCAATGTATACCAATTGCCTCTCCTTGGGAATTTTCAGCGAACACCTTGGAATAGTGGCATGTTTGGGACATACTATCAAATAATTGTTGAGAGGATCGATTCCACACGTAAGGATATCTTTCTAATATGGTAGAAAACTTGTGAGGCATCTTGGCCACATAAGACAGGGAATCACATAGTTGCCCAATATCAACCCAAGCATCCACGACACTACCAAAGGGTAAAATATCAAGTAATGGTTCAAGCTCAAAATGGAGATATGAGCATGTTTTCTTATGACAACAATAAGTATGCAGTACTTGACCAAGAGGAAGCTTCTCACCTGAAGGTTCAAATTTGTTGAGTTGGCCGGTGACATAGGGCAGAGAAAAAGAGTTGAAATTGGTGAATAAGCATGAGCAATAGTTAATAGAATTGGATGCATATTTAGATAGTCTCCCATCTGTAGAAACATGGACATTTAACTGAATATTCCCTAAGATTGGGGTAAAATCCTCTAGCACAAACTCTTGATCGTTAACAACCATAGTCTTTTGAACCACACTCACTTTGCCTTCAAATTTAGCTTGTATATCGCACACCTCCTATGATATTTCATCTTCTAGATCAGAGTGACCCTCCGAGCTAAAGGTTGTTGCATCAGATTGTTCATCGACAAACACCTCGTGGTTGGTTTGTTGGGAACATACATCTAACATGTGGGCTTTGATAGTCGCGGCATAGCCTTCCATAGACATAATGACCCATTAGCTAAGCTAAATGGTGAATCCTCTGCTAGTGGCATTTTATCGAACACTTGTTCCACATTTGAGTTTCCGACTTTTGAAGTAGATTCAATTGCATAATAAGTAGGTAAAATATTCAAATCAACAAATGAAACAACCTGGGTCATTGGTGTAACCATAGGTGCAGACCTATCATAGTCAAAATGGGCATGAGAAGGATCAACAAAATACCTTGATGTAGTAATGGTTGTGTTCTGAAATCGCAACACCACTTGCTCTTTAAAATGCTTCCAATCAACTAGTTGATTATTGCGATACATCCAATGAAACCATTCAAGGGCATCACCATCGAAATAGTAAGGGACATAGTGTAATTTGTGGGCATCCGAGATGGCAAAAGAATCAAAATAGAGCTCCGCTAATAAAACCCAACCCACTGCATTGTAGCCGTTGAATCGACCCAACTCCACTGGAGACGGCTGAGAATGCATTAAAGCAACATGAGAGTGCAGAGCTTGAAGCAATTTCTGATTAGACTCTGTAAGAGAATGAAAACTAGAGACTGATGAAGTGAAACCCATTATTGAATATGAGAGAGCTGAGAGTTCGTTGTTGGATTCAATGAAAGCACCAATGTAACAAACTAAGCTTTGTATTGATCATAAAACAACTTACAAGCTCATCAAAAAACAAAAAGAAAGATAGAAAAGGGAGATTCCAGACTCCTATTACAAAATAACTAACTAAAAGAAAATGACATAACTCATAGTGTAACCCCTAATGAGATAGTTCATCCTCTATATATAGGCATCTTTAGTGCACAATCTCATTTCTTTAACCCGGGTCCCAAATGTAATTTGAAAGTATATCAATTGGGTCCTGCATTGTGGCTAGATTCGTAACAATTTTTGATAATTTTTATTACTTATAGAGAAAGAATATAACTTAAGTAATTTAAACAAGATGCCAATCTTATTCATTTATTTATTTTCATAAATCCCCAAGCTTCTTTCATAAGATAGTGTTGACCATAAGAAAGGAGACAGAAAATTATTGATTGATAAATAAATATAACCGTTATAACATATGAAGACAAGTGAATAAATCCAACAGCATAAAAACGAAAAAAAAAAACAGAATTTGATTTTTCCATATGCACTCTTTTATTAAAAAAGTATTAGGAAATTTTATAGGTTCATATGCACACAACCCAAGAAAGTTGCTTCTTCAGCTAATTAAATGCACTTCTCTCTCTCTTCAGCATAAAGAAGCCAACAAACTCTCATTTGCTTTGTACCCTTATCTAAGCTTTACACAATTCTTGTTTATTTCTTATTGGGGGTACTTGAAGAAGCAAATGGGTGGACTTTTGACCTGTTGAAAATGGAGGGGTCTGTCAGCTTCAGATTCTTAGTGGGGGCAATTTTTTTGGGGATTTTTGTGGGTTGTGGCTGGTCTATAGAGAATGCTGCTGATTCAGCTACTGCAGTGTATATTGTGACCCTGAAAAAAGCTCATTTTAATGAAGAACTCAACTTGAAGAATCAATACCACTCCAGAAATGGTGGGTCACAGAGAGTTAATAGATTTGACAAACCAAGGTATTATTTTTAACTGAATATGTAGTGTCATGTTAAGAATTCATACAACTATTTTGGGATTGAAGCGTAGTAGTTGTTACATTCATAAATCTCCTCAATAGTTCAATGTTGCTCTAGATGAATGTTTTTTTTTTTTTGTGGTTAGCCCACTTTCGTTTGTTTAATTTCTGCTACAGTATTATTTTAGTTGTAACTTGGGCATGTGTAAAGTTGAAATCTTTTAGTGGTTTTGAAGTTCCACTTGTCTTCTAGCATTTCTAATTATTCAAGTGTTTGGAATTGTAGATTGTAGTGTGTTAAAAAGAGGGAAACTTATCTGATTGTGTTTATGTATTTTAGTGTTTTGACTGATTGAGAATGAGAAGCAGTGCATTATTATGTAAGGACTCTCATGGAATGAAGCTTAATTAATTACATGAGAACTTTACTCTTTTAGTGGCTAGATTCTTGGAGCTGTGTAACCCACTATCCAGAAGTCACTTTAATAAGAAAGTTTTAGATTTGTCTAACTATCACACTCTGGGCTATTCGTATTACATTGTCATATCAGATTCTTGCATAAGACAATTAGAGTTTTTGTTCCTCTCTGTCTTGTTTTTAGTGTATCTATTTGAAAGTGAGAAGTTAACTTCTTCAGTCGTATTACTGATAACTGTTTTCGGAATCAGCAATATTTCACATATAGATCGCATGAATGGTTCCTACGTTTCTCAAATGCACGATTCCTTATTGAGGAGGATGTTAAGAGGAGAAAAGTATCTAAAAGTATACAGCTACCACTACTTGATTAATGGATTTGCTGTGCTTGTAACACCCCAGCAGGTATGGAGAAATTAGAATTTTCTTTAACATGCCATACATAGTTAAGTCATTACATAGTCTTTTGTGACTTTTGATCATGGTCATATCTTATGTGAACATGTATTTGATCAATTTGAAGGCATTCAAGCTTGCAAGGAGGAGAGAGGTGTCAAATATTGTTTTGGATTTCTCAGTTAAGACTGCAACCACACATACACCACAATTTCTAGGTCTACCTCGTGGGGCATGGGCTCAAGAAGGTGGATATGAAACTGCTGGGGTAGGCATTGTAATTGGTTTCATTGACACTGGAATTGATCCTACACACCCCAGCTTCAATGATAAGTCACCTGAGCAAACATATCCTGTTCCTGAGCACTTCTCTGGCATTTGTGAGGTCACCCTGGATTTTCCATCCGGATCTTGCAACAGGAAACTTGTTGGTGCCCGTCATTTTGCAGCATCTGCTATAACCAGGGGAATATTTAATGCAACTAAGGACTTTGCTTCTCCTTTTGATGGTGATGGTCATGGAACGTAAGTGTTCTCTATCATATGGACATTCCACTGCAGCTCTTTTGTAGGCTTATTTGGTATTCACAATGTGCACACTGAATGTAAGAGCTCTTGATCATAATCAATATGTTTCTTCATTTCTTCTGAAGTATAAAATTTGGCGATCCACCTCCTTTATATATGAATTTTGGTCATCTAACATTATTTTTAAGAGTAAGACTTGAAAATAGTGAAGGAGTTCCAAACAAGTTGGGGTTGTCTATATGAATCCTCACTGACCATGTTTCTCCATTTAAATTCATCTCTGCACTACTTTACAGTTTAAAAGGAGGAAACTTTATAGGCCTACCCTAGACTAACACTTTTTGATCAAGACCTCTCTGATGCCTCATTTAGGATATGTAAAATTCTGATTTTGTTGGTCGTAATGGATCATTCATGGAATTATCAAGAGTTGAGCATCTCCATGAAACTCTATGAATGTGGTGCAGTTGCACAATTGGGAAGATGCTATAGCTACATTGTATGTTTCACTTGATTAAACAATCATCATTGTCTCCGAGTATTCATGTTTCACAGTGATTCATCTATACTTTTATAGCTTTCTTCTGTTTTGCTTGCTAATCCAAGTATTAACTCTCTAAAGTTTCAGTTCTCCTCTTGAGGTGGTTGCTTCATGTCACTTAGATTCCAACCATAATTCGAGTATCCATTCCATTCTGAATCATAATGGTAACCATATGAATCAACCTGCCTGTATGTACGAGAAGCATAGTAAGATTGTTCAGATTATGAACTATAGAAACATAAGTTACCTTCTTGGTTTTTCATGAATGAGGTGATTGCCACCACAATAGTCACATGTTCTGATCCTTTGAAAATGCTCTGCTATCAGCTCTTAGTTGTTTTTCTGGATTCTCCTGTAGTTCATCTTTAAAGCACTTGGGGTGAGTTCAAATTCAGGGATAATTTCTTCAAGTCTCCTTCTCTACCATTTGTCAAGTACTAAGGATGAAATCTCGAAAATGTGAAAGAAAAAATTATATACAACTCTCAAAGTTGCAACAACAACAATTAGCAAATAGATATTGCCCAATCCCCCGGAAAATGCCCCAAAATCTGACGAGCCCAAGATCTGTGTATAAAAACTAAAGCTCATGCTTGTTAAAGATAGTATTGATAATGTCAATCCCATGAGAGGATTGAGTTTCTAATATGCTAATTAGTATTGATTGATTACTTTTTGAGAAATCTGATTTGTAAAATTAATAATGACGGGAGAAATAGCCACAACTCAATTGAGTTGAGTCAAGAATCCACCTATGGAATAACTAGCAATTATAATACCTTTCATCAACCCTTGTTGAAGTATGAATTTTTTTTTTGATAACCGAGAAATCCATTTGTGACCCGCCCTTTGGACCAATCACAGCCTTCTAAACTCGATGGATAATGGGCCTGCCCCTCTACCCTTCTCCACTTAAATACCGGGCTTCGCTTTGCATGGTGTGGGGATTGAACCTGCAACCTAAGCCACAAATCCTCCACCTTTTGCCACTTGAGCTAGGCCTTGGGGGCTTGTTGAAGTATGAATGTTTCTCGCGAATACATTCAATCCCTCTAATCTTTTCTAAAGATGCGAAGGTTGTATTTAAAGGCTCTGCATAGATAGAAATATATAGTCTTCTTTCAAATATCTATGCGGCAATTCTAAGGTTAAAATACTAATCCCTTCTTGCGAATAGAATCAATATTCAACAAGACTATCCTAAACCCAATCAAAGCAATGGAGAAATTGATATATCTCTTGTGATTATTATATCAATGAACTCCTCAAGGAATCAATTAAACACATGAGATAAAAGGTAAATTAGTCACTATAAAACCACAGGTTTCATCAAAACTCAACTATGAGAATGTCACTCCATAATGGAGTAAAAACAATCATTGAAAAATTAAGAGTCATCATGCTCATAACAAAAGATTAGGAGAAGAAGGTGGTTTAGAAGAAACTCTAAATCTCTTTAATCCTCCTTGAAATTCTTAAGTTCTCTTTTTTTCTCTCCCAACAGCTGCGCCTGTCTTTTGGTGTCTCCTCCCCTTTTTTCATACTCTCTAAAGTCCCTATTTATTTCCATCTCAACCCTAGTAACTAAAAAGTTGAAAGTTTGAACTCAGGGTCGTGCAGTCACAGTGACCAAAACTCCACCACTGCGACAGTTGGGGCTTTTTTGTGCCCAATTCTTCATTTCATGCATCTCTTTTGCTTGAGTCTTGTGTATTTTCTCCTTCCTTTTTTTGTGAAGTAATCAAACGGCGTGCACCCGGTGGACTCAGTGTTCTTAAAGGCGAGCGCCTCTCGCCTTTGGCGACAAGGCGAGGCGAGGCGAGGGGTTTGCGCCTATTTCAGGCAAGGCGTGGCGAGATCAAAAAGGCGAGCCAAGGCGAGGGGTGACGTGGAATTGGCGATGCAATAGGCGTCGCCTTTTTCTTCTTTTTTTTTAGAAGTCTGAATTTTAATAATTAAAAAGCCAAATAATCAAATTAGGGTTTTTTTTGGGTATTTTTTCAAACTTATGACGCGACTGCTGCTCCTCATTTCGCGACCGGAGACTTGAAATCAATCCCTCGACTGGAATTAGAGTTCGCGACTGCTGCTGCTGCGATTGGAAACTTGAAGTCGACTGTCGCGACTGCTGCTGCTGCGAGTTCGCGTCTGCTGCTGCTGCTCAGCTTGAAAAAGTACAGAGAAGAAGAAGAGGAGGCGTTTTTTCTTGAAAAGTACAGTAAAGTACAGAGAAGAAGAGAGAAGAAGAAGAGGAGGAGTTTTTTCTTGAAAAGTAAAGGAAGTACAGCTTTTTTAGTATCTTTTTTCAAAAAGTAGAGTCTTTTCAACTTTTCTTGAAAAAGAAAACTAGAGACAGAGTTTCTCTAGATAAGTGTGTCCTTTTTTATTTATAAAATAAATTATACTTTTAATATTTATTATATTTTCTCTCTTCTTTAACAATTATACTCCTCTTATTTTGTATGTAATTATATCAAAATATGCAATTCATTATTATATATATTTCATAAATATTTTTAGTAATATTTTATTATATATATATATATATATCACTTATTTGGTATTAATTGGCGCCTCGATTCAAAAAGGCGAGCGCCTCGCCGCTCGCCTCGCCGCGTGGCGAGGCAGGCCCTTGTCGCCTTTTGTCGCCTCTCGCCGTCCAAAACACTGGGTGGACTCACTCCTTTGCAAATTATATGAAAATTGTGCCATGTCCAGGAGTCTGGCCCAATCCTTTTGATGCGCACTGACATAGTGCCTTAAGTAGCACTCCAACAGGGCGTTGACGCGTTCGGTCTGGCCGTCGGTCTGCGGGTGGAAACTTGTGGAGAAATGAAGTTTTGTGCCAAGTATCTCGAACAACTCCCTCCAATAGTTTCCAGTATATCGGGGGTCTCGATCGCTAATGATGTGTCTTGGCAGCCCCCAATATTTCACCACGTTCTTGAAGAACAGTCGAGCGGCCTCCTTTGCGGTGCATCCGGCTGTGGCGGGAATGAAGGTAGCATATTTTGAGAACCTGTCCACCACAACCATGATAGTTCCATACCCGTCGGACTTAGGTAGGGAAGTGATGAAGTCCATAGTCACGCTTTCCCATGGACGTTCCGCTACGAGTAGTGGCTCCAATAGTCCTCCCTGATGCCTTTGTTCTACCTTGTCTTGCTGGCACACAAGACAAGTCTGCACATAGCACTCGATATCGTCCTGCATGCATGGCCAGAAATAGATAGCCTCAATCAGCGCCCTCGTTCGTCGCTGCCCTGGATGCCCGGCCCACGGTGTGTCGTGGCTTTCCTTAATTATCCGCCGCCTGATAGACCCGAACTTGGGTACGTAGACCCTTCGACCGGATGTGAGTAAAAGGTCATCCTCCACCCAAAAGCGCCTAGTCTTGCCTTGGGCGGCTAACTCCATTAGCTTCCTGGCCTCAGGATCATGCTGTATGCCATCTTTAATTGCATCTTGAATATCACAATGGACTGTCGTGATGGCAGCAAGTTCGGCCTTCCTACTTAGCGCATCGGCCACAACGTTACCTCTTCCTGGCTTATACTCCAAAACGTAGTCATCCTCGGCTAGAAAATCCTGCCACCTAGCTTGTTTCGGGGTGATCTTCTTCTGCGACTGAAAGTAGCTAGTGGCCACGTCGAACTTGGAGCCTAGCAAGTAGTGTCTCCACGTGCGCAGGCAATGTACGATGGCCATCATTTCTTTCTTCTGCACTGTATAGCGCCATTCGGTCTCCTTCAATTTGCGGCTCTCGAAAGCTAATGGGTGTCTCTCCTACATTAAGACTCCCCCAATGGCAAAGTCTGAAGCATCCGTATGTACTTCGAAGGTCTTTGAAAAGTCGGGCAACGTCAAGACCGGCTCTTCTATCACTGCGGCCTTGAGACCTTCGAAGGCTTGCTGGCACTCCATGCTCCAAACCCACAACTTATTTTTCTTTAACAACTCGGTCAGTGGAGCGGCCTTTGCGGAGTAGCCACTTATGAACCTGCGATAATAATTTGCAAGTCCAAGGAATGATTGTAGCTCGGTCACTTTAGTGGGCACCTCCCACTCCTGGATCTCCCGAATTTTAGCCTCGTCCATTCGTAGTTTGCCCTGGCTGATGATATGGCCCAAGAAGTGCACCTCATGTTGGGCAAACTCACACTTCTCCCGCTTGATGTAGAACTGGTTCTCTCGCAAGACTTGGAAGACTTTTCTCAGATGCCCCACATGTTCCTCCAAGGTGTTGCTATAGATGACATAGTCATCTAAGTAGACCACCATGAACTGATCCAAGTATGGATGAAAGATCTTGTTCATTAGCGTGCAAAATGTAGCGGGTGCGTTGGTTAAGCCGAAGGGCATCACCAACCACTCGTAAGCTCCGTACCTCATCACACATGCTGTCTTCGGTTCATCCTCTTTCGCGATACGCACTTGGTAGTAGCCTTTTCAGAGATACACATTGGTGAAGTATTTGGCCTGCCCAAGCCTGTCAAACAAATCTGCAATGAGCGAGATAGGGTACTTGTTCGTAATAGTTACCTTATTGAGCGCTCGATAGTCGATGTATAAACGTAAGGATCCATCCTTCTTCTGGAACAGTACCGGTGCGCCATAAGGTGCCTTGGATGGACAGATGTGACCGGCCTCGAGGAGCTCCTTCAACTGCTTCCTTAGCTCCTCTAGTTCAGGTGGAGCCATGTGATAAGGTGCATGCGCGGGTGGCTTGGCTCCAACCTCCAACTCTATCCTGTGATCTACCTCGCGCCTCAGAGGTAGAGTCTTCGGCAGCTCGTCTAGCATCACGTCCTTGTTCTCTTCAAGGACCTTCTCTATAATCGGTGGCAAGGTCTCCTTAGCACCATTGTCTTCTCCCAAACTTGCAATGGTAGCTAGGAACATCGGTTCTCCTTTCTTCAGGCCCTTCACGATCTGCATGACCGACAAGAGGGCATGTCCTTCCTTCTTCGGTACCTTGACTAGAGGTACCATGCACGACCCTTCCCGCTACATGACCATGAGTCGTTGGAGGTAGGGGTCAATCATCGTATGGCAGCACTGGAAGAAGTCCTGCCCAAGAATAATGTCAAAGATATCTAAAGGAGCAACAGGAAAGTTTGTCTTACCTTGCCAATTTCCCAACGTGATGCTCACTCCTTGCACGACCCCGCACACGGGAGTCTGTGGGGCATTAACTGTCTTGAGGCGGGTGTTGCTTGGAACATAGTTCAGCCCTAACCTCTTTGCCGCCATCTTGGTCATGATGTTAGCTTCTGCCCCGGTGTCCACCATGGCATGAGCTGTACGTCCATTAATGGAGATGTCTACATACTACGTGCTGAAGTCTCCTGGCTTCTCTGTCAGCTTGGCTATCGTCCCGCATAGTCCAACCATGCCCAATTGCGTCGTGCCCGCGTCTTGCCCTTGCTCTTGTGCGTCCTTCTCCTTCCGTTCGCGTAGGATGGCACCAAGGTTCTTCATCTCTGGGCACCTGGCATAGCCGTGTGGTCCTCCGCATATGTAGCAACCATCTCTCTTAGTGGTCTGCGCCTTCTTCTCGGTGTAATTTTGGCGCACGAACCGTCTGTTGTCCGGCTTGTGGGAGTCGTGCTGCTTGGGGTGCGCCTGCTGCTCTTTGCCTCGGCCACGATCTCCACCACCTTTGGCATGACTGCTCTTTGCATCCTTGCCCCATGCCTTGTCATGTCGATCATGCTTAAAGTCTGTCAAGGATTCTGCTTGCGTGATGGCCTCATCTATGGTCTTGACTGTCACCGCTCCAGCTCCGTCTTGGGCAGGACTTTTTCCAGCGCTGCCATACGATGATTGACCCCTACCTCCAACGACTCATGGTCATGTAGCGGGAAGGGTCGTGCATGGTACCTCTAGTCAAGGTACCGAAGAAGGAAGGACATGCCCTCTTGTCGGCCATGCAGATCGTGAAGGGCCTGAAGAAAGGAGAACTGACATTCCTAGCTACCATTGCAAGTTTGGGAGAAGACAATGGTGCTAAGGAGACCTTGCCACCGATTATAGAGAAGGTCCTTGAAGAGAACAAGGACGTGATGCTAGACGAGCTGCCGAAGACTCTACCTCTGAGGCGCGAGGTAGATCACAGGATAGAGTTGGAGGTTGGAGCCAAGCCACCCGCGCATGCACCTTATCGCATGGCTCCACCTGAACTAGAGGAGCTAAGGAAGCAGTTGAAGGAGCTCCTCGAGGCCGGTCACATCCGTCCATCCAAGGCACCTTATGGCGCACCGGTACTGTTCCAGAAGAAGGATGGATCCTTACGTTTATACATCGACTATCGAGCGCTCAATAAGGTAACTATTACGAACAAGTACCCTATCTCGCTCATTGCAGATTTGTTTGACAGGCTTGGGCAGGCCAAATACTTCACCAATGTGTATCTCTGAAAAGGCTACTACCAAGTGCGTATCGCGAAGGAGGATGAACCGAAGACAGCATGTGTGATGAGGTACGGAGCTTACGAGTGGTTGGTGATGCCCTTCGGCTTAACCAACGCACCCGCTACATTTTGCACGCTAATGAACAAGATCTTTCATCCATACTTGGATCAGTTCATGGTGGTCTACTTAGATGACTATGTCATCTATAGCAACACCTTGGAGGAACATGTGGGGCATCTGAGAAAAGTCTTCCAAGTCTTGCGAGAGAACCAGTTCTACATCAAGCGGGAGAAGTGTGAGTTTGCCCAACATGAGGTGCACTTCTTGGGCCATATCATCAGCCAGGGCAAACTACGGATGGACGAGGCTAAAATTCGAGAGATCCAGGAGTGGGAGGTGCCCACTAAAGTGACCGAGCTACAATCATTCCTTGGACTTGCAAATTATTATCGCAGGTTCATAAGTGGCTACTCCGCAAAGGCCGCTCCACTGACCGAGTTGTTAAAGAAAAATAAGTTGTGGGTTTGGAGCATGGAGTGCCAGCAAGCCTTCGAAGGTCTCAAGGCCGCAGTGATAGAAGAGCCGGTCTTGACGTTGCCCGACTTTTCAAAGACCTTCGAAGTACATACGGATGCTTCAGACTTTGCCATTGGGGGAGTCTTAATGTAGGAGAGACACCCATTAGCTTTCGAGAGCCGCAAATTGAAGGAGACCGAACGGCGCTATACAGTGCAGGAGAAAGAAATGACGGCCATCGTACATTGCCTGCGCACGTGGAGACACTACTTGCTAGGCTCCAAGTTCGACGTGGCCACTAGCTACTTTCAGTCGCAGAAGAAGATCACCCCGAAACAAGCTAGGTGGCAGGATTTTCTAGCCGAGGATGACTACGTTTTGGAGTATAAGCCAGGAAGAGGTAACGTTGTGGCCGATGCGCTAAGTAGGAAGGCCGAACTTGCTGCCATCACGACAGTCCATTGTGATATTCAAGACGCAATCAAAGATGGCATGCAGCATGATCTCGAGGCCAAGAAGCTGATGGAGTTAGCCGCCCAAGGCAAGACTAGGCGCTTTTGGGTGGAGGATGGCCTTTTACTCACATCCAGTCGAAGGGTCTACGTACCGAAGTTCGGGTCTATCAGGCGGCGGATAATTAAGGAAAGCCACGACACACCGTGGGCCGAGCATCCAGGGCAGCGACGAACGAGGGCGCTGATTGAGGCTATCGTGTCATGTCCCGCCACTATCCGAGCCAAATTTTGCAGCCAAGTAGACGTGGAGGCTTCTAGAGTTAAAGAGAGAACTGTAGAATGCCTTAGATATTTCAAGAAGGCCTTGGAGAATTCTAGACTATGTAGAATTCTCTAGAAAGGGGGCCAATGTGTAAATACCTTAGGGACTTCTCATGTAAATATTAATTGTACTTTAGTCCTTAGGAAGTAGTATAAATAGAGGTGCCAACCATTTGCAAGGCATCACTCAAGTGTAAAGCAATCTTCCAAAGCAATACAAAAGTCTTCTTCCAAAAACTCTCTTTGATCTTTCTAAGCCTTTCTTAGCATTCTCTTAGCGATCTTAGCATAAAGAGCTTTCTTGAGTTAGGGAGCTAACAAAATCCCAAAAATTATCCATACTAACAGGGGAGAGAAGGTGCCAATATGGGAGTTGATATTCCATCAAAGCAGCTGCAGTTACCGTCTTTCCAAATGCTCCAAAATTTTACTTTTGGGATCATCCTCCAGGTACTTTTGATAGTGTTGTCAACTGTCCGACATATCCTGCTAGCATAAGTATCTTTGATGGAGAGGGGAATAACCCATTGGAGGCCTAACAACGAGAAGAAGAAATGTCATATGCCAATTGTAATGGGGCAGTGCAAAAAAAGATGGTTGACACTTTCATTGTTTTTTTTACACGAAAAACATCTGTTGATGAGCATGATGCCCTTCCTAAGGTTGTCTTGTGTTAAACATGTCTTGGATGCAAAACAGGAGACCTTTGTGTATTTCCTCCTTACCTTCATTGCATATCTTTCATCAAAACAACCAAATATGTGAGGGATTACGTCATATACTACTTAAAACTCTTCAAACATGAGAAAAGACATAAATACACTTGAATCATTGTCCTCAAGCAAAAAGGACTGCCATAAAACAGCAACAGGACATAAAATCAGTTAAGAGCTTTCTTTTTCAGCAAAATTGACTTAGATCAACCAAGAGAATTAAACACCCTTTTTTTTTTGCTCATACTCGTGTATTGACAAAATGAAATTCTTGTGTCCCTTGAATCCCATTATGCCTCACCTAACTGACCACCCCAAATTAACAAAAAGCTACCAAGCCAACAAGCTTGAATCCCAATATGCCTCTCCAAACGGACTACCCCCAAATTAACAAAAAGATACCAAGCCAACAAGGGAGAAACAAATGGGCATGTTCAAGAACAATGACACTCACAATGATCAAAGAAATTCTTGCACCACATAGAAGAGTACCAAAAGCTTTCTTATCTTGTCACTATCCACTAATGAGTTCTCAAGTAAGGATCAGGTAGAATTTTTTCATTTGGTAGTAATGTAGAAAAGGATGAATATGGTAATATTGGATAAGAGTGACTAATTTTCCTTTGGCACGATCATTACTCAGCACTTAAGCTCACAACAATATTTTTTTTTCTTTTCACACTAAATCCCATACATGAAACTCTGTTCTCATTTTGCTCAAGTAAGGTGGGCCCAAGGGTTCCAAAACACACACAGAAAAGAGAAAAATAATGAAAAGAAAAGAAAGGACCTTGTTTGATTTGAACCTTCTTGATATCATCAATTTGTTATCTTTACTCCAAACTTAAGATACTGAAAATAGCATCTAAAACCATGTGGCTTGAATTTCTTATTAAACAGGCATACAGCTTCTATTGCGGCAGGAAACCATGGAGTCCCCGTTATTGTAGCTGGACATGACTTTGGAAATGCTAGTGGAATGGCTCCTCATTCACAGTAAGAAATTGAATTTTAATTTTCTGTTCACATTTGATTTACTGATATCAACCTGCAAGGTGATACTCTACATGCAGAAGAGATTCCAGCGATGTAACTATCATCAGTTCATCACTAGTAGTTTAGTGTATCACAGTATTGCAATCAACTTATGTGTTAGTTCTTGTTCATCTTTTCTATAAGCCCTTTGTCTTGTGAATCTTGCAATGACTTCTAACCAAGCACTTTCTCAATGCAAAAGATTTTGATGACTTAACTTTACAAAAAGGTTCTTTTGTAACAAAATGATCCTGATCATCAGGAGTTCACCAAACATTACAATTAGCACACCTGTTCTCTGATAAGTGAAGTGATGAAAGTCTGAATCCATTGTTGAGGGGAGGGGGATCCGGGAGCACTGGGAAGTGTTTGAGTTCTAAGCACTTGGGGAAATTACTAGAAATCTACTTTAATGATCGACCTTCTCAACTTCCCCAAGTGGTCATAACTCAAGCCTCCAGTGTTTCCTTTTATCAAAATACAGAGATTGAGATAAGTATTAATTTCCTTACCTTGTATCTTTCTTGCTAAAAGTAGTATTAGAGCAGATACTGATTACATGCCGATATTTCTAGCATTGCAGTTTACAAGGCATTATACAAGAGTTTTGGTGGCTTTGCTGCAGATGTCGTTGCTGCCATAGACCAGGTAAGTTTCATTTTTGGCTAGAGAGTGGAGAACTTTTAAAGGAAAAGAATAAAGAGAAAAGGATCCATGTCCTGGTTTTGACTTTTGGATAAAGAGAGGAATGGAGAAAGATATATTGCAGATGTAGGGAAGTCTCTCATCAAGTTTCTGTAACATAAAATAGTGGTATACTAGTTTAGATTTGATTTTGTCAGAAGGTGAAAAATGTTTCATCTGTTATAAAAGAAAAAGTTTCATCTTTTTTTGACATAAAAGAGAAAGATTCAAATACCAAAATGGGTCTAATTTTTGGTACAGAATAGAATGGGAAGCAGGCCAATTTTTTATGGATGGAGGGCATATTCATTTGTCCTTCATGCTTAAGAATCATTTACTGCTAATTCACAGAGGCAAAAGAGAAAAAAGAATAAATATTAATTCCTCAGTGTTGATACTTGTCTTGTCTGTTACAATTATAGGCAGCCCAGGATGGTGTGGATATAATCAATTTATCAATCACGCCAAACAGGCGTACTCCTGGTTTGGCGACTTTCTTTAATCCGATAGACATGGCCTTGTTATCAGCAGTAAAAGCTGGCATTTTTGTGGTACAAGCAGCTGGCAATACTGGACCATCACCTAAGAGTGTTGCATCGTTCAGCCCATGGATCTTCAGTGTTGGTGCTTCAACCCATGACAGGGTTTACAGCAACTCTATATTGCTGGGGAACAACATCACCATGGCTGGAGTTGGACTAGCACGTAAGTCTTCCTTGGTGATTGCTGCATTTAATTCTATTTTGAGAATATTAATGGAGCATGATTCTTCCCACAAATATCTATTATTTTAATCATTCCCTCTCACTTAGTCTTAAATTGTCTGTTAGAAGAAGTTAACGAGTAGAACTGAAATTATGTAATTCTTTGAAGAGAAGTGGGGCAATAAATAGATTTCACTACCTAACTTATTCCGCTCTGCACTAAGTTAAGTAATTTTCTGTTGGAACTTCTAATGATAATTTATGCAACTTCTAGGTTAGTTGTTGTTTCTCTCTCTTTCTAGAGAGAGAAATTGCAATTCCTTGCGAGTTCGAAAAGAATGAGTAATAGATGATCATCCTATGGAGAGTCACAACTCTTGGATATGGTTGGATCAGTTATTAGGTAAGTTAGTACCGATCCAAAGAACTTAGGTGATAGAGGTGTTACAAGGAAGGTAGATGTCGACCCTTACATACGAGTATTCAAAAAGAATGCATTTGAGGGATGAGGATAGTCTTCAATCACCAGATTTTTCAAGTGAATTCATATATTTTTTGTGACTTAAAATCAGCCCTTTGGGCAAATTGCAACTTTTGAAACTCGGGGATGATGTGCCTGTCCTATACCTTTCTCCAGTTAAATACTGGGCTTAGTTCACTAGAGCTCGAACTTTTGACCTAAGTCCCAAGTCCCTCAACCTCAACCCCTTGGGGCTTTCTCTCTCAAGTGAATATTAAGGTGTTTCTAAATAAGTTTGACTAAGTTCACTTGGCATAGAGCTCACACTTTTGACTTAAGTCACAAGTCCCTCAACCTCAGCCCTTTGGGGCTTTCTCAAGTGAATATTAAGGTGATTCTAAATAAGTTTGATATATTTTTGGATTAAACATGATCCATTACCTTTTGATTAAAAAGTTAGGCTTAGACTTAAAGTATGTACAGGTCATGTGCCACATTAGATAAATTACTATATCCACGGTAAAGTGTGTCACTAGCATTGAGGCATAATGTCACGAACTTAGACTTCAATTAACGCTCCGTGTGACACTTGACAACTTACGATTATTTCAAGATCTTGTAAGCTCAAGTAAGTCCTTTTCAAACTTAGATCGCTAAGAGAATGAAGAAAGACACGAGAGTTTTTAAAGAAGGCTTTTGTATTGCTTTGGAAGATCGCTTACACTTGCTTGGTTGAGTTACAAATGAATGCCCCTCTATTTATACTACACACCTAGGGGCTAAAGTGCAAATAAAAATTGCTATACAAGTCCCTACATATGTACAAATTGGTCCCTCTTCTAGAATTCTCTACAAGGCTAGAGAATTCTCAAGCCTTCCAAGAAACTCTTCTAGGGTATTCTAGAGCCTTTTCCAAACCTTTCCAAGATTCTAGATTCTTCCCCCCCTTAATTTTATGCCTTACTTGTATGGCAAATGGGCAGGTCATGACAGTAAGTTCTTCATGCTTTCTTCTAATCTTTTCTCTCACATGGTATCAAAGCATGCAAAACTTTTTGAATTCAAGTCTTGTCGCCACTTATCAACAAATATTTTCATGTACTTAACCGAAGAAAAATAATTAGACCCACACATCAGTGTGATCAAACTAAAATAAGTACACAAAAGTGCAATTTCTAACAATTCAAGCTAGATAAGGTAGTTTACTTAATTTAATATGAATCTTCTCCCAAACGTTACTATAGTGAATAGTGATTGCACCGCCAGGAACTAGAGTTATTTTTCAACAAAGATCCAATGCCATGTTATATTAAGTGAACCACCTCAAATACAAGTTGAATTGTTAAAGATGATATATGTTTATTATAGACCCAAAAATGCTCCAATATCACATTAAATGGTGTGAACCGTCTCATCTAAAAGTTTAAATTGCTAGAGAGGAAACATGTTTATTTATTTTAGGTCTATAAGCAGAGAGAAATTAAAAGGTGAACAATCTTTCATTTGCGGGAAACAGATGCCATTTTAGGACTACCTAAAAAGAAAAGGAGAGCTATGTTTTCCAGACAAATGAAGTTTAATCCCTTGTCATGTATTGGTAATACCAAAAAATTATCAAAATCAGCGGTGAATGCGAAATGATATTACAGGATTGCCTTTAAAGTTGAGGAAGCTGATGCCCTTGAAACTTGTTATAGAAAGTGAAGCGTATAGAAATTTACTCTTGGAGATGGTCTACTTGATAATTTCAACAACATAAATTCTATGCTGTTATTCTTTCTATAGTTTTTTTTTGCAGATTTCGGAAGCTGAGAAGCATCCTGTAATATCTCCCAAAAAAATGTTTGCCTAAGCTAGATGCCTGAGATATTTTCCCTGACACATCCATACATGCATACCTAAGCTAGACGCCTGAGATTTTCCCTGACACATCCATAAATGCATACCTAAGCTAGATGCCTGAGATTTTCACTGGTATGCCCATAAATAATGCATACCTAATCAGGCATGTACTTTGTGGAAAATTTATGCACTAGTGCCATTAGATTTTTTGTATTGTAAAAGTCTTCTTTTGGTTTGGTGCGGGTGGTTATTGAGCATAAGTCTGTTAGTATCAGTCGATACAATCACTGAAATGCTGGAACTTTATTTCCAGTTTCTCTTTGAATACAATGATGCAGCACTTAAGTTGTTGGTGCCGTACTGTACCCTTAACCAATTAAACTTCTTTACTACCTTTTCAGGAGTTCCCTGTAATTTGGAGTCTGTTAGTTTGTAATACTTTTGGAAGGGGGACTACTTTGATGTAGTATACATGTGGATAAATAGAAGAAAAAGTTACCATTCTAAAAAAAAAATTGTTTTTGTTTACAGCTGGAACAGATAATATGTACATGCTGGTTTCTGCAATTCATGCTTTGAATGACGCAGCTGCTAAAGATATGTATGTTAGTGAATGCCAAGATGCCAGTAAGTTCAATCATACGCTCGTTCAAGGGAATCTCTTGATTTGTAGCTACTCCATCCGGTTTGTGCTTGGGCTTTCCACCATCAAACAGGCCTCAGAAACAGCTATGAACCTTAGTGCAGCTGGAGTTGTATTTGCCATGGATCCTTTTGTTATCAGCTATCAACTTAATCCGGTTCCAATGAGATTGCCTGGAATTATAATTCCTTCTCCAGATGATTCGAAGGTGAGTTTGGATGTAAAAATGCTTTTAGTATCTGTGCAGATCAACATGGACAGTTGTGCATTTAAGTGCACACGAAGTGAGATAAGAATCGTAAAAACATGTAAATTCTTTTGTTACAAGTTTACTCATTCTGTGACTGTTGGTATGTATGCACAACAGTTCTCGTCTTTGATTTTGATTTGGGGATTTTAATTAATTTGGCAGATTTTACTTCAGTACTACAATTCTTCTCTTGAGAAAGATGAAACTACAAGGAAAATCGTCAAGTTTGGGGCTGTTGCCTGCATTTTGGGGGGAATAAAACCAAATTTCAGTTTGTCTGCTCCGAAGGTTATGTATTATTCTGCAAGGGGACCAGATCCAGAAGACAATTCTGTTGATAATGCAGACATATTGAAACCCAACCTAGTTGCTCCAGGAAATTCTATATGGGCTGCTTGGAGTTCCCGCGGCGCTGAATCGATTGAATTTCAAGGTAGATGGTCTCAAGAACTAAAAAAGGCTTCCTTATAAAAAGAACTAAAATAGGCTAGCAGGTTACTCAAGAACTATCTGTAGAAGTATGGGGGTTACTCATAAAGCAATATAAATGCCATGAAAAATTATTTACTGACCCAAGTACTTCCTATTATTTAGGTGAAAACTTTGCAATGATGTCTGGTACAAGCATGGCTGCTCCTCATATTGCTGGTTTAGCAGCCTTGATCAAGCAAAAATTTCCAACCTTTACTCCTGCTGCAATTGGATCTGCACTTTCTACAACAGCCTCTCAACATAATAAATATGGGGGCCCAATACTAGCCCAGCGTGCATATGCCAACCCAGATTCGAACCAGTCTCCTGCAACACCTTTTGACATGGGAAGCGGATTTGTGAATGCTACTGCAACACTGGATCCGGGCCTTATTTTGGATACAAGTAAGCTACTCTCTGCTGTCTAGGAGAGTATTGTTCATTGGCATTTTAGCCCATTATTGAACTCTATTAATTTCAAAATGACAGATGTCTTAATCTCAGGGATGAGAGTAGTTCCTAGAATTGCGGAATGATAAGAATTAAGTAAACGAATTATGTTTGAATTATAGATGCTAAAGTTTTCCAATCAAGGTTTGTCTAGTGTCAATGGCATTCCTAGCCAACAATTTGCCTGGCCTAGTCTTTATCCCACAACTTTGATCTAAAGTAATACATCTACTGTGGTTCTTGACAAATTACACTCATATTAAGGATCAACATCTCATACCTTGAAGAAGGAAATAAGAGAGTTTAAACAGGAGATTATTTTTATCATTGCACAAAAGATATCTTATTAAAATACTGTCTTGTGTCTCCAGTCTCATGTACCGAAGGTATATCATATCGTATACCTAAGGGTTCTCAGTTCTGATCTCTATATAAAAAACACAAGCCTAAAAATCCCCTTTTGGGCGTGACTTTCTTCAGCCCTTATGGGCGTGAGTGGGCATTAATCTCAGCTCCTGGACAGAAATTTCAGCCCCTTTCTTGGGCATTTTTAGCTCCAGTCTTGGGCTTCATGTACGCCCCTCCTCTTGGGCTCTATATGGCCCCAATCCTCCTTCTCCTGGACTTGGACTATGAAATATGTATAGCGCTTGGCCACTCCTTGCCATAATTCTTGGACTCTTCTTCCACGATAAACACATTCTTGATATCTCATTGAACCTCACCAACTTTATTTTGATCTCCTTGGCTTCCAAAGCTTCATAATAAAGGTATGCCGCCATGGATGCTATCACTTAGTCACTTCCAACCTCTATGTTCCTAGGAAAAGTCCATGAAGTTTAGAATGTGTTTTAGGAGGCTGGTGGTTTAGGAGTCAGGAATCTGAAACTGCAGAATGATTGCTTGCTCATGAAATGGTTATGGAGATTAAATGGAAATGATCATGCTCTATGGAAGGAGGTAATCCTGAATAAGTATGGCCAGACAGAGCAATGGTGTACCAATGCAGTATCAACCACCTACGAAACATCGGTATGGAGATCTATAAGGAATCTTTGGCCTAGACTAGTAAAGAATTCATGTTATGAGGTGGGTGCTGGGAACAAAATACTATTTGGAAGGACCTATGGATTGGACAAGAAGTTTTAATGCAAGTTTTCCCTGATCTGGCCAATATATGCACTAACCTTGAGGTTACAGTGGCTGATAGTTGGTCCCCACAGGGATGGAACTTCTTCTTCAGGAGGCATCTTAATGACTGGGAAGTAGGCAGGTTGTGGAGCTATTGCAGATGATTGATGGTTTCAAAGGCACTACTGTAGAGGATGACACTTTTAGATGGAAACATGATAGGGATGGCAAGTTCTCTACAGGTAGAATTTATAGGAAAGAGGTATCCTGGATGCCTGAAAACAACATAGGCCCTTGGAAGCATGTATGGAAAAGTATGGCTCCTACTAAGGTCAAGTGCTTTGCTTGGTTAGTAATCAGGAAAGCTTGCCTCACTCATGAGATCCTGCAGAAAAAGGGATTGCCAATTGTGTCCAGGTGCATGTTATGTAGTGACGCTAGAGAGACAAATAATCATCTGTTCCTCCATTGTAAAGTCACATCTCAGCTTTGGACTATGTTTCTCAGTTTAACAGAGATAAAATGGTCAATGCCAGAGCACACAGCAGACTTGTTAAGTTGCTGGATTAGGAGAGGGGGAAGCAAGACACAGAAGAAGTGGTGGAGAATAATCCCACACTGTATCTGGTGGACTATTTGGAGGGAGAGGAATGGAAGAAACTTTGAAGATAGATTCAACTGCATTCAGAAAATCAAAGAGAGCTGCATAGCAACTTTCTACTTTTGGTGTAAAGAACATTGTATAGAAAATGCTGAACAATTAGTAGATCTTTTAGGATTACTGTAATTAGTTTCTCGTTCTAGCTTGTTACTACCTTTTTGGAGGTCTCCAGCATACCTTAATGCTGAGGAATACAACATTATCAGTTTCAAAAAAAAAAAAGTTTAGAATGTTTTTGGTATGAAGGAGTATATTTTCCATGGAAAATGTTTCCTAGATGTTTTCTTACTTATTTTAGGGGTCGTTTGGTTTGAAAATGAGTAATGATGGGATAAGTTATGTTGGGATAAGTTATGTTGGGATTAGTTATGATGGGATAAGTTGTGTTGGGATTATTTTTTATTGAGTGTTTGGTTTGTTGTATTCAAAATAATAAATTTTAAGAACAATTTATTTGTTTACAAAAATGTCCTTCATTAATGTAAAAAGTGATATAATAAAATGGTTGAAAGAGACATTTTTGTCATTTACCTATTTTATCTCGGGATAAGTTATCCCAGGATTACTATACCACCCAAGGAGAGGGATAACTTATCCCGGTACTAATTATTAATCCCGGGATAAGTTATCCCGAACTTGCCAACCAAACAACAAAATAAGCGGTACTATAATTTAATCCCGGGACTATTTGGTATTATCCCTCACACCAAACGACCCCTTATAGTTTTTAGTAAGTAAGCAATTATCTAGCAAAACACTATAGGGGTGGAAGAAGGCCTCAGGAGTGGGAGGGTCAATGGGTAGGGGTTGGTGCCGTTGGGTGGGTATGGAGGATATACAATAAATATAGAGTGTCACTTATAAAACTTCTTTTACCTACTTCCATTAAGAAAGTAATTTTCCTCATTTTTAAAGAACTTATTTTCCTAGAGAATATTTTTCCAAAATTTTGTCCAACCTAGCATATGAGAAAATAAGAAAATATGTTTTCCTCCATATCCCAAACACATCAATAACATTTCTGTAATTATAAGAATGTTCTCTAGTTGATTGGTTATAAGTCTACCATACCATATTGTAGAGAAAAGAATGCATGTTCGGACATTGAGAAGGAAGGTCAAACCTAATCCGGTGTCAACACTTGATTGATTGGAGCTCCTAACTAGCTTCATCCAAGTTTTCGGTAGGCTAGGAAGCATACGTCTATTAAGTGTTTTGATCTTTATACAAGTATAGGGTGTTAAGAATTGTATAGACGTGTTTACCATAGTTTAAAGTTTCTTGGTACAAAGACTAGGCCAGACAATCTATTGGGAAGGAGTGGCGTTGAGAGCTAGGTTTGGCCAACCATCTTTGGAAAGTTTTGCATCTCTAGTTCAAACTACAATTTGCTTACTTTGTTTATTAGTTCTCATCATACTGCGATTCTCACCCCACATTAGTTCAAATTTGTTGTTCTCTAAGCATAAACTGTTTGATTCATTTGAAGGACTACGTGAGTGATTTGACTTAAATGAGAATTGAGAATAATTCAACGTAGAGTTAGTTAAATCACTAAAAACGTTCAGAAAACAATGACTAATAATTTGGGGGTGGCTAGAATACATGGCACATCATTTTCTGTCAGATGTGGAGCTTAAATTCTGATTTGTAGGTTATAACGACTACATGGCGTTCCTCTGTGGCATAAATGGATCAGCTCCCGTTCTTCTGAACTACACTGGTGAGAGCTGCGGAGTATCTACTATGAATGGAGCTGACCTGAACATGCCTTCAATCACAATATCAAAGCTGAACCAATCAAGAAAAGTTCAAAGAATGTTGACCAACATAGCGGGCAATGAAACATATATTGTCGGTTGGGGTGCACCTAATGGGGTTTCCGTTAAGGTTACCCCAAAGCGATTTTTCGTTGCAAGTGGACAGCAGCAGATCTTGAATGTGTTCCTCAATGCTACCATGAACAGTACAACACCAAGCTTTGGAAGAATAGGACTTGTAGGAAACAGTGGTCATGTTGTAAACATTCCTTTATCAGTCATAGTGAAAATCTCATACCACTCAACTAACAGCTGATGATACTTCTGATCTTGTAATTTTGTTAGGTATCCATTTTTTTTATTTGCATCAGGCTCTGTAAATGTTTTTGTAATGCAGGTATCTTATTGAGCGATGATAAATAACCATAATTTCATTTCCTCAATCACAATCTCTCCTTTATATTTTTAAAAAAATATTTACTATGCCCAGTCATGTAATATGCTTTTGTAAAATAATATTAATATTACTCAAACTAAACTTTGAGGGGTTGTTTGGTTTACTTTTTCTATCTAAGTATAACTAATTATATATTCTATTGAGTACTAAGATGGGTATAACTAATACATGTTATGGTATTTGCAATACAAAGGGTTTTAATGCATGCATTAGTATGATTAAAGACACATTTGTCCATAAAAACCTTTTCCACATTCTTTCCTCCATATTGTGGAAGGTACTTTTGGAAACAAATACTCTTTTTTTAAATTATGCAATGTATGTTATTTTTAAGGCAAATGTTTTGATGGATCCTTGTGTTTGTATTAATTTATATTTTGAATCCTTCTACTTAATCTTTTAGCAACTGAATTTTTAAACTCAATTAAAATGAGATTTTTAATTCCTTCAACCATGTGTGTGGTTCACTCTCTCTTACATAAATGACATGTCATATTCATGTTAGATATATTAATACCATATCATAATTATTTCATAACTATTTTTTAAAATTAATAACCAAAATTATTTAATAAGAGGTTAAATAATAAAATTTAATTTATTCTTTAATGTAAAAATTAATGCATCTTCTCCCTTATTCCCACCATGAAACAACCAAAATCTACCGAAGAAAGTCGGCGAGACCACCTATACTCTCTCCCTCATCTATCTTCATCTCCATTGCACACCCTCACTATTTTTTTTCCTCCTCCTTCAACCTCCACAATATCAACAACCTAAGCCGCCGCACCACCAGATCTAGCAAGAAAACCTCTTCGTTGTTGTGATCAAATCCTCGCGCCCTCACCCACCTTGTTCTCCTCTCCACTGACAGCATCGCCTCTCTCTCTCACTCCACTACGAATTAGTGGTCTCCGGCGAACACCGCCAGTGCCACTCTCTTCCTCCGCCGATGAATCAATCAACTCAAGGAAGTGCCTAAGATCTGTTAAATTGATGACAATAGACTGTGGAGAAGAAAGAAAAAAGGGTTGGATAAGGATGAAGATCGCTGAAAAGGAAGTGTAATGGGTGAAGAAGAAGGAGTTTTTTTTAATTATTTTTTTATAATTTTAATATTTTTTAACTCAAAAAAGATATTCACTCACCTTAAGAGGTGTGTAGTTACAAACTTTTGCCAACTTAGTTATTCTAATGCCACATAAACTTAGTCATTGGTTAAATGTGTTTGTTAAATTGTGTTTTATATAGTTTAAGTGTTTAGTCGATAAAAGATTAAGTAAAAGAGTCCATAATACAAACTTGTACAAGTATAGAGGTTCATTAGATCATTTTACCTATTTTTAATACATCAAATCGAATTCTGCGTAAGAAATAATCTTAGCATAACTAATACAAAAATAACTAATATGAGCATTACTAATATTTCATATTCACCATACCGAACACTCCCTAAGTGTATACATGAAAAAATAAAGTAAAAGTTTTGAAGTTTATTTTATTTATCAGAAGTGCTTTTCAAAGAGGTATTTTTGAAGAATAACAATTTGTATATGATTTGTTAATTTAAAAAACGTTTTTGTCAATATTAGAACACTTTATGCTTAGGTAATGATGTTTCAAAAGAGTGCTTTGGGAAAGAGTTACTTGTTTTAGATTCTAAAAAAACTTCTATTAATATTTAAAAAGATTTTTTTTTTTAAAATGGTCGAACATCTTAACTTTCTAAAATAAGTACTTCAGGATCAAGTGAAATTAGAAAATAGATTATAAACAGTTATTGATAATTTGACCCAACATGCTATGATCTTTCAATCTTACAGTAGTAAATTTTGGTTTGACAAAGTTGTTTGCTATATTCTTACCCTTTTTTTTTTCCTTATTCTCAAAATAAGACGCTTAATTTCTTTTTTTTATGCTCTATATCCGTCGTTTCTTTCTTTTTCCCCTACAAAAATATTTTTAAATTTATATTTTATATTTTATATTTTAAAAAAGAGTATTTCAGTCAATTTCAACAATTTATATTTACAACCAACAAACTGTAAAAAAAATTAACCATCAAATATTTAATATTAATTTCAACATTTCTATTTAAACATGTAGTTGCTTAAATAATTTCAGCACTTAATACATAGTTATTTACAACCAACAAACTGTAAAAAATTTTAATAGAATCCATATACCATGGCTTTCGCCTTCCATGGTGATGGGGGATTTGGTTTGGAACCTTATTTTGTGTTTATTTAGCAAAACAAATGGGGGGGGGGGGGGGGGGGGGAGGGGATCAAACTTTACAAAAGAATGCAAGAGGGAGAACGTAATGTTAGAGTTTTGTCCTAATTTTTTTATCATATTTAAGTTCTATTTTTTCCTTAAAGGAAAGTAAAACATTATCATAAATGCTTTTACTTTTCTGAAAGGAAAATATATTTCTCTTTCATATTTGGTTATTCTTTCCTTAGAGGAAAAAATTAAAACTCTATAAATTGAAGGTCTCTCTTCTCGTACCAAACGCAATAGCATCCACAATGTAGACGTTTAAAGTTTTATTTATGGGGAGATTATTCCCCAATAGAGTTTATGTTTTTTAATATTTGTTTTCAATATGTAGGTCACTTGACCAAACTATATTAATAATATGTTTTTAGTATGCTTTTATTTTTCATCTGATCTATCAACCATATTATTTGCAATTGTAAGTTTATGTATGACACCCTAATCACTTTCGAACCAACACGTGAGTCTTCTAATGAAGAACTTAAATGATTTCGGAAATAAATAACAAAAAATGATCATGATGCAGAAAATTCAAGATGTAGCAAATATCGAAGGACTTTTACTTTCTTTGGTCTAGAATTCCTAACATTTTTGTTAGAAAATGAGTCTCAAATTTTTAAAAAGCTATGACTTCTTCAAAAGCACAATGTTGAAAAGAAACAATTAATAGTGAAATTGAATCCATAATGAATAATCATACGTGAGGGTTAATTGATCTTCCTCCGAAAAATAAACACATAGGTTCTAAATGAATTTTCAAAAGGAAAATGAAAGATGATGGCATTATTGACAAATATAAAACAAGACTTGTCGTCAAAAAATTTAGACAATGTGAGGGTCTTGTTTACTTTGATACATACTCACATATAATAAGAATTACATTGATTTGAGTGTTAAAAGTGTTAACCTCTGTGTACGATTTTTAAGTTCTCCAAATGAAAGTGAAAACAACCTTCTTAAATGGACATTTAGAGGACGAAATTTATATGGAACAATCTGAATGATTTGTGGTTTCTAAAAATGAAAAAGGTGTGTCGACTTGTTAAATCTTTGTAGAGATTATAACAAGCACCCAAATAATGGCATACAAAATTTGACCATATAATGTTGTCAAATAATTTCAAAATTAATGAGAATGATAACTGTGTTTACATTAAGATCACTCCAAATCAAGTAGCCGTTATCTATTTATATATATGTGGATGATATGTGAATAATAAGTAACGACATTGCTAACATAAATGCTACTAAGAGTATGTTTGCTAGTAAATTTGATATGGAAGACATAGGAGTTGTTGATTTGATATTAAGAATTAAGATTCACAAACTTTTCAAGGTCTAGTACTATCTCAATCTCATTATATCCAAATGGTACTTGAAAATTTAAGTATCTGAACTTAAAAATTGCAAAAATATCAATTTATGTGAACCTGCTCTTGCTAAAAATAAAGGTGAAACTCAATTTCAATTGAAATTGCCAAAGTGCTGAAAAGTTTGATGTACATCATGAATTGTACATGACCAAGTATAGCTTGCACTATGGGTGTGGGGGGGGGGTGAGGGTAGGGGGTAAAAAATAAAAAATTGAAATTAGAAATATCTTTTAAAAACAACTTTTAATATATTTTTGGGAGGGGTGGTGGTAGGGGGTGGGAGTAGGGGTGAGGGTGGGGTAAAAATATTGAATTTAAAAACAAACTTTAAAAAAAAAAAATTGGAGGGGGGGGGTGGTTGGCGGGTTGGTTTGAGTGTAGGGACAAAATAAATTGATTTTTTCAACAATTTTTTTTTAATTGGAAGTTGGAAGAGAGTTTAGAAAATGTTTTCCTTAAGTTTTGAAGGGAAGTCATTTTCCTTAAATTTGAGGAAAATGAGTTGATTTGGAAAACATTTTCCAAAACATTTAACCCAACCAAACATGAGAAAATTGGAAAACATTTTCCGGAAAATGTTTTCCTTCATACCAAACACACCCTATAAGTAAATTGGGTCAATACACATGTAATCTCAACCAAAATCATTGAAGGGCAATGACACAAATTTTCAGAGATCATACTCAAAAATTTACTTTGCATTAAAATAAGTATTCAATAATTGTTGAAGAATATAGTGATGAAAATTGAATTACTGAGTCAACTGAAACTAAGTCCGCATGTGCATATTTTTTACCATTAACAAAGGAGCAATGTCTTGGAATCATCCAAGCAAACGTTATCGTCCACTCTACAATGAAGTATGAGTTTATAGTTTTAAACAAGATCGATGAAAAGCTAAATGACTCTTAGATTTCTTATAAGACATTTCATTTGATCCAAATCGATGACTTTTATATACATACATTACGATAGTCAATCAACAATAAAATGGATTGTGGGCGTTATGTATAATGGTAAGTTTTGTCACATATGACGAAGAAACAATATCGTTAAATAACTACTCTCTAATGAAATTATCATAATTCACTATGTAAAGTTAAAATATAATGTCTCATATCCACTTATAAAAGTCCTAACTAAAGAGTTTGTTGAAAGAACAACGAAGAAATAAGACTATGAGTGAAAACAAATCATCATGACAATAACTCTATCTAGAAGACTGAAGATCTCACGATCTAGATTCAAGGAGATCAAAAAAGTCATTGATAACGATTCAACATTGAAAAAATAAATTTTATGATCCTTTCTCGTAATGAGACAATGTTCAGTAACAAAGATAAGACATTACAATTTTTTTAATAATTTCTAAATTTGATATAGACTATATCAAATGGTGTATCTACGGATAACACATTTAGAAATCACCTATGTAAGTGTGAAGTGTAAGATGCTTCAAGGAGAATCACGTAAGGCCAGTTCTCTACGCACTTATGAACCAAGAAGTGTTCATTAATGAAACAAACAAAATAATGAGAATTAAATGCAATTAAAAGATTGATTGTGTGACTTATGTTGTTTAGGTATACACTAAAACTCGACGGTTCAAAGATATCAAATATATCTATTGGTATATCCAATATATGTTCACTACGAAAAGTTCAAAGAAAAACTTATCCAGATGCAATTTATCCTTACTTTCGAATCACACAATTTTTTTTGATGCATATGTTTACATGAAACAACCATTTCACATTCATGTGAGGGATTATTCAGTTTGTTTTCTTTAAATATTGAGCTTTAAAGATAAGATATGAATTGAGAAATGTGGGGGAACTAAGTGAAGGGAAATGAAAAGTCATTTCTCCTTCATTGGTAGAATAGAAGATTTTTTTTCTCCATATACTAAGAAATACTTCCTTTAACTCTTAAAGGGAAAAGAAGAGAGTACCCTCTCGTGCCGTCGTTTTTCAACTCATCTCTGTTTGTGATTCCGACTTTGACAAGTGATTGATTGATAATATTTTAGATAAAATTGAGTTTGCGCCTATCCACCTCAAATGTTGGCTATAAATAGTGAGATTTTTCCTGAGTTCCTGCATTGAAATTCTACATTTGCATACATTTTCTTAGAAACAAAAATTTGAGTCGAAGTGTGATTTGAAAACTGACTCTTAGAGTTCGTTGAAGGTATTGTCGTTTGAGGTACCGGTACATCAATATCATGTATATTCATTTTATTTTGGTAGAAAATAATCCACAACTTTAAATACACTAAGGGGGTTAAATTCCTTAAGGACACATGGTGAATTCTATGATCTCGAATATTTATTTAATACGTTTAGTATTTCTATCTTTCTAGTTTATATTATTCTTCTCATATTCTAGTTTAACATACTAACCATCAGTTCTCACATATGGTTATATAATCATAACAAAAATGTTATAATTAAATATCATATTTATTAAATTGAACACATTTGATTTCAACTAAAGATTATTTATGATAATCAACAATAATTTAACTAATTTCAACTTATGACAATCAACAAGTTAACTAATTCCAACTTAACTTTCCTTCATAAGTGCTTTCTCTTTTCTTTTATTTTCTTTTATTTTTAAATAAAGATCTTAACTTTCAGTAAAATGTCAAGTATGTCTGCAAAGAATGCTTAAAACAAAGATATAAATTTTTACGAATTATCGACTAAATAAAAATAAAATAGTATTCATACATTTTATCAAAGAATAATCAATTAAGTCTAAAGAAATTACTAAAAAATGTTCCTTTGGTGCATTTGGGTTACCTCTTGAAAAGGAAATTATGTTTTTTTAATCGATTGATCGCATGAAATAAATTTTTTTTTTATTACTTACTAATTGTAATGCTTATCAATATCAGGGCACCTTTTGGTAAAAATATTTCAAAAATATTTTCTTTTAAAAAACAGACACCTTGAAATTGTAAAAAATGTAGGAAAAATAAGTCGCATGAATTTCTTCTCTCACAACCTGCCCCAAATCCTTGCCCCACTTACCCCCTACCCCATCACAACCTTTTTTTTTTTTTTTAACATTCTGCATTTTATTCATCGTAACTCAAAAGTACAATGATCTGAGGGAGATACAAAAAGTAGCTTACTTCTCCCTAATTTGAAAGGATTTAAACTCCTATTTGAGATCAAGAAAATGCAAAAGATGATTGAAACCAAATGACACCAAGTTTTCAAATCTAACAATCTGTCAAAAGGCAGATTCTAAACGAAACTCCACCTCAAGGCGGGTCCCAGATGATCTCTATCTTCTTTTTTCTGATAGTTCTGAAGTTAGCCATATTCCATCTATCCATAGTCATAAGGCCCTTAATTCTTCTAGGAAGCTCAGCAAAAGTTGTAAACATAGTGCTCTGTTGATTAGTATGGCATAGTGATGCCAATTTGTCAGCAACCTTGTTGGCCTCTCTGTAACAGTATCGCAAAATATAACATGTATTCTCCATGTGGACTTTTAGTTCCTCCACTTCTTTATGCATCTTCCATGGGGTAGAGTTTTGATCATTGACACAATTTACTAGTAATTTTGAGTCACTTTCTGCCTAGATAAATAGTATCGTATATATATAAATGTTTTAGGATTAAATTTTTTACTTGTATTTGTCAAACACAAGGAAATAAGTAAGAAATCACTTATTTTCTTAGAAAATGCTTTCATGAAAAATATTTTATTTCCTATCGAACACACATTCCATCTTTAATATCTCCTATGAAAGTCTAGAAACTTCGATCACGTTTAAAAAGTAACTTTAAAAGCAGTTCTATTCATAGTTTATATCATCTTTCGCCGGTTAAGGCAAATTGCAAGATGATTTTAGTTTGCATTCTTCGATAGTATCAAAATGTTATTAATGTTGTAAAGCAAATATGGATGCCACGTGGGCCCAACCTATTAGAAGACTTACATCACTCGTAATGGTGTGTAAAATAAATGTGGATGCCATGTGGAACTTACTCATTAGGAGAATACCATCACTTGACCAATTAGATGGCCAAGTTATACATTTGTACATAGCATTTTGGCTATAAATAGCCTCTACATTTTATGAAGAACGATATACATAATGCAATACATTACTCTCTATTTCTTTGCTTGTTCTTCCTTTTACTTTGTTAATCTTAGTTTGCTAAGTAGTTATTTTATAACACGTTATCAGCACGAGTTTCTGTCAGTTCAAGTAAAGACTTTAAAAGCCTCCAAGGTATAAATTTTCCTTTCTTAAATAATTTCATATTTTTCTAAACTTGAATTTATTGGTTTAGACATATCGGGAAAAGACTATCTATCTTGATGCAATGGGTCTGGCAGACACCATCCAAGAAAAAAATCAGGCATCGAATCAAAATCGTGCCAAGGCAATGATATTTCTCCGTCATCACCTTGATGAGAGTTTAAAAATGGAATATTTCACTATTAAAGATCCTTTGGTGTTGTGGAATAATTTAAAAGATAGATATGACCACCTGAAGTTGGTCGTCCTTCCACAGGCACATTATGACTGGATCCATTTGAGACTTCAAGATTTTAAATCTATCAGTGAGTATAACTCTTCCATGTTTAAAATCATCTCACAATTAAAATTATGCGGAGAAAATATCATTGACCATGATATGCTGGAGAAAACATTTTCCACTTTTCCTGCCTCGAGTATGCTTCTGCAGCAACAATACCAAGAAATGAAATTTAAAAAGTATTTAGAATTAATTTCACATCTCCTTGTTGTTGAACAACATAATGACTTACTGATGAAAAATCATGAAAGTCGACCTATTGGTTCTATGTCATTTCCTGAAGTGAATACGGTAAATTTTCACCAATCTAAGCGTGGAAAAGGTCGTGGCCCTAGTCGTGGTAGTGATTGAGGAAGAAATTTCAATCATGATGATCGTCTTGCACTAAATAATAACCTTCACCACTAGCAGTGTAAAAAGAAGGATGAAAAGCATGAAGTGGTGCAGAAGAAAAATTCAGACAACAAATATTAACGTTGTGGTGGAAAAGGGCATTGGTCACATACCTGTCGTACACCAAGGCACTTGGTTGAGCTATATCAAGCTTCCCTGAAGGAGGTGAAAAATAACGCAGAAGCAAACTTTATCTGTGAAGATAATGTTGAACCCATGCATCTAGATGTAACGGATTTCTTTGAGAATCCCGAAGGAAAAATAGATCACCTGATAGGTGATGGATCTGTAATAATGTAAATATATTTCATTTCTGTCCTTTGTATGAACTAGTATGAATATGTTTTCCTAGTCTTGTAAATAAATAAAAGATTGTGTAATATTATTTTTTTTAGTAATAATATTATAATGTTTACTTCGTTTACATCTTTTATCTTGAAGAGTATATGGATACCCCTCAAATTTTGTTTGGATCAATGATCAATCATGAAGATTGATAGTGGAACAACGCATGCCATATTCAAAGATGAGAAATACTTTTCTTACTTGCTTAGAAGGAAAGCAAATGTTACTACAATTTCTGGTAATTCGAACTTAATAAAAGGCTCCGAAAGAGCTATTATATTTCTTCCTAAGGGGACAAAACTTGTTATAGAAGATGCATTGTTCTCTTCTAAATCCCCAAGAAACCTGTTAGTTTTAGAGATATTCGCCGAAATGGATATCATGTTGAGACAATAAATGAAATGAATATTGAATACCTTGGTATTACCAAGATTGTCTCAGACCAAAAATATGTGTTGGAGAAATTATCAACTTTATCTTCTAGCTTATATTATGCAAAAATAAGTACAATTGAAGCACACTCTATCGTAAACCAGAAGTTTACTGACTTAAAAACTTTTGTACTTTGGCATGACCAAATATGTCATCCTGGATCAATAATAATGAGACGAATCATTGAAAATTTAAATGGACATCCATTGAAGAACCTGAAGATTCTTACAAATGATGAATTTTCATGTGATGCTTGTTGTCAAGGAAAATTGATTACTAGGCCATCACCAATGAAGGTTAACATCGAATCCCCTCAATTTTTAGAACGTATACATGGGGATATATGTGGACCTATTCACCCATCTAGTGGGTTGTTTAGGTATTTTATGGTCCTAATATATGTATCTTTAAGATGGTCTCATGTGTGCCTCTTATCATCTCCCAACCTGGCATTTGCAAAATTATTGTCACAAATGATACGATTAAGAGCGCAATTTTCAGATTATCCCATTAAGGCAATTCGCCTTGATAATGATGGAGAATTCACATTGATTATTTTTTATCAATATGGATAAAAGTTGAACATCATGTAGCTCATGTGCATACTCAGAATGGCCTTGCTGAGTCATTTATTAAGCGCTTACAATTGATAGCAAGACTTTTACTTATGAAAACTAAGTTGCCCACTATTCTTTGGGATCATGCTATCTTACATGCAACATCACGTGTTCGTCTCAGACCGACTCATTATAATAAATACTCTCTGTCACAATTGATATTTGGTCATGAACCAAATATTGCTCATCTACGGATTTTTGGATGTGTTGTATATGTGCCAGTAGCACCACCTCAGCGCACTAAGATGGGCCCCCAAAGAAGGTTAGGCATATATGTTGGGTTTGATTCACCCTCCATAATTCGCTACCTTGAGCCATTGACATGAGATTTATTCATTGCAAGATTTGCAGATTGCCGATTTGATGAAATAACTTTTCCGCAATTAGGAGGATAGAAAAAGGAAAAGGAACTTAAAAATAAAATTACATGGAAAGTTTCATCATTATCTCATTTTGATCCACGTTCCCCTATGTGTGAGCAAGAGGTCCAGAAGATCATCCATTTGCAAAACATAGCAAATCAAATGTCAGACGCATTTACTGATTTGAAAAGGATAACAAAGTCACATATTCCTGCAGTGAATGTGCCTATCCGGATTGACATCCCAAAAGGACCATCTACAAGTGTCATGGCTTCTGAATCACAAACACGCCTGAAGCGTGGTAGACCATTGGGTTCAAAAAACAAAAATCCTAGAAAAAAAAGCGCGAAAAATAATAAAGATGACACTATAAAAGAGTCTCATGAAGAAGTTCAAGATCTGATTAATCCTGATATTATTAAAGAAATCAGTGAACCCGAGACTTAAGTGAATGAAGAACTTATACAGGTGATGGGATAAGTTTAGATCGATCAAAATTATAGTGGATAATGTTTTCGCATATAATGTTGCACTTAACATTATGCAAGACAATGAGGATCTTGAACCTTTATCTATCGAAGAATGTCGACAAAGACATGATTGGCCAAAATGGCAAGAGAAAATTCAATCAGAATTGAATTCACTTGCTAAACATGAGGTTTTTGGACCAGTAGTCCAAACACCTAGTGATGTTAAATCAGTTGGCAATAAATGGATCTTTGTACGAAAAAGAAATGAGAGAACTGAAATTGTAAGATACAAGGAACGCCCCGTTGCACAAGGATTCTCTCAACGACTCGATGTCAACTATGAAGAAACATATTCACCGGTTATGGATGCAATAACTTTTCGGTATCTCATCGGTTTAGTTGTACATGAAAATCTTAAAATACATCTAATGGATGTGGTTACAGCTTATCTTTACAGTTCACTTGATAATGAAATTTATTTGAAAATTTTGGAATGACTTAAAATACCATATAGTTCAAAATCTCGGAAAATGTGTTCAATCAGATTACAAAAGTCATTATATGGCATAAAACAATTAGGGCGCATGTGACATAATTGCCTTAGGAGTACTTGATAAAACAAGATTATATAAATGATGTCATTTGTTCTTGTATTTTTATTAAGAAAACAACATCGGGGTTTGTTATTCTTGTTGTTTATGTTGATGACATCAATCTCATTGGAACTCCAGAAGAGGTCAAAAGGCAATTGAATATCTAAAGAAAGAATTTGAGATGAAAGATCTTGGAAAGACAAAACTTTGTCTTGGTCTACACATTGAACATTTAGCAGACGGGGTCTTCATCCATCAATTTTCTTATACAGAGAAAATTTTGAAATGATTTTACATGGACAAAGCACATCCATTAAGTACTCCAACGGTTGTTCGATCACTTGAAGTGAGTAAAGTTCTGTTCCGACTTCAGGAAGAGAGTGAGGAACCTCTTGGTCCTCAAGTACCTTATCTTAGTGCAATTGGTGCACTTATGTATCGTGTTAATGCTACGAGACCTGACATAGCATTTTCTGTTAATTTGTTAGCAAGATATAGTTCTTCCCCTACACGAAGGCATTGGAACGAAGTAAAACATATATTGTGATATCTAAAAGGGACCAGTGAAATGGATTTGTTTTATACTAACAAATATAGTGCAGATCTTGTTGGTCATGTAGATGCAGGTTATTTATCTGACCCACATAAAGCTCGATCTCAAACAGGCTATCTGTTTACATACGGAGGTACTGCTATATCATGGCGATCTACGAAGCAGTCCATTGTCGCTACTTCTTCAAATCATGCTGAGATAATAGCTATTCACGAAGCAAGTAGAGAATGTGTATGGTTGAGATGATACATTTCATCAAAGAAAGATGTGGTTTGAAGTGTGATGTCAAAATACCCACAGTCATCTTTGAAGACAATGATGCATGCATAACTCAATTAAGAGGAGGCTTCATAAAAGGAGATAGAACGAAGCATATTTCACCGAAATTATTCTTTACACATTATCTCCAGAAGAATGGTGACATTGATGTACAACAAATCCGTTCAAGTGATAATCCAACAGATTTATTCACCAAATCTTTATTAGCCTCAACTCTTGAAAAAATGGAACACAAGATTGGAATGCGAAGACTTAACCATTTGAATCGTTTTTATCAAGGGGAGTAAAATACGCATTGTACCTTTTTTCCTTAGTCTAGATTTTGTCCCACGGGATTTTCCTAAAAAGGTTTTTAATGAGGCAACAAGTAATGCGTATTATGTATGTCTATGTATATTTTTGTTCCTTCAACTTTTCTTTTACATGGACATCCAAGGGGAGGATTGTAAAACAAATATGAATGCCACGTGGGCCCAATTATTAGAAGACTTTCATCACTTGTAATGGTGTGTAAAACAAATGTGCATGCCATGTGGAACTTACTCATTAGGAGAATATCATCACTTGACCAATTAGATGGCCAAGTTATACATTTGTACATAGCATTTTGGCTATAAATAGCCTCTACATTTTATGAAGAAAGATATACATACTGCAATACATTACTCTATTTATTTGCTTGTTCTTCCTTTTACTTTAATTTGTTAATCTTAGTTTGCTAAGTAGTTATTTTATAACAATTAATACATTCTTATTTGACAAAGAAAATTCCAACCACAATTATAATGTCTGAAAATTTTAAAATACAAAAATTGAAAGAAGCACCCCAATCAAAATCGAAAAGGAAAGCAAAAGTCATACTTTGCGACTCTGCATTACCCTATATTTCTTAGAGGAAGGATCCTTGGTGTTGATATTCTGGCATAAATGGTAGATCTCTATATGTGAATAATTGAAGTCAACAACAAAAAGACATCAGTTTTGACTATTAATGTTGTGACTATTGCGTTGAGGTTTGTAGGCATCCCTTTTGTGAAGAAAAAAAAACAATAGCAATACTTGTCATGTATACATATATTAACAAACGCAATCAAATCTCGTGACATACATGAATAAAAAATCTATGACATAAAATATCTAGTACTAATACTTTTTTTAAAAATGTTCAATGAAAATCTAATAATCAAACTTAAGTAGCTAGGTTTATGAGAATATACAACTTCCATATATCACAAGGTATTTGAAAACTTATCAACTTAATAGGATATGAACTACTTGTGTACTACATATGGTAAGAGCAGAGAAGGATATCTTGCAGAAATAATGGCTCCTTTTAAAAAAGGTTATTGTTGTGACTATTATGAAAAGTCACTTCAAAAATGTATTTAAAAAAAATTAATTGATTTATTTTAAGGTGAAAGAACACATCCATTCGGTTAGGGGTTGTTTATGTGCATTTTTAGAAATAAATAGGATAATTAAATTTATAAGAACATTTTAGTAGACTTTTAAATTTAGAAGTTCTTGCTTTTAAAATAATACATGCATAGATAGATAATATTGATATTATTTTATAAAATCATACCTTATATGACTTGACATACACATGCACACATTTGTTGAGAAACTAGTATGTGTGTTTACCAACACCAACAAAAAATTTAATATACTTATGCTTCCTAGAACAAGTTAGTTTTAAAAGAAAATGCACATATATCACTACTTAAAAATTTGAACCCTTCAAATGACATAAGGATAATTTGTAGAGGTTTTGTTTTAATTATATTAATTTCATTTTATAGAATTATATATATTACATGACTCAATATACACGCGATGAAAAATTAAAGAAGGAAATGTTTGTTATAGGATACAGAAGAGAAAGTTCAAATATCTTTCGAGTTTGAGGAAAGTAGTTGGGAGTAAATCCAGACTCAACCTTTAATTACCCACGGATTATCTCCATCTAGGAAACAAGTGAATTTCTTGCTTAAAAGAGAGGAAATGTTTGAAGGAAAATGTTTCTCTAAAATATTTTATTGGAAACAAGTGAATTTTTTACTTATTTTTTAATGTTTGATAAGTAAAAAAAAAAAAAATCTTAAAAACATTTATATATAAGTCGGCAAAATATAAGAAGGGTGGGATGGGGTGGGGAGTGGTAATTAGGGGACAAGAATGGGATGGGGTGGGGAGTGGGGATTAGAGGATGGAGAGAGACGAGGGTTGAAGAGGCTGGGTGGGTGGAGGGAAAGGAAATAGTGAACTTAAATAACTTATGAAACTTGTTTCTTACTTTCATCATGAAAGTCATTATCCTCAATTTTAAAGAGATTGTTTTCCTAGAGAATATTTTGACCGACCAAACACACCCGAGAATCGTACAAGACAATCCCACAATCACTGAATTTTAGCTTTTTGTAACTCAACAATCGTTTTTTAGAAAGAATGAAACTAGTACATTATTAATTTCTCGTCAGTCACTGCAAAGTTAAACTTACTTTCCAATAACAAATTTTCAGATGCTTAGGACTTACTTTGTGATCTATTCTCAATGTCACACACAGCATGTGCTGTTTACTGGCAATGCGAACAATTACTATGGAAAGAGTGAATGAATGACATCTCGTTACAGGCACTGTATGTATCTCAACAAGTGTGAGCAACCTCAAAACCAAGACGAAATGTTACAAAACTATTCCACCAGCTCGAAAAGTTCTATTGAGAAAACGCAAACCGAACTTTTCAAGGTGGAGTCATATTGCTAGCATTTTCAAGAGACGGGGACGGAGTAAATGTGTTAAGTCAACTCCAAGTCTATTCTTTACAATACAAAACTAAAAGTAACCTGTGCTCATCAAAGGTGGGAATAATTAGAAGAAAAATAAGCAGCTGAGAGGAAGGGTACAAAAACAGTTCTTAAGACCATTGATATTTGATACAGAAGAAGATATGCTCAAATTAAGCAAGGAACTGATACATACAATTATTTTCACTAGTATACACTACAACTGCACTCTATAAATATTATTATTCAGCTTCCACTCTCTGCTGATGTCTTTTTTCTTTTCTCTAAAATCTAGGGAAGAAAAAAAATAATCTAATGTCCAGGCAAAAAGAATACAATCATCCAAAAAATATCAAACATCTGACAGATCACAAACTGTGTATGATAGCTCCAAATTTGCTGTCAAAGATTCTTGCTCCCTCAAAACTCAATTCAACTGTGGTATTAAGACATCCAGTAAGAAGACTACCCATCTGGGTACATTGTGGATTGATGTATAGAGCAAATAAGAGAATTATCCAACAATAATTATCTGAAAGGAATTCTAGACAAAATGCTGATAGCAGTAATTGACACAACTTAAGAAAATCCAACAATTTGACAACAGAAAATAAAACTAAACTATTCTGAATCAGTTAGCAAAGAAACTCACATTAGATATTAAGATGAAACAAAATTAAATATACGCTTGTGCAAGTGTAAATTAATGAACTTCTGCAGTTCACTTCTTCCATAATTGTTATAAACTCGGGGACATCTTCCATATCTCTAAACAAGCTTTAATCTCATCAAACATACTCTCCCCTGTTAGTTACTTAGACACAATTATACAATCCAGCTAATCATGGAGCAGTATGAGTTGAATGTAACTGATTAGATGAGCAAAGGCATTTTCGTTAATGGAGCAACAGGAGATGCAATTCATGCACAAACTAAAGGAGTTTCGAATGCAGTTTATCCCTAATAATTTTTTGATCTTTGCTTCATTTATAGTGTCCCTTACTATTTATTCACACACATGAAGGATCCAGTAACACAAGATTTTACCTCAAGTTAATTGTACAGCGTCGATGTGTAGTCTTCAGGTGTCCTCGGATTGCTCCCATCACACCTATCCAATGTTTGCAAGAACCGCCTAGTTTACAAGGAACCTATTGACTAGCTTCTGCATCAAAATTTTGTTCCAGAAACTCATCAAGCTGCCCCCAATTGGGAGGATTGGATTTACTATCAGAAGGTAATGATCTGATACATCCAAGAAGATGCTGAACATCACGATATGCTCTGTTTGAAGAAAAAACAAATCATAGGAGGTAAAAAGTGAGGGAATAAATAAAAAAACTCCTACAGAAAGGAAGTAAAAGTTAGAAATTTCAACTTATATATAAAAATTATGTTACCTTGATCACAATTTTTTAAAGAATTTCATCATTCAAAGAACATTGAATAGTACTAATTATTAAATTGTCTCGTATGAGTAAAATTTCTGATTATATAGACAGTACCTTTGTCGAGCTTGTTGACTGCTAATATCCAATCGTGAGAATGCCTCTGAAATTTGTGAGTGAAAGATGATAACCACTTGCCTGCAAGGATCACATTCTTAGGACTATCTGATGGAAGCAAGGACTATTTCTAAGACATACTTACACATAGTATCTTGCACTGATTATTAGTAATGATAATTAGTACAAATATATTTGGTCTTGAATACATAAAGTCATGTTTGGAAGTAAGGGTGAAGAGAGAGAAAACAGTTTGCAAAGCCAACATCCAACGTATAAATTAGTTAACCAGTAAATATAACATGGAAAGTAGCAATGGAAATCCATACTTAAGACCATCTCCAACCCCACTCTATTTTACTCTCCATTCTCTATATTTGGAGAGTAAAATAGAGAATTGGGTCTCCAACTTTGGAGAACTACTATTCACCTCTCTATTTCACTTTTTCATTATTTTAATATTATTTCTACTATTTATAACTAACATATTATTTTTCATATAAGGCTATTAATTAAATTTCTAATATTCGTAATTCTTTTTAAATATAATATAACAGTTTTAAAAATGTATATTATTTAGTATATATTACTTTCATCCCGGATTAACAATATTTTAAATATATTTTTTTCAATTTTCGTCACTTTAAGAGATAATTTGATATTATTATTGATTTTCACCACAAAATTTAAATGATAAAATGAAAAATTTAATTGAAAAAGACAATACATGACATAATAATTTAAATATAAGACAACAATACAATACATAACATAATGATTTTAAAAATCACAACAATAATTTAGTAATCCGGTAGGTCGTTTTCAGATTTAACAATATTCGGAAAAAAGATAGTGTATGATCTAGAGAATTGTTGGTGCAAGAAATCCGTGCCCCCTGACTCTCCCCCCCCTGCACCCCCCCCCCCTCAAAAAAAAAAAAGGCTAATCTTTTGCCAAAGTTTCGAATCCTCACCTGAAAATAGCTTGAACATCAACCTCATGCAGAGTTCGACATAACACACGTTGGAGAAGGCCAACCTCCTATAAACAAATGAAGAAAGTAAAATCAGTTTAAGGGAGCTTTCTGATAATAAACTTAAACAAAGAGAAACTAAGGAAACAACGAAAACAGAAGTAGCAAGCATGTAAGAGCTAAACAGAGAAAGTAAGACAGTGAAAACTCACTAGCAAGATTACAGAAACATTAAGAGACAACTCAAGCAAGAAGGACAAGAAAGACAGCCACAAATCATTCTAACAATACATCAGATAGAACTATTTCAAGAATGAATCAAAAAACTCGGCTAATCTAGTTAGAGGGTGAATATTCAAAGAGGTGATAGAACTTGTTAGTCATTAATATATCAACTCAATATGGGTGATGTTCTGACTCACGGATTGGTCCAACCACATTCCAATGTGGAAGTTAGTAATCAATCTTCAATAGTTTCCCTTCTTCAACACAACTTTTCTTCTCACACCACCTTTGCACCAATACATTTCATGTTGATAAGCTAGGACATTGTCAATCACAGAAATACCCACAAAAGGGCTGGTGTAGAGGAGATGGACTTCAGGCAAATAAGGTTTGCAAAATTATATCCAAGATGTTGGCAGCACGAATCAAGAGGGTGATGAATGTTTGCAGATATACAAATGACTTTTATCAAAGGAAAGTAACTAACAGACAGTCCATATTGCTAATGAATACCTAACAGTAGAATAAGATAAGGAATACAGGGATAATGTGCAGACTTTTTTGACATAGAGAAAGCACTTGACCAAGTAAAATAGTCATGGCTTTCACAGTTTGGTTAAAAATTGATTCACCATGAACCGAACCAAACCAAACCGATTAAGTAAACTGATTTTTATCTGGTTTGGATTTACGTTTTAAAAAACCGATAATATTTGATTTTATTAAAAAACAAACCAAATAAAAACCGAACCGATAAATTATATACACAAATTTTATAGTTGTATATATACAATATAATATTTTTAAAAAATATTTTTTGTATTTTATGAAAATTTTATTTATCTCTAGTAGGCAAATGAACTTTACACTTTCAGCTCATTTGTTTTTTTTTAAATCAGGAATCCAATCTCATATATTCAACGAAACAACCATGATATATATATATATATATATATATATATATATATATATAAAAGACAATTCCTCCATGGTCTAAGAAAATTATAGCCACTACAATGAAAGGTTAATAACGGATTATAAGTTGGAAAATTATTTTCTAATGAAAAAATAAAAGAGAAATATCATTATATTTCTTAAAAATCGAAAAAAATTGAAAAAATCGACAACAACCAAACTGATGGATATGAATTTTATTTGGGTTGGTTTGAATAATTGAAAACCGACTAAATTGGTTTTATCCCAAAACTGACCCATGAACACCTGTAGTCATATCTACTCACATCAGTAAAAGATGAGCCAGGGAAAAGTGGATTGGGTGGAGTGGATGTTGAGACGGGCAACATTTAAAATTTGAACTTAACAAACCCATGTGCCATGCACATGACCAGTCTTTTGTCGAATTTCCATGCCTTAAACACTTTAGAATATTTTCAGCATCATTCCAACACTTAGAATTATTTCAGCTTCCGTCAATGTCATCGTCACTGTCGCACCATGCCCATAAGGTGCCAAGCGCCTGTCCTTGCCCACTGCATCCAAGGCTTCCTTGCCACCACTCTAGCACCTTGCTGTCCACCAACACTTAGTCACCACATCCATGTACATTATTTTCACAGATCATGCTAAGGCCAATGCACAAGTCTTGCTGACATCTATCTTTGAGAATGAGGGTCTAACAAACCACCCCCACTAGTTGAACTTGACGCCCTCATCGAATTTCTTGTCAAACTACCACGGATCCTTGCTTTTCTCCTTAAGTGCATCTTCCTTAGCTTTTCCCTTCCGCTGCACTAAGAATTCCTCTTAATGTTTCCAACAACCCATGATCAAGTATTTTCATCTTTGCCTCAAACTACGTAGGCACCGAAGGAGGAGCCCTCTTTGACATGTTTCTGTCTAGATCATCAACATCTTTAAAACACGGTTTCAGATAGCTTACATGGAAGGTGGGATGAATTTTCAATCTTTCTAGAAACTTCACCTACCCTTTCAAATGATCTGTCATACCTTGGAATAAGCCCACTATGTCTCTTCTTGTTCACAATCTGCTTCTTGATTTGGGGAGTGAGCTTAAGCAACACTTTGTCTCCGACATTGAACTCAACTGCACGTCTATGTTGATCAACATACTTCTTCATACATTTTTGTGCTTTCCTCAAACTGTCTTGGGCCTCAACGAGCATCTCATGCCTATCCTTTGCATACCGGTAAGCAGCTGCATATATCATTTCTGCGTTGCAACGTCAAGGGGTGTCCTGCGCTGCATGCCTAGAACAATTTCCAATGGACTCTTCTCTGATGCTGAAGACTTGCGTAGATTATAGCAAACCTGTGTCATATCTAACAAGTCTACCGAGTTCCACTCTAACATATGTAACAACTCGGCAGAGTTGTTAGTCATGACGCAGTTTTGCTATAATCTACACACGTCTTTGAAAACAAAGCAAAGTCCATTTGAACTTGTTCTAGGCATGCAGCCCATGACACCCCTTCATGTTGCAACGCAAAAGAGTCATCGTATATGTCCAGCTGCTTACCGATGTGCAAAGGACAAGCATGAGTGCTTGTTGAGGTGCAAGGCAATTTGAGGAAAGCAAAGAAACACATGAACAAGTATGCTGATCAGCATAGACGTGCAATTGAGTTCAATGTCGGAGACAAAGTGTTGCTTAAGCTCACTCCCCAAATCTGAAAGCAGATTGTGAACGAGAAGAGACATGGAGGGATGATTCCAAGGTATGACGGAGCATTTGAAGTAGTTAAAAGGGTAGGTGAAGTTGCTGGACAGATTGAAAATTCATCCCACCTTCCATGTAAGCTATCTAAAACGTACTTTGAAGATGTTGATGATCCAGACAGAAGCAGGTCAAGGACGGCTCCTCCTTCGGTGCCAACGTAGTTTGAGGTAAAGATTGAGGAAATACTAGATCACCAGATTGTCGAAAACAGTAAGAGGAATACAAAGACAAAATTCTTAGTGCGGTTGACGGGCAAAGCTAAGGAAGATGCAATTTGGGAGAAAAGTAAGGATATGTGGCAGTTTGACAAGCAAGTTGACGACTACGTCAAAACAGCCTCGACGAGGGTGTCGAGTTCAACTAGTGGAGATGGTTTGTTAAACCCTCTGTCTCAAAGATAGATGTTGGCAAGGCATGTCAAGGCTTGCGCATTGGTCTTGGCATGAACTATGGAAATAATGTACATGACTGTGGCGACTAAGTGTTGGTGGACAGCAAAGTTCCAAGGTGCTTGAGTGTTGGCAAGGCAGCCTTGGGCGCAGTAGGCAAGGGCGGGAGCATGGCACCTGATGAGCATGCGTGTGATAGTGGCATCATCTAGGAAAGGCAGTGGTGTTGGCTTGACGACGGCAAGGCATTGGAGTTGGCTTTACGATGATGGCATGGCATAGGCAAAAGCTGAAAAAATTCTAACGTTGGAAGGATGCTGAAAATATTCTAATTGCTAAAGGCATGGAAATTCAGCTAACGCAAAAGCTGCCCATGTGCGTGGCACATAGGGTCATTAAGTTCGAGTTTTAATTGTTTTCCAAATGTTAGGATAATCAGTTTGTACTTATTTTTATTTGGATAGAATTCTATTTAAGTCATGTGCCTGGCATGCTGCCAGTTGTAACTGTTTGCAACAGCCTGTCTGCAGATTTTAGCAGAATGATTTGAAGGCAGTAGAGAGGGTGTTCTATGTCTTAGCAAAATGTGTGACCATTTCCTTTTCGTATCTGAGAGATTAAGAAAAGGTTGGGACTTTTTGTGTCTGTTGTGTTCTTATTGTTCATATGTTGCCTACGAAACAGTCTAAGTACTTAGACGTGTGTGAGTGTGTCACTGAAGTTTTGCAGTGTGTGCAGGATTGCTAAGAAGTGGTGACGACGAAAAAAATCACCACTGTGAAGCTTTCTGTAATTATTAATGGTGCACCATAAGGCTTATTTCCTACTTTTAAGGGATTAAGACAGTCTCGTATCTCCTTTCTTATCCATCTTGGCTAATGCAAGGGCCTAGTTCGATGCTCAAACAAAGCAATGTCTTTACAATGAATTAAGGGCTCCAGAGATGGGACATCAAGCTACAATAGAGTGTAAGTCTCTCATATACAATTGCAGATGATCCACTTATTTAATACGAAGTTGAGGAGTCACGAGTGAAGTATCTAAAGGTGCTTTTAATCTTAATTGAAGCAGTAGTTGGACTGAAGTTTAACCTGGAAAGAGCTTCGTGTTCCCTGTAAATATAGTGCAAGATGTACATAGGCAGGGTAATATCTTGGGTTGTCAGACTGATAAACTACCTATGGAATACCTAGGTAGGTCATTAGGGGATATATTCAAGTTAAAACTAGCGTGGAAAACTCTCTCCCAATCTACCTCATGTCTTCTTTTTTCCAGTGCCAGTTTGCCTGAAGAAGAAATTGGACAGGATAAGGTGAAATTCTTTGTGGGAAGGTAACAAGGAAGGCCTTTCACTTGATAGTGGGATACAGTGTTGAAGCAAGAAATTCCAGAAAAAGTGCTTATTTCTAAAAAATAAGTTTCAGCACTTTAAAAAGTGCTTTTAAAGTACATTTTAAAAGCTACTTTTTTTTCAGACAATCCGAACGGGCTCTAATTGTAATGTGCCCATACGTTAATTTTGCCTATGAGGCAAGAATCCAGGACATTTCAGAAGTTACAGACAACGAAGATAATACGTTTCCTATTGGGCAGGAGGTTCAGTTGCAGCGACTTATAAACAATTGAGAAGCACATGCAACTTTTTTCTATGAGGCAAAACTCATGGAAATTGAGCAGGTTCACTATATTGAAATGTCCCCAATTTCTGTCTCATAGGCAAAACTAATAAATGCCCACAAGTTATGCCCGATGGGCTACACGGGTTATTTTTCTTAAATTTATTAAGCAGGGCCAAAATTTTCAAGATCACCCTATGGAGGTCACTCTTGCAAATTCCCCCTATTGAAGTGGTCGTGGTGATATGGCAAAAAAGTGAGGATCTTATCAAGAAAGAAGATTTCTGAAAATGGGAAACAAAGTTTCTATTCACCGGTCCTATTAATACTTCCCATGGTGTTGGTATATTATGCAAACATATTAGCAGCCTATGGCATATTTTTTGAAGTAACAGTATAATCATGTTGGGGAATGGAAAAGGACAAGGTTTTGGCATGATACTTCAATTGTATATACACCCCTTGTGCTGATCTTCATAGTTTCACCTCCAATACTAAAAAGTTTGTCTCCAATTGCTGGAACGGAAATAGCTGGAGATTATCATTTAGAAAAAAATTGTTTTGATCAGGAGGTACCTCAAATGGGTTTACTGATGGAACACTCGGAAAAAGTGTCACTACATAAAGGGGTACTTGAGAGTACCACCTGGATTAGGCATAAGAATGGGCATTTCTCTGTTATTCTAGAGAAGTGGTAATTGGTTGGCCATTCAAGCAACTGTGGAAGTCCAAGGCTCCTCTTAGCATGCTTAACTCAAAGCAATTTCAGTGAAAAGGATTGGCATTATTCAGTAGATGTTTTATGTGCAACAACACGGAGGAAAGCAGCAACCGTGTTCTTTTTTGGCATTGTGCAGTGACAAGGAAGATCTGGTACTTAATTTTTCACTTGTTCCACATAGGTTTATCATGCCTTACTCAGTCAAGGAACTTTTCAGTTAAAGAGTGTTGGGGGATTAAGGACATCTTCAAGAAAGGTTTGAAATACAGCACCTGCTTGCGTTTGTTTGATATTGTGGAGGGAAAGGAATGCAAGATGTTTTGAAGGGAAGGCAGATGTTTTTACAAAAGATCAATTTTAGATGCTTACAGATTTTGGCTTTTTGGTACGATCTACAGGATGTCAAAGATGAATACAGCATGCAACAATTCATAGATTCTCTACACGGATAGGAACTTTGTACAAAAGGTGTCTTTTTTTGTTTTTATTTTTGTTTTGGGGAAACTCTAATCCCGTAATGACCTTAGCACGTTCTAAGTTGATCATGTTTATTATTAATAGACCATTACATATCTGTTTATTAAACTTGCAAAACCTTTAATTTCTATTGATTTCAAAAACATCTCTAAAATGATGAAACCTTATATATCTTGTATTTGCAAAAAGCAAATGTGAAATCATTGAGAAATGATAACAAATGGGTAAGCCCACCCTAACTTTCTTTTTCACAATTGACAACATTTCTTAATTTAAAAAAAGTTGGGAAAATGGGGAAACTGGGGTAAGAATGCAGTGAGACCTATAACAAACAAACTTCTACCTTTGTGATTGAACGAGCAAATTGGCTTGGCTGTGAGTCAGTATCTTCCTGCCTATTCAAACTTTCAACAATCTGTGGCAAACTCCGAAGGTGTACCAGCAATCTTTCTCGCATTATCTGTACCAACTTCGAATGTATTTCATCACGATGAACTTTGTAGTCCTAATTCCAGAGAGAGATTAGGGTCAAGGATGTCCAGCCAAAATCTTGGATTGTGATGCTTTAAAAGTACAATGATCTCAGCATAGAAAAATATTTGACTGGGACACACTAAAACATAATAGCAGTTGATTTTCTATTGAGAATGAGCGAGAAAAACAAATAAATGTGAATAGATACAAGGAATAGTGTGGGATAGGTATAGCTTGATATGGTACATACTTGCATAACTAGCGGTAACATTAAAAAAGAAGCCCTTTGTTCTTTGTTTTCTTCCACACAATATCTTACTCACATATAGTACAATTAAAAGGGTACCATCTCTCTTTTAGAAGTAAAAAAATAATATACTAACAGGCATCAAGGTGGTCCAAACTTAACAAGCGAAGAGAGGATAAAAGCCTTGAAGTAATACTCCCTCCCTATCCCAACCTCACCCTCCCAAAAAGAAGAAAAAGAGAATCTACATCAAGTTTACAGAAAGAACAGAAAAATGAAAAATACCCAAGGAACTTTCACAAATGAAAATGGAACCTCATTAAAAATCTTGAAGGCTGGTGAAGAAACAGAAAATATTCATTCTTCAAGTGCTACTCTACTAGGATGGAAGGAATATGCTGGAATAAATATAAGCAAAATTTCTTCCTTACCTGTGCTACTCGATCAACCTCCAGCATTAGCAATCCCTTGTGTGTTTCAGGCACTCTCAGAAACAGTATTCTCTTGATTTCTTTCAACACACAAAATGTCCGAAATAGAAACAGATTACACAACAGGTAACAAAGAAATTTTTAAAAGTTCTTTAAGCATGAAAAATACTTCTACACAGTTCCTATTCAGTTAAGGGAGAGCATACGTTATTACACAACCATATCATATTTCAAACATTAGTAATAAGAATCATTACTCAAGATGATTTCTAACATCTGCCGTCAACAAATTGAGTTAGACGAATTTGATCCTCCTCTCCTTTTCAGATAAAATGAAATACTTTTGTCTCTTGGGTGTCCCTTACCAATTTATCTTGGGAATCAGGAAGAAGAGACAACTCTAATATTGAGAAAAGAAACCCTTTATGGCCTAAAGAAAGTAACATATAAAGTAATCACATGTAATTAGGAGGAGTCCTCCTAAGCCTAGTATTTTTCTAATCTTTCTTAGACTAAGTCAAGATAACTAGACTAGGTCTGCACAAAACTGCAAAGGGTAGAGTACACTCAATCATTACTTAGTTTTGAAGAGGTAAGGCACCATGTCCCCCTCCATATGTATATGCCTTTTGGATTTTAATTTATGGATAGGGGTCTATGCCTGATTTCTGCTCAATGCAGTACCAAGTAGTCTAATTTTTTTAATATGGTGGTATTTTGGCCAATTGTTTGTACCTTGACTAATTCCACTACCTGCTACCTCCAACCAACACAGATACTGTGCAACTCTACCCACCACGGCTTGGACAGATGGAAAGTAATCACCTAGTATTTTTGTCTTCGCTGGGACTTGAACCTGGGACGTCATGAATCGGCCCCACTAAGTAAGTAATCTAATTAGAAAGAATGAGAAATTATATGTAGCACTAAAGAGCCTAATGAAAAAAGGGTGAAAAAAGAGATGTAGCACTTAATAGTCTAATGAAGAAAGGCTGAATAACTGGAGAAAATGAGCATGGTCAACAGAGTTTCAGGTTTGTAATCACTATGCATATGGGACAGAGAGATGAAGGGAAAATAAAATGGCTGATGAGATAGGTGAGATTCTGCAATTAAAGACACAGGTTCAAGTCGGAAATCAACAATTTTTGACATGATTGTGGTAAACCAGGAGTTCTCAATAAGAATAAGGAATTATACAACTATTAAGATTTGATGGAACTTGCTGCTTTCAGAATTACCAACTGACAGAGGTGATCATGAGTAATGAAAAAACACCCAAGGTAGGATGCATTCACTGATGAAAATAGATTAACTCTACCGAAAACCTGAATGGTTGATTTCCTCAGAATACTTATTCAGACACTCAAGTTGAAAGATGTCAATACATGATTTTTAGTATGATGGGCAATGGACTTCCCACTGTTAATGATTTCAACTATACACTGACAGAGGTAGAAAGATAACAATGTAAATAAACAGCATACTTTCCCCTTTAAATTCCAACCACCATTCAGGTAGAAACTTTACACAAATGGTAATGGCATGTTATTACCATTGGAACAATGTCTGAGCACATTGATATATCCTAAACCAAAGATCAACAATGAATACAATAGTAGACAAGGAACTAGACAAAAGCCAGAAACAATATAAGAACCACCAGTGAAAAGCTTCGTCATCATTGCCTACCTGGAATTATAGTGTATGTGAAACCGATGACTTGGCTTGTCAAAGCCAAGTGTTTAGAAGTAATAGACTTCAAACCTGACACCTGCAATTTTTTCTCTAATTAACAACACCAATACTGCATATACAAGATAGAAACTACAAAATGTTTAGTCCAAGTTACAGGCAAACTATAGAAAAGCTGAAAGCTTCTATTGGTTGATAATGATTCAGAAGAATATCTGAAAAAATAAAACATCAATATAATACTTTTTCTGGCATATTCGTGATCTTAAAAACCACCAAAAACAAGTCGCAGACCAGAAATATGTGCTCACTAACATACACCCCAGATCCTTCAAGTGGGATACAACAACAATCAGAAGTCAATAGTCAATGTGGTGAAATGGCAAGATAATAGCCTTTTTTTATTGCAAGAAAACATCTTTTGAAAGGAGTAGCAGTTGATTATTGAAATGAAATCATGATGCACAAAAATAATTTTGAGTCAAGTTGCAAAAGATTGAAAGAGCTTTGATGGTGTACCCATCTCCTACAAATTGGCATAAAAAAGGAAAGGAAAAACATGACCATGTCAGCTATGGAGTAAAGAGAATAGAGATCTATGATTATCATATTGTGAGCAGTCCAATTTTTTAGGCAGTGTGTATTTTTATTTTATTTTTGATGACAAGGGAAACCCGCAGCCGCTACCCTTTGGGTGCGCACAGGGTAAAACCCCCGCTCCTATGCAATAGCTCGCAAACCACATAGGAGAGGTAACCCACACTAGACAAGCCTGGTGCGACGAGCTCGACCCAGAAAGCAAACCCCTTGCTTTCGCTGGCAAGGGATTTCGAACTTGAGACCTCCAACATGGAAGTCCCAAGCTCAAACCACATGCCTCAGGAATATAAAAGATCATGTCATCAATTTCCACCAAGAGACCAGAAGGATCGAAATTACTGCAATACACAGAGATACGCAGAGAAGTCATCAATCATAAGATGGAAGCCTGAACAAGTCAGAAGAATTATTAACAAGTGGCGGCTATCAATTCAAGACTACCAAAAAGTTCAAATCAGCTAGCCAGGTCATTGAAGTGCATGTGATAATCGATAAGGCAAGCTCAACATTCTTGTAACGTTACTTATCTGGATGATTTGGTGAATCAGTGCAGAAATGGCAAGTGGAGAAGAGTACACATGCGAGTAAATGGTTATTGGAGACTTTATGTGGGGTTTTATGCTACTGATATGAATGGAATGCACTTCCTAGAGGTGTAATGGACAGTCCTTGGGTAGTATGCGGGGACTTCAATGTGTGTAGGGTTCCCCACAGAGAAGAGGAACTGACAAAGAAGGTCTTCTGCCATGGTAGAATTCTCAGATACCATAGAAGAGTTGGAGCTTTTTGATTTTCCACTTGAAGGAGGAGCACATACATGGTTCAGGGGAGATTTGAACACTGCTGCATCAAGGATTGATAGAATTATATTCACATCTGAGTGGAGTGAACAATTCAGTAAAGTGAAGCAGATTGCTCTACAAAGACTGACGTCAGACCATGTGCCTATAGCCTTATACTGTGGACCATGGGGACCTGAATAAATCTTATTTCAAATTCAAATATTGGTGGCTAACACACAGAGATTTATAGACAAAATCAGTTCTTGGTGGAATTCTTTTGCATATTCAGGGAAACCAGAGTACATTTTAGCATGCAAATTAAAAGCCTAGGGAAAGAAGTTGCAACCCTACCCTCTATATAAACAAAAGAAGTTGTTTTGACACATGAAAACCTAAGGAAGAGGAACATTATCTTAAGTCACACACTGATGTTTGTGTGGAGAGGCAGCTAAGACAGTTGGACACTAGTTCCTGCATTGCAGAATCACTGACCAGCTATGTAAGATTTTCATCAATCTCAGCGGCATATAATGGACAATGCCTAGCAAGATTGTTGACACTCTATCTAGTTGGGAAGAAGCTCAGAAGGGAGCTAAAAGCAGGAGCTACTGGAGAACCATCCCAGCCTGTATATAGTGGACCATCTGGAAGGAGAGGAATGCTAGGTTTTTCAAGACAGGAGTAGAACAATACAGAAAATTAAAACAGCTTGTTCCCAGATATTCATCACCTGAACCAACAACAAGAGTCAACTCTTTATGAAGTTTGGTCTGAACATGGATGGAACCTTACCTACAGAAGACTGATGCAAGACTGGGAGGTGGAAAGATTGGCTGAATTTTATGGAACACTTGATCAGTTCTTAGGATTCAAGGAAGGAGAAGACACTCTTAAATGGAAATGTCATAATAAAGGTTTATTAACTGTTAGTTCTGCATATAGAAATATGAATCAGATGGGATCCCAAGTTAACTTTCTGCCTTCGAAGCTTATGTGGAAGGTTAAAATACCATACAAAGTGGTAGTTTTTACTTGGTTGGTGGTGAAAGAGGCTGTACTTACACAAGAGAATCTTATGAAGAGGGGAATACAAATGTACCCAAGATGCTGTTTTTGTGAGCAGGTTGCAGATACAATTAATCATCTGTTCTTACATTGTAAAGTGGTTGGCCAGCTGTGGAATTTGTTTACTAGCTTCAGAGGTATAAGTTGGACTGTTCCAGGGAGAACAGGACAGGCTCTAGAAAGCTGGAATACGGAGGGCAGTGGCAGCACAGACAAGAGTAGATAGAAAATTGTCCCAGCTGTTATTTGGTGGACCATATGGAAAGAAAGGAATTCTAGGAATTTTGATAACAAGAGCAGCCCTCTGCATAAGATTAAAATGAACTGTATTATCACTTTTTGCTATTGGTGTAGTTCAGAGTATATAGATGACCCTGTGGCTATTGTAGACATTCTAGGGTCCTTATAAAGGTGAAAGGAGGATCTAAGGATAGTTCTCTTTTTTCTTCTTTTCTTTTCTTTATCTTTTGTTTATGCCCGACACACATGTGTGGAGGGAGGATATGATGTAAATTTTTGGATACCAGCTTTGAGCTGATGATTGATATACAAATGTTACCTTTAACAAAAAAAAAAAACAGATTGTATATTGCTTTTGTGTTTTAGGTGTACAAAGAACTATCCTATAGAAAGTTACCGATTTCAAAAAAAAAAAACTATCCTATAGATGCAGAAGATATCCTAGAAGTGTTAGAGTCATGCTAGAATTATGAGCTCTTTGTTTTATTGCTATACTCTCTCCTGTTAAAGGGGTTTAGCACTACCCAAGTGCTGGTTTACAATACAAATGTTATCTATTCTAACAAAAAAAAATTGGCCTCCTAGTCACTTTTTTTTTTGAGAAAGTTAACTGGTATTATAAACATAGAAGTACACCAATAGTGAACTCATGTAGTAATTACATCAAAAGTATAGAGGGTTTACCAAAAAGAATCTAAACACCTATCTCCCTCATAAACTATCTAAGAATAGGGTGATGTCCCCCGGATCCTTGGGAATAGAATGGATACACCAAAGGTAAAAGGTCACTAAACAATTCATTTTAATGCTTTGGAAAGGGATGCTCTTGTTCTCAAAACATCTCTGATTTCTCTCACTCCATATTGTCCACCAGATGCAGGCAGGGACAATCTTCCATCTCTCCTTGTGTCCTGACTGATTTCCATCTCTATTCCAACATGCTAGGACTTCTACAGTATTTCTAGGCATGGTCCATGTGATACCTCTCAGGTTAATGAAATACTTCCATAGTTTCTCAGTCACTTTACAATGCAAAAAAAGATGGTTTATTGTCTGACTCAGATTCACAAAAAAAGACATCTGGAGCACAAGTCCTTTCCTCTTTTCATTAAGTTATCCTGAGTCAGAACAGATTGTCTTGCAACAAGCCATTTGAAGTAAGCCACCTTATGTGGTATCTTCCCTTTCCAGATCATCTTCCAAGGCCACAACTCCTTGGTTTTAGTTGAAATGTCTAGTAATTTGTAGGCTGATTTCACCTTGAACTTGCCATCTTTCTCCAGCTTCTATGTTTGTCTTCCTCACAAGTGAGGTTCTTGGCTTGTTCCAAGGTATTATAGAACTGAGTCATTCTCTCCACTTCCCAGTCATTGAGGAACCTTCTAAAAATCAGGTTCCATCCTTGTTCATTTCCGACTTCTACAATTGTAGCCATTTTCTGCTGATTGAGAATATAAATGTCTGGGAACTGTTGTTTCAAAGGTGTTTGTCCCATCCATATATCATTCCAGAACAAGGTTTTCCTCCCATTTCCCACATTAATCACAGAGTTGCTCCAAATTCTTGGCCACTGATTTCTAATAGTTCTCCATAGACCCACACCATAAGGAGTATTAACCTCCTTAGTAGTCCATGATCCTTCCTTTCCATATCTTGCAAAGATAGTGTCCTTCCGTAAGCTCTGATCATCTGTTGCTACTTGCTAGTCTCCAGAGCCATTTTAGCAGAAGGCTCTTATTGTGGGCTTTCAAATTATTAATTCCCAGACCTCCCTCTTTTTTGTTGGAAATAACAGCATCCCACTTAACCAAGTGAAATTTCTTAACCCCTTCCCCATTACCTTGCCAAATAAAATTTCTTCTGATTGTGTCCAGCCTCTGAATGATCTTCCCAAGCATAGGAATAAGGGACATCATATAGGTTGGCATGGCATCAAGAACACTGTTGATAAGTGTGATTCTACCACCCGAGGATAAGTATTGACTTTTCCAGTTAACCAACTTCCTTTCACATTTTTCTACCACAGAGTTCCAGATGCTCAAAGATTTACTCTTAGCTCCCAAAGGCATGCCAAGATAAGTGGTGGGAAGTTCCCCTATCTTGCCACCTAAAATGTTTGCCAGGAGGCTGATCTGTGGTACTTCATTCACAGGATAAATAAAGCTCTTTCCCCAATTGATATGGAGTCCAGATATTGCTTCAAACAAAATGAAAATAACCTTTAACTGTTCAGTTGTTCACTTTCTGCATCACAAAATACTAATGTGTCATCAGCATATTGTAGGTGGGAGATAGACACTCCAGTGAATCCCCCTGACTCACTTTGAAGCTAATTCCTAAAATATCTTATAAAAAGAAAATCAACTAAGCAATCTACTATTGCGATGATAAAGTAAATGATTTTATTAATGGTAGAGAAACCCCTGCATCAAAACCTGTATCCAAGTCATACACCAAGAATATCAGAACCTACACAAACATATGTTTCTCAAATAAAGATACTCAATCTTTTAGACAAATAAATCCTTATTTCTACACCTACATGAAACTAGAAATAAAAGATTTCTTTAATTGTACAAAATCATTTTCAACCCCTTCAAACATTCTCCTATTTTTCTCCTTCCATACTACCCACATAACACCTACAAGGGCTAAAGACCGTTATTATACATGTAATAGGCATTGCATAAGCCCAAGGTACTTGAAATGCCAGTCAAAACATATAAATATAAGATGTTCTGATGGGATAGCTCAACATATACATAGATAAAAGATATTTGTTTGCAGCAATTAGCATTTTGGTGAAAACCCAAAGATGTATATGCAATAGATAGTCTGATAAAATTTTAAAATTCCCATGGGCTTAGCCTTAGTACATCAATTTTGTCTATAAGTGCCTCTCTTTATGTTGCTTTATTACAATAATGGAACATTTACTTTGCCTATCAAAAATAGTATAAATCAACCAATCAACTATCCTCACTCCCAAACTACATGCACTAGTCTGTTCAGGCCCATTTTATCCTAAAAGGAAACACAATCGATGAATAGGATAGGAAGCAGAAGGGATGATGGGTTTGTGGATTGCATCCAAATTCCTTGGTATATCCAAGGAATGATCCATAAGGTACACATTGTTGATTTAGATAGCAAGAGTATACCTGCATGGCTCCAGCTCCAAGTACAAGTTGACAAGTTCTCGTATTGAAAAACTTCAAGATGTCAACAACACGGTGAACTACTTCTGATGATAGGCCAGTTAAACTATTATTCATGTCAATATATTCTGACAACATCTTCACCAAAATCAAGCCACTGAAAAGCAACATTATGATGTTATTTTTGCAGGTTCCAGCCTTGAGAAGAAAAATGAAACCATGCTAAATGACCAGGAAACAGTAGCAATAAGGGGAAGAAGGTAATATTAAGTACCAGGCAGCATTAAGGATCCGTTTGGTAGGCAGTATTAATTAGAATAGTCCATGGATTAAAATTTAGTCCATCAAATACATCGTTTGGTTACTTTATTTAACTTAATCCATGGATTAGTACACCATATGAGGTCTTATTTTATGCCTAGAAAATGGAGGGATAACTAATCCAAGGTTTAACAATATAAGACCCCTAAATGACTAAACTATCCCCAAGGTTTATATTGGAATGGTTATAAATTTCTTTTATAATTTGATGTCCTTTTTATTTATATTGGAATGGTTATATATGTTCTTTTTAATTCTCCAAATCCGTTTAGTGTAATTTGATGATTTTACTACAATAAAATTGTCCCTTTTTTGGGTTTTTTTATTCAAAGTAGTTCGCCAATTGACCACTTGAACTATTTGTTTTTTATTTTTTTTAATAAGCATCCGGTATTTGAACAATATAAGTACCCTTAAATTTATGTTAAGTTTAAGATATATTTGACCAACAAAAAAATAGAAATACACCGTGCCATCTAGGATCTCCATAGTGGTACATCACACCTAAAAATTAACTAACAATATATATATATATATATTAGTATTTAACTTAACTAGTTAAATGAAATAGAAAATCCTACAAAAAAAATATATTGTCCGGCGGTTATCTACATTGACCCAATTACAAGAAATAGAAAATCTCATAATAAAGGGTATAATATGAAAGAATTTTTTTGTAGAGTTTTAACTCAAACACAAGATTAAGTGGGAAGGAATGAACCAAACGCTTGATAAAAAATAATCCATGTATTATTAATCCCTGCATTACTAATCCATGTGTTACTCATCCTTGCGTTATCAATGTTTGTACCAAACAACCCCTAAGTATTTAAGAACCAAGGGCCAAGAAGAGAAACGTTTGAGAGAGAAAATTATGACAAAGAAATGAAAACTGGAAAAAAAACCTGCAAGTTAACTCAAAAGAACAGATGAATTTATCTGAATAAGAAAGAATCACTGACCAGTTTACCATGTGATACGCAACACCCCCAAACGATAGCATTCTAGGAGATGATCTTCCGCGTTCTCTTGATTTCGTGTCATTACTCTGAATTAAAATAATCTCAAATCAGTACTGCCCTGAGCTTATCAGCTTAATTGTGAAAAACTAACCTGTGCTGTATTATCTGGATGTGTTTTAGTAGAATCAGTCTGCTCTGTATTATGTGATATATTTAGGAGTCCAGCATCCACCATTGAAGGATCACTGCAGTTTCGAACCACTTCAGTTTTGCTTGTTGCAGTGTCAGCAGAATCATCATCAGCATGTCCACTGGTCTCTGACTTGGAAGAGAACAGTGATGTGACAATAGTCTGGAACTCATCGGGGACATCAATCTCAGCCCAATTTTCTTGGTCAAGTATAGCCTTCAACTTTGCCATCTGAATTAACCAACAAAAACAATTAATAATCCAGCTGGAAAAGGAACAAACTCGAGATTCATAAATTCAGCTGGAAAAGGAACAAACTCGAGATTCATGTTGGAAATCAACAAAGGCCTTGGCCTGTGATTGTATGGTTCCACGGATACTATACCCCAACCTTCCACCAATCTGCTTATATTTGAATAACAGAGAATTATAAGCATAGACACACAAATTAAAATTAGTGAAGGATATACTTCATAGAAAGACAAAGTTTTACTTTCTCAGTGGCGGTAATAAATTCCTGAGTGATGTTATATATGTTTAGGAACTCCTGCAACCTCAACTTAGAGTGAAGAGGAGCACGGACTCCAAGGATCTTTGCCCATCTTCCATGAGCAGCATCACAAGCTGCAAATACAGCTTCTGTATTCTCTCTCAATATATCAGCTCTATCAAAGAAATATAGATGTATAAGTATCCAGCAAATCTATCGTTGCAATTTAAGCAGTCTTCCAAAATAAGACACCAATTTAAAGCACAGAATAAAATAGTTATCCCATTTTAGTGTGCCAAGCAGACTTTGCTAACAAAAAAATAAGCATGTTTCTAAAGTAGTCAAATTACTAGCAGGTTTATACTCGAGATGAACCAAGGTCAAGCATGCTGTTAGAATTCGAATAAGAATAGGAATAGGAATAGGAATCCTAGTTGGAAAAGGAATCTAATGTAGTGTCGATAAATAGGGTCGTTATGTAACAATTTAGATACACAATTCGATAATATTCTCTTCTATATTTCTCACATGATATTAGATCATTGGTGAGAAACTTCAAGTCACCGTGTCAAATTCCGGCTACGGTTAGGGCGGTTCTCACACATGCTATGTACTAGCTCGGCTCGTAAAATAATCAAACAACACTCTATGGACGAGTTTGACCTAGGTTGACACGGTCCACATAAGTGCTAATGGAGAAACATCCCACATCATGAGTTGTTCTCTTCCTTCCCCTAAAAGTCCAGCTAACAAGACTTCTTTAACTGTACTTGGCATTACCCATTGAAGACCAAACCAACACAGTATTTCCCGCCAAAAAACCAGATGCTCTCCAGCAATGTAGAAGGAGATGATTAGTGTCTACCAAACTATTGCACATGAAGCGCCAACTCACACAAGTACTCCTCCTATTCCTCAAATTATCCACCATCAATATTACCCCTCTAGCAGCTAACCAAGAGAAAAGGCACACCTTTCATTGTATCCTCCTATTCCTCATACTATCCACCATCAATATTACCCCTCTTGTAGCTAACCAAGAGAAAAGGCACACCTTTCTTTGTACCCTAGGGATCCACACTTAGAAGTATGAAAATGAACCTCCCTATCCAAAAGATTCTCACAAAAGGACTTAACAGAGAAGATATTATTCCCCATCCCCATCTTCATACATCATGGCTATCCAATGTGATACTTTGTTAGTTAAGTAACTCATTTTTTTTTTGAGATAAAGGTAACTGTGTATTGACAAAAGGCTCATCATCAAACAAATGATGAGCATAGGTCACTTACCATCTCATCAAAGCATATCAAACTACCCTATGGGAGATTACAAATTACCTATAAAGTCAGCAAAAAGTCCTATATCCCCTATCATATCTTGTTTACACCAAATGCCAATGAACTTCTCCACCTTGAAGCCTTTGTATATTGTTGTACCGACATCTCCTTTTGGCATGAAATCCTCAACATATTAAATAAAGTAATACTCAAAGAATTGTTCCCGCACCACCTGTGTCTCCAAAAACTTACCCACTCCCATCTCCTACACTAAAGATGTATTCCCATAAACTCGTCCCACCCCTTTAAGATTTCCTTCTAAAGCCCACGCCCACAAGGAAGAGTGATAATTTTAGTCCTCCTTCTAAGACTCTGTATTTCTCGGCAATCACCCCCTCCATAGAGCGCTCTCCTGTATCCAAATCTTCATAACCATTTTTCCAATAGCGCCTTGATGAAAACCTTTAAATCTTCATCCCAAGTCCACCCCAACACTTGAGTGTCGTGACAGTCTCAAAATTATACCTGGTGAAACTTTTCCTCCCTACTTGAGAATCCTATAGATAGTCCCTCTAAGAATGTTCCAACTTCTTTGTAACGCTAACTGAAGCATGCATCCAAGACATACATAAAGTATGCAGGAATTCTCGAAAGTTTACATAGCGTGGGTCTCTTTTCAACCCTCTTAAAAACCGGGTTCCAAGTTGTTCCTTGTTAGATGCTCCTAGTGGGTGACCAAGATGAGTAGTAGGAAGTTCTCTCACCCTACAGTTTGACTTTGACACTTGTGCTAAGATCTCAATGTTCACCATCTCACCAACTTGGATTATTTTCACATTTCCTGAGATCAATCTTTAAGCCCGACACCACCTGGAACCATGTCAATACTTTCTGAAATACTCCACATGAGTCCTGTCAACATCACAAATCACTAAAGTGTCGTCAGCTAATAAAGATGAACCCCTTACTGTACCTTACCCCCATCTGATGTAAAGATGAACCCCCCTCAAGGTAACCTCTCATCACAGCTCTATCCATATCCTACTCATTGCTTCCATAACTAGTATGAACAACTTAGGTGATAGCAAATAGCAGAACTCCCTGCCTCACACCTCTCAAACTACTGAGAAAACCACATGAGTTGCAATTCCGAGAACCTAACTATTGAAATACAAAAACTTATCCACATCCCCCATCTTGTCCCAAAGCCCATCTTCAGCATAATGAAATCAAGAAACTCCCAGTTGACGTGATCATAGGCTTTCTCAAGATCAAATTTGCACAAAATCCATAGTTCCCCTTGCTTTCTTCTCAAATCAACCACTTCATTTGTCACCAAAGCTGCATCTAGGATTTGTCTTTCTTTCACAAAAGCATTTTATGAAATAGATACTACAATTGATCTTGTTAAATTAGGTCTTGGGCCTAACTCACACCCCAAGATCGGGTGAGACGGGCCCTGCTCTGATACCATGTTAAATTAGGTCTTAGCCCTAACTCACACTCCAAAAGCTAGCTCAAAGGGAGGAGGATTTCCCAAGCCTTATAAGGAGTCCACCCATCTCATTAACCACCGATGTGGGACTTTTGTCATTCTTTAATGTTAAAGAATGACAAAAGTCCCACATCGGTGGTTAATGAGATGGGTGGACTCCTTATAAGGCTTGGGAAATCCTCCTCCCTTTGAGCTAGCTTTTGGAGTGTGAGTTAGGGCTAAGACCTAATTTAACAGATCTTTAGCCAAAAGGCCGAATTTTTTTTTTTTTTTTTATTTTTTTCCTTCTCAAAAAAAAAAAATAGATACTGTCACATTTAAGCCCCCAATTTGATGTGATCAAAGGCTTTCTTTTTCTTTGAAAATGATATGATCAAAGGCTTTCTGAAGATCCAATTTGCACAAAATCTTCAGTTTCCTTGCTTTCTTCTCAAATCAACCACTTCATTTGTCACCAAAGCTACATCTAGGATTTGTCTTTCTTTCACAAAAGCATTCTGTGAAGTAGATACTGTCACATTTAAACCTTTTTAGTTTATTGGAAAGCACCTTAGATATACTCTTATAACTACTTTCTACCAAGCTACTCAACTTAGTAAGATAAGCTGAAAATCAATAAAAATCACATCAAAAAGAAAATTTCAAGCTTAATGTTCAAAAATATATTATAAAATTCAATAAAATATAGTATATCCGCATAATTAGTTTGTTATTGCTACACCCAAGTAGCATTATAAGGTTAAGCTCCATTTCTTATTCATGATTGATTTTAAGAGCTAAATAATCACTCGAGTTAATACAAGTGAATTTGAAATTTGTTTTGCAAACAACTGACTCATTTTTTTCAATAAATGTTGTTCGGGCCAGCTTGCCCGCATCTTAACTAATTACATGGGCTACTTTCCACCAGCACAGGTACCAAATAACCTTGTCTACCAAGCTTGTACAGATAAAAAGAAATTGCGCTAGTGTTTTTGGCTTTGTTGGAATTTAAATTTGAGACCTCATAGTTTTCAACCCACTTCATTGACCCAGGGTCACACCCTTGGGTGAAAAAAACTCGACTCATTCAATGCCCTAAATACTAGTAATAGAACCAAATCAAATAAAATCTTTTTTTATGACAAGGGAAACCCACAGCAACTACCCTTTGGGTGCGAACAGGGTAAAACCCCCGCTCCTATGCAATAGCTTGCAAACCACATAGGAGAGGTAACCCACACTAGGCAAGCCCAGTTAGACGAGCTCGGCCCACCCTTGCTTTCGCTGGCAAGGGGTTTTGAACTTGAGACCTCCAACATAGAAGTCCCAAGCCCAAACCACTGGGCCATCCCGAAGGGTAAATCAAATAAAATCCTTTGTAGTCCGGATTGGAACATTCCCAACAGAAACCCGCTAAATAAGGAAAGAACAAATAAAAAAGGAAGAAAAAAAAAGAATTGCCAAGAAAATTTCAGCAGCCAGTTAACATGCTTTCCAGATGAGGTATGTGCTTCCACCAACATAGAATGCTAGGAACAAAGTATGAGAACAACTTTGGAAAAAGAAATACGGTATATTTCCTTCCTATCTTAAATGACATGGTTCACTAGACTATAGGTTAAATGAAGTAACTTATAGTAAAATTAAACCGATAAGAGTGGAAGGATCATTGAAGTAGAAGTTGATTAGTCATTGTAATAACATTACATCTTTGTTTAAATGAATTTGAATTTCTGCAATCAGTAGATGGATTAAGTAATCTTTTTAAATAAAATGGATATGGTATCCTTACTTGTATATATGTGTCAACCATTTGGATGTCCTTAAAGGAAAAATCTGCCATACAGATACGAAATGGGTAATTGTGGTCTTGGTTTATCAGGCAAAAGTTCAGTTTAGTCCTCATGAAGGCCGACTACACACATTAAACCTTTTATTGATAGAAATGTGTTGTTGTTGACCTCCACTACAAATGTAATGGATTCTTAATGATTGGACTGGACTATGTGATTGCCAAGAGCAATTTTAAGGAAATTTTTATTTCTTTTTACTCAATCTTTTTTTGGAGAGAATACACTATATTGTTATGATATTTGAAATTCTGTCTTTCTTAAACTATAAAACAAAACCCACCAAAATAACCTGCACTAGCATAACACAAGGATGATGTATGGTTTAGAAGCGAAAAATCCACTAATTTATTAATTCTTTTGGAGACCAAAAGGCACATTAAATTAATTTGGAGTTACATATGCCACTGGGATATTATGAGAACCAATTTTGAAATTTTTCAATGACAGAATGACCAAATGTGTAATTATCTATCAAATAAATGTATATGAAATTATGAATACCCACAGTTTGAAGGACATATTTTCAACAAGCAAATACACAACAAGAAGTTGATTTTCCCTCACTACAGGTTCCGAAAATAAAAACATAATAGCACAAACATCTAAGAATAACGCAAATGAATGTACATAAACCTGAAATTTCTCGACAAATTTGACATGGTTGTTGCATCATTTCCCTTCTCCTGAATTGAAAAAACCCTGGAAAAGTTGCTTGGGGGAGAAAATTGTGAAAAGGTGGTGATCTGACCATCACTTTCACTAGCAGTTTCTGCAGCTGCTGCTCCAAGTGCAATTGCAGCAGCAACTGAGTCAGCAGCATAATGATCATCAAGATGGCAGATAATCCACTCAATTGTTTTTTTAACTTCAGAAGCCTGGACTAAGTGCGCCTGCATTCACTAAAAGAAAAATATCAAGTTACATCATACCAAAATTAAATAACAAAAAGAAAGAAAAAAAGGGCAAAAACTAGATTGGTAAAGCAATCTAGTTTGGGAGTAAGGGTATAATTACCAATTCGTAAACACCAACCAAAGAATCCCCTGCAAAGTTAGGGTCCTTAGGTTGGGTGTACAACAGCTTTAAGAGAAAATATCTTTGAAATGAAATGTTTTACAGGAACAACTATCTTAATCATTTAGGTCTTTAGTTCAAATTCAAGCTATAGTAAATTTTGGCAGCTATGATGGTAGTGAAGAGGTAGTGAGGGGTGAGGTGATAGTGGTACCTGACAAAAAGAGTACAGAATAGTTGGTTGGACTATGATGAAGTGAGTCATTGTCGAAAAGACTTCTACTTATAGATGGCACTAGTTGTTTCTTTCAAGACATTTTCAAGATAACTACACACCTTAAATGGGATCATATTCATGCCCCAAGAAATGAGGTTGTGAGAAGAAAACTCAGAAAGTTAAATTGTAACAACTTTAAAACATCAAAATCAAGACTAGACGCAATAAGATATGCAATTGGCCTATAAAGCAGAGAAATGCTAACTCACACAGTTCAACTTATCCAGAAATCAATATAAGCAACCACCAAATCAACTAATTATTAAGAGTCTGAACCAGATGAGGATCTCAGGTACTTATCATTGGTTAGAACAAATTAACAACTCAAGCATTGATCCAAAGGGTCTAAGGATCTTATTAACATTGCAATAGAATCCTTTTAGGAATATATATTGCATGAAAATGAACTTTATATGCTTGATTGGTGGGTTTGTTCCACAATAACTAAAGGAGTTCTTCATATGTCAAAAAGTGTAAAAAGAAAAGCAACATCACCTGATTCAAGCACAAATCGAAATAAACAGAGAAAGGTATGGCAAGTACACATTACCTGCACTATCATGAAAATTGCCTTTAAAAGTTGAACAAAACTTTCTGGTGCCAGGCTTCTCAATCTACTGGCAAGAGATGAGCTCCCACCTAAGTCAGAAGATACATGAAATCAAAAACCAAAGCATCAATCCCCCCTTCCCCTAACTGTGCAGACCAAAATGAATCAGCCTCCTTAGCACCATTTGATTTCTAATTAAAAGAAAAAGGAAATAAACCCTTTTCCTATTGAAAATCTATGTTGCTCGAATACTCCAAAATTGCCATAAGACCATGTCGGGTCCTTCACAAAAAAGTGCATTTTTGGAGGATCTTACACGGGTGGGACGCATCTTTAGAGGATCCGCACAATATAGTTGAAAAAATTTACTTTTCTATCAAGCTCTTCTCGTCAAAGTCAAGTAGCTGTGATATATTAAATTGTTAACCCACCATCTGTATCAGCTACTCGCTCTCCTGCAATAAAATCTGAATCTGAAGGTTGAGCAACCAGAACACGAAGCAGCTCTTCAACTGCTGTTTTAATGGCTGTTTTCATGTCAGCTGTAAGAGTGTCACGATATATTCTCAACACAGCAGGGAGTTTTGCCTGGAATTTATAAAATTCAAACATGAAAATGCTCGTACAAAAATTTATGTGTAAAACTCCAAATGCTCAAAAAACATTCATGAAAATAGATCAATAAGTTATTTATTATTTGATGAAGTAAGAAATTCCTATTATGGCATCAAGAGGATGCAGAATTACCGAAGATATAAGTTAGCTCCAAAACGCACTAGTTAAAGTTCCAGGGAGCTAACAAAATCCAACAAGTGTTCAGGGGAATTTACAGGGGAGAGCTTGCACCAACTATAGAGTAGAATACATTTAGACTTGAGTACTGAAATTTGAAGTTGATAAACCATTAAAATATCTGTTGTTCCTTTCTTTCCATACTACACAGAAAATGCGTGCTGGAATTGTATTCCAGATTTTCTTGATGGGTTTACCAGCTATCTTGAGCACCAGACCTCCACTGCTTCTTTAGGAAAATAGATCCATAAATTATAGCCATTAAAGAAGACCAGAGTATAATATTTTCTAGTTCACATATAATGAAACTTGATGGCTCTCATGATAATGAGCCTAGTTGATGATAAGTAATCATACACACACACAGACGGAGAAAACTATGGACCAAATGGGGACGAAAGGTTTACATAGCCTCTATCCACTATATCATCCTAGGCAGTTTTCAGCCCCTTCCTTCTTATGCCAACCTACTTCTAATTTGGTAACTAAATAAAATTAATCTTCACTTATACTCATCAAACTAATAAACACACCCCCATCTTTTAGTCTAGCAGTTGTACATTGTTGCATGCTCCATTTAAAACAGTTATGTTTTCACAACAAAAGATTAAGAGTTTGGCAGATTCCAACTTTAATCTCCATCTATCCAGCGGCTTTCACCGTTTCTAATATCCTCTATGTTATTCTTTATGTTCAGAGCTCCTTCGCATCTGATTCCTACCTTTTACCTTATGACCTACATAACTCGATACTTCACCTAACATGCTAGAGTAACAATTTAACACTTCTCAATATGATATGATCCAGATTTCTACACACATTTTTGCTTCATCAAAATTACCCGAGATTCTAAGGGAGTATAAATTGAAGTGGCATGTGTGAGTCGTCGGAAGACACTGAACAATGACCTGGTCACCTAGATCATGATATGACATTGAATAGTCTCCACCTCGAGGAAATTGAGATCAACCCAAAACTTCAATAACACAGATAAGCAATGATGCCACAGATTAACCAGAGAGAAAACTCACAGTTCTAAGTAATCCAATAACAAATGGAAGAAGCCGGTCACGGAAATTTGAGGTTTCTTCTTCATCCAATTTAGCCTGCAATATTTCAAAATCAATTTTAGTTTGATCTGTTGCAAGTTGCCTAAGGCACAGCAGTGGAGAGCATTGCTATAGTAGGCATTAATACCACAACTTTCTTATCGACCGATATATTGAAATTCAGGATGATATAAAGAGGACACATGTAAACCCTCCGCTCCCATCTACCCCCACTTATTTGGATTATTGAAAAACAGAAAATATATAAACTACAATTAGAATCAAGCATGTAGCACGTTTTGAACAGCAGCTGTGTAGGATTCCTTCATCTTCCGACTAGAGTTTTATAAAGAGTCAAAACACCTGTTCTTTATGCAAACTACTGGGTACTGTATCTTTTACAAAAGTGAGACAAGCTTTCCAGTCTAACATACAGAACGAAAATAATCTGCAGCAATAACATCAAAATACAAAATACACTTGGCCCTTACTTCATGGCCTTCTCCATTAATTGCAATGGTTGCCCGTGCTTTAAATTTTGATGTAATTGCCGCATCCATGTTGCCAGTTTCTTGTATGGTTATACGCAAAAATTCTGCTGAAAGAATGCTACAAGATTGAATCTGGTAAGTGACAATTCTAAAGAATGCTATATTGTACCTTTATTACAAGGAAAAGTATGCCAAAAGGTGATTCAAGGGAATACTAGCATAATAGATCCGCTCGCCAAGTGCTTGGGAAAACAAGAAATAAAGAAGCAGTAGGTACAACTTTCAATTCTGAGTAGAAACAGATGGGCAAATTAATTATGCAAAGGATGGTTATGTCCTGAACTTAGTTTATTTGTTGGATAAACTATTGAATCCTATCTTGGAAGCACAAGCATCTCAATAAGAACATATCAAGAGATAAATGCACCAAATTTTACAACGGAAGATGCAACTTTTCTTAGAAAAATTGCAAAAACCATAATAAAATGAAGTCAGCAAATCCAAGAAACTGATTAAAAATCTAACTTGAATAGACTAACCTATTGATAGAATCAATTGAAGTAGTTAATTCATCACGAAGGTGTCGAAAGCAATGTAAACCAGCCAGTTCATCTCCATCCTATCAAGAAGTAAATCATTTGACAGTTAGAACATCTTCCATCATAAGCATTTGCAATGTTCAAAATCCATAGATAAATTTTAGTGATAGTTACCAATATATACTATTAGACCATCTAGTTTACCGAACATGGCCGAAGTATACACTACATATACACTCGGTTGTATAATGTGTGTATATGTACGTAAATTATATGTATGTGGGTGAATACGGATGTATATTATATGTAGAGGTATGTATATTAGTATAAAGTATACACTACCTATACACTGTGAACATAATTTGTAAACTAGATGGTGGCTCAAAGGTATTGGGCTGTAATTTTCTCTAATTTTTTATGTAATTTAGCATTTTAAGCCAACAATAAAAATCAAAGCATTATAAACTGAACGGATTTCCGAAGTTTGATGTATTGCTGCTTCGAAAGGATAGAAAGAGATTGAGAGAGAGAGAAAAGGTACAACCTCAATGAAATCCAAGAAGAATCTAGAGTGACATAGTCAATATATAGAAAAGGCTAAGAATGGAATTGAACACGAATTCACATACCAATAAATGTTGCAAGTCATCTGTAACATCTAAAGCTCCAGCACAATCTGCAGATGCAACTAGCTGTATAAAATAGCTGTTAGATAAATACCATGAAGTTGAAAATATCACTTTCAATAGCTTAAGGATAAGTCTGAACACAGATGAAGAGCTAACTCGGATTAATATTGAGAAAGGTAACAGTGTATTCATCAACCCAAACGTTGTGCTGAAATCCATAATTACATATCCAGAAGTACAACCTGTCCTTGTTCTTCTTACAAGGATTCTAAATACTGTGATAAAAAGGCAAATCACACACAAAACATGAAAATCAAGGATAAGTCTGAACACAGATGAAGAGCTAACTCGGATTAATATTGAGAAAGGTAACAGTGTATTCATCAACCCAAAGGTTGTGCTGAAATCCATAATTACATATCCAGAAGTACAACCTGTCCTTGTTCTTCATACAAGGATTCAAAATACTGTAATAAAAAGGCAAATCACACACCAAAACATGAAAATCAGAATAGAAGAATACTTGGTAGTAATCACTCCTTTGTTATGATGTCAATAGACAAATGGAGTAGCATCCCAAATTTCTCATGCCAAAAAACATTAAAATTACAAAAAAGCAAAGATTCAAATGGCTTTCACATGGCGACCTGGTAAAAGATGACCACTGCTTGTCCATGCAAGCATGAAAACATAAGGGAAAATATCTTAAAATTTTGAATGATACAAGGAGTGAGATACAGATAAAATCTTCAACCTCGCACTACACCATCCAAATGGAATACCTATAGTGAATTTTCACTTGGCTTAAGAAAACCCTCTTCTCGTAATTGATATAAGGAGTCAAACTAGCGGCGTGTTGAGGCACGTCGGGTTCCCGTACGCTCTTCCTGCAGGCCCAAACTAAAGAATTCAGGATTTATATATGTTTCAGGCATGTGAGAGATAAAATGATACCCCTGTTCCAACATTTCCCTCTTCATCCAGGTCTCCTGAGTTCTTTTTACCTTTTATTCAAGACCCAACACACAGACGTTTAGTTGGCCAATAGAACCTCCTCAGTTAACCGCTCAAGGAACAAACATAGCAATCGGTTTTTTCCACTTTGAATACATTAGAATCTTTTTAAGACCTGAATGTCTCCATATCCCAGTGAACATCCTGCTTCCTTCGCAGAACCACGGTTCTCATTCTTCTACTAAGCTGTACCTAAATTCAATGCTCTGTGTATACGATATTCACCTTTCCTTCACACATTCTTTCCTTCCTTTGCAAACGTTCGTTCACACAAACCAAAAAGTGAAAAGAGGGAACAACACCTATTTGCAGCTACTTATGAACTAATCTCAGGAAGTACAATACAACTCCATGTTTGATATACAATACATCAGCACTTTTCAACAGAAGTCCAAAAGTTCCAAAATAATCTAGCTATCAAAGCATCACACAAATAAGATATATGTTTGCTCCTTTGTTTCATTGCCTTTTGGAGTGATGTGGATTGGTCATAAACCTTAGAAGATTGTATTCCCTCAAATATACCTTCTGAATCAACAACAGGGAGCAATAATACTGGAAGTCAGAGATAATCAAGGATCGAATCTCAACTTTACGAGAATGTTCAATGACTGGGAAATGGAAAGGTTGATAGCCTTCTAACATAACATTGAACAGTTCAAGGAATTTTCTACCAAGGTAGCGAGATTAGTAGCTGAAGGACAAGTAGGGGAGATTCTCAGTCAAATCTGCCTATAGATGCAACAGCAAAACAAGTCCTCAAGCTGGTTCCTGCCCTTGGAAGATGATCTGGAAAGTTAAGATCCCTTACAAGGTGGCATGTTTTCTCTGGTTGATGGCCAGGCAAGCTGTATTAACACAAGACAAACTGATTTTTTTTTTTTTGTGAATCTGAAGCTGAGACCATATTCAACTTTTCTTACACTGTAAAGTGACAGAACAAGTTTGGCAGTTCTACATCAAGTTGAGAGGGCTCAGACTGACCATGCCAAGGAACATCAGAAGTTCTGGCTTGCTGGAACAGACAAGGTAATTTGTCAGGACATGGAGAGACATGGAAGATTGTCCTAGCTTGTATCTGGTGGTCAATATGGAAGGAGAGAAACCAGAGATGTTATGAAGATAAGAGTAACACTTTCCAGAAACTGAAAATGAATTGTTTAGTGTTTTATCTATTTTTGGTGTATTCATGAATTTCCCAAAGAGACAGAGAACATTTCTAGCATCTTAGGTTGTTCAAGAGGTTAGGTGGTAGGTTTTGCTTCCTTTAGCTACTACTTGTAACTAATACTGAAAGTACACCTCTGGTGTAGCTTCCGTTGTTGATAATAGAGATGTTAACTTCTCAACCAAAAAAAAAAAAACACGACGCTAAGGGGTCGTTTGGTAGAAAGAGTGATAATGCAGGGATTAGTAATGCAGGGATTAGCAATGTAGGGATTAGTAATGCAGGGATTATTTTATTTTTTGAAACTGGTAACATTTGTATTTCATTTAGTACTTAGGTAGTACTGAAAAACCATATTTACAAAAGCAGAAAGGAAGTATAATCTATCCAAAAACTGAACCAAATCTAAATGGATCCTAAAACATCTACGATTGACTCAGTTTCATTGGAGTAGACATTTGTACACCAAAAGCAAAACAACAAAATACACTTAAGCTTTACTTCCTGCAAGTTGTTGTTCCTATTCTCAAAACATCTCTCGTTTCTCTCCCTCCATATAGTCCACCAAATACTAGCAGGGATCATCCTCCATCTTTCTCTATTTGTAGCCCCAACTCCAGCCATCTCCCAACTGAATAGAGTCTCATCAATCTTGCTAGGCATACACCAAGATATGCCTCTGAGATTAAGGAAAATCTGCCACAGCTGCTCAGTAAAGTTGCAATGTAAGAAGAGATGTCTCACTGTCTCATTAGCCTTACCACATAAGGAACATTTGTTGCATAGAGAGATTCCTCCCTTGGCCACATTATCCAATGTCAAAAGTGCTTCATTGGCTAGTAGCCATGTAAAGCATGCCACTTTGTGTGGCACTTTGATCCTCCAGATTTGCTTCCAAGGCCATTTGAAGTCTTGAATGCCACCAGGACTTATCGGTTTTTATCACGTGTTTGGTTCATTATTTCCAACCTAATCTTGTGTGTGGTTTAAGACTCTACATGAAGCTTATTTCCAATTATACCCTTGAATTATCATGTGATTTTTTATTTTATGTATAGCATTTTGACATATTTTCATGTTCATTCCGTTGGTGAGCTTCAGTGCATTCCATTGGCAAATATTATTCATCACATTATCCTATCCCCTCAAATATGACTGTTTCGATAAACAAATTGTTATAGAGGGATCTGGGAATTAATAACCATACAAGATAAGTGCAATGAGCAAATGCAGAAGGCCAGACAACTCAGGCTCACTTAAATTAGTTGAATTACTGGTATTGTCAAAAGGTTGCAGATACCACCATTTTGGCATGTCGAATTTTATATTTAATTCAAAACCAATGGAACTAATACATGATATCAAGAGAAGGAGGCTAAAAAAAGAGGAGGCTGGAAAACAATTCACATGGTCCATCCTGTGTTTCTTTACCAATTCTGAAGTGTGTATAAAGAAATTGAGGGGCAGTTCAGTCATTTTGTTGCCTTATCCAAGGCTTATTAAACATGGTATTAGTAATCCCTAGGTATCCTTGGTATTAGATAAGACCACATATGGTGTATTAAGTTATCCATGTATTAGGTGGGTTTGAGTTGAAATGTGCTACCAAACATTGTATTGGATGGATTAAATTTTAATCCAAGGACTATTTTAATTAATACATCCTACCAAACGACTCCTAAGAGACAAGTATTGTCTCTTCCAAGCCAAGTAGCCAACAACTTCCTCTCGCATTTTTTCCATTCCCTTCCAGATTGCAATAGAGCTTGCCTTAAGCACCCAAAGGAAGGCCAAGGTATGTAGTAGGAAGAGAACTGATGCCACACAACCTAAAATATCAGCAAGGAACTGAAGATTAGGACCTCGTTTATAGGGAAGAGATGACTCTGTTAGAAGTTCACATGCAGCCCAGAAACCAACTCAAAAACCGACAGTATAATTCTTAAATAGAGCACTTGATCAGTCATAGCATCACAAGATAAGAGCATCATCTGCAAATAAAATGTGATATTTCCAGGGAAGTAGAGCTCTGATGATTTGCTGCAAAGCCTTTAATCCATCACAAATCAGCAGCGTTTTAACATCGAATTCAGTCCCTCCATAACTGAGAGGAATAAGAAGGGGGGGGGGGGGGGGGGGGGGGACCCTCTTGTCTAAGAACCTTATGTGAAGAGAAAAATCCATGTGGATAGCATTGATAAGCCAAAAACTTCAACCGTGGAGATCATCAACTGTAGAAATCATCTTTTATACATAGGTCCCCTAAAAAATGGGGAGGCCTTGGAATTAAAGATTTAAAGGTCTTTAATAAAGCTTTATTGGGCAAATGGCTTTGGAGGTTTGGGGTGGAGGTACAAGCTTAGCGGATGGGGGTGATAGTTGATAAATATGGCATTGCGGAAGAGTGGTGGAGAACTAGAGAGATCATTTTGCCTTTTGGTTGTGGCTTGTAGAGAAATATCATGAAGGGATAGGATTATTTTTTGAAAAATATCTCATTCAAGGTCAAAGAGAATAATATTGGGGATAGGGCTCGTGTAGGGACATTTTAGGGTTTGTTTGGAAAACCTAGGTAATTGAAATTGGTGTAATTACTAGGGTAGTGATTACACAGCCTAGTAATTACACAATATAGTAATTACGACAACCTGTTTGTTTGCCATAATGTAATAACAAGTGTAATGTTTGGTTTCACAAGGGCAATTATACAAATTAGATTTATAAAATAAAATTTAATATTTGACAAATAGGTGCCTTTATAAATGATATTAAACTAGGTATTTAAGTTACATATTGTCTCTTGAAAATATGTTATTTAATAAATATATATTTTTCAAATTAAATTTAACAGATTTATAAAACTAAAAAGTAAACATTTTGTAAGAACATCATAGATTGCATGATGTTTGACAAAAAGATCAATGTTATAAATATAATTTTATAAAATTATTCAAATGTTTGACCAAAAAAATAATCTATCAATTCTAACTGAAAAATGAATGGCATGTAATGTGAAATAGCACGTCCATACTACTAAAGGAAATAAATTGGAACTCAAAATAAACCATAAATTCAAAAAAAAAAATATTAACATATTACTCTTATTTCAAATTCCAACATAACATAAAATAAGAGTATTATGGAGCTTTATGGAAGAAAATCTGATTCTAAAAGTGGGAAGCGGCAACAGCTTAAAATTTTGGAGAGATGGTTGGATTAATCAGACCCCTTTGAGTGAATCATTTCCGGACCTCTTCTCCATTTGCAGCAATCCTGATGCCAAGGTATGTGATTGCTGGTACACAAGGATGGAACTTATCCTTCAGAAGACTTTTGAATGATTGGGAAATAGAGAGAGTGGCCTCATTACTGGAAAAATTGGGGGGTACTAGCCTTGACGCAAATGCAACAGACAGGGTTATCTGGAAACACAACAAGGAGGGCAAGTTCACAGTTAACTGTGCCTATAAGGTGAAACTTTGCACTTTTGTGGGAATTAAACCTCTCCAAATATTCTTCCTTTTTTTTTTTTTTTTCTCAAAAAAAAGGAAGAATATTTGGAGAGGTTTAATTCCCACAAAAGTGCAAAGTTTCACCTGGTTAGTAATCAGAAAAGCATGCCTATCCCAAGGAGTCCTTCAGAAGAAAGGAAGGACACTAGTACCAAGATGTTTTCTATGTAATCTAACTGGGGAACAAAGAGTCACCTATGCCTACATTGTAAGTTCACAGCACAGCTGTAGGAACTTTTTCTCAACATCACCAGTCAAAGTTGGGCCATACCAGAGCACAGCTAATCTATTCAGTTGTTGGAGCAGAAGAGGGGGAAGCAAGACTCAAAAGAAATGGTGGGAATTGATACCATCATGTATATGGTGGTCTGTGTGGAGAGAAAGGAATGGAAGGAATGGAAGATGTTTTGAAGATAGATCCAATTCCATTCACAAAGGAAAATGGAATTGCTTAGTATCTTTACTTTTTTGGTGTAAACAATTATGTATAGTGGATGTAGATCAAATTGTAGAGTTGATAGGAAATTTGTAAAACATGCTCTCTTTACTCTTCTGTAGAACTTCTTGTGTTAAACATGCTCTCTTTATCACTAACCAAGTGATAGCAACAACAAAACAATCTCTTCTTGAGATAATATGATCGAGAATTTTGTGGCAAGATTTTCAATTGTACCATGCTCCATCTTGGATGCAGTGGACTAGTAGATTCATTTACGAGTTGTACATGTTGTTAGGAGTGTTCTCGGTTTGGTTAAATACTGATCCAAACGTAAACCGAACCAAACCGATTAAATAAACCAAATTTTATTTTGGTTTGACTTAGTTTTAATTTTTTTTTAAAACGATAGTATTTGATTTGGTAAGACTTTATTAAAAACGACCCGAAGAAAAAGCCGAACCAAAGCAATAAATTATATACATAAAGTTTATAATTAAATATATTAATTTTTATAAATAATGTTAATACTTTATATATTGTTTCATGAAATGTTATTTATTTCTCAATGGCTAATGAACTTTACACCCTAAGCTTCTAATGTTATTTATTTTTCAAGGCCATGTTCTATCCATCTAGACCCGAAGCCTTTTCTCCTTCACAACTTCTAATGGTTTTCTAGACCTCTTCCACAGAGAAAAGGCATTGTAGCACTCAATGTCCTCTTCAGATATGCTGGAACAATCTGAGTAGTAGGTTGGGCTCCACTTCTCATACTCCATGTACAAATTGTTGTAAAAAGTGACGATTTCCCTTTGATCTCCTCCTGGTCTTCCACCAGTTCCCCAAACTTTTGGGTTCTCAATTTATTGTATCTTCTATAAGCATTTGCAATCTTGTGAAAGAACTTTATATTTTTATCACCAGCCTTTATCCACAAGAATTTGGATCTTTGCCTCCATGAAATTTCCTCCAGCTTTGCCAATTCTTGCAATTCCAACATAGTAGATATCTAAAAACAATCTATTTAATTCTATATCACTATCTCCTCCCAAAAACTTGTCGGGAGAAGTTTTACACTTGACCCATTCAAGTCTTTACTCCTCTCTCTCAATCATGTTGGTATACACTTTTTCTTCCTTATCCTCATCCCTAACTTTGGGTGTAAGCCATGTAGAGATTAACCTCGGGTTTTTCATCTTTACTTCTCTTCCATGGAAGACCCACCCAAAAACAAGAAACAAGTTACATTTTTAATCCCCTAATTATAATCCAAAAAAAATGTCCCGAGGCTTTGGTTTAGTAGTAAGAAAACAGCACGTGATATGTGGATTAGGGCACATTTATGGATTCGATCCCTATTGCATGCTAGTATTTAAGTTGGGAGGAAGGTAAAGTGGCGAGGTCATACTCCTCGAAATTTCAAACCTTTGGGCCAACTAAAGACGGGCAGAAGTCACAGGGGATTTCTCCAATATCAAAACAATTATAATCTTATATGCATCTATGTTTGGCATCTCCACCAAAAGCTTTAATATTACTGAAGTTAATGTTAACAGGACACTAAGAAAGTTCCATGTATTCTTCCATTTGATTGTCACTTTGCTTTAGTGCGTCATAGGGTCAATTTCTAAGTGCAAGATTGTATTTTTAAGAGGTTTTCTCTTTGCTCGCCTTTTTATTGTAACTAGTTTGTTCTTACCTTTCTTTCATGGAAGACCTCTACTCACTTTTATTATTTTTTATATCAGGGCCTCTTCTCACTCTTTTAATTTTTAACAGGGCCTCTTTCTCACTCTTTTATTTTTTATCACGGCCTCTACTCACTCTTTCATTTCTAACCTTAAGTTGAACTACCAGGACCTACCAAATCACCATTGAGATTCAAGTTGCCACAAAGAAAAAAACAAGATTTCTAAAAGATAAAGAGTTTTATTGTCAGAATTTTATAACCTGGCCTTAAGCTACACCTAAGAAGAAATTGTCAATCCTCTGTTTTCATACATCTATCATAAATCTATTTTTTCAAAAACTGTCAACTAGAGAGTACACTATTCTAACAACATCATAAAAGAGGGTTTCCTCCAATACCTTCAACTTCTGGACCGTGTTATATATGAGGAGCTACATAAGTACAACTTCTTTCTTCTATCAAAGAAGATCATAAAAACTGTTTATCCACTATCATTTTCACATAGTCTCCATGAAACTTCTCCGACTTCATCTATTCTCTAGATAACAGTTAGTGGCATTATCCATAATGTAAGCATAAGTGCAGATTGTTGGCAGAATTAAGAAACAGATATAGAACTAAAGATGTTCCGGAACCAAACATACCAAATTGAGAGTTGACAAAGCTTGATTAACGTATATAATGAGCTTCAGCTTGTTCTGAAGAGCAACCAAATCACTCCTCTTTACATTCAGCTCCTGCAACTTTCTTGCAGGCCCCACCAAATTAGTATCCAGTAGCCTTATTGTCTCTTTCAATTCCCTGATCCTCTTACACCCTTCAACTATCTTTGAATTCAGATCCTCCAGTTGCCCTTGTGCCTCAAAAAACGAGCTTGAACGCAAAGAGATCTCCCTCACCAAATGCAGCTCCACTACATCCAAATACTGTGACAACTTTTCTTGCATAACCAAATTCTCAGCCGTAGTCCTAAATGGGCAGGCAGCTTTAAATGTGGCACCATCCTCTAACTGAAAATCTTCTTTGAAGTACAAAGAGGGCACTTCTCGAAGACATGCGACAAGGGCATTTTCACCATTTTGATCGTCGAGGAGGCTGGATTTACTGTGCTGTTGGATATCGTGAAAACGAGCAAAAGGGTCGGAAAAGGATGTAATGTAAGGGAGAAAATCGGTTCTGGCTATATCAGATCCGGGTTTTGGAAGTGGGTTTAGGGGGGTGAATTCAGGAACGACGGGAAGGGATGAGGAATTTGATGGCCACCACCATCCATCTGATTTTCCAGCATGTGGGTTGTTAAGAATTGATGCTAAGCTTTGGTTATGGCTATTAGCATCGGATACTGATTTCGACAAATATGGTTTCTTGCTATTTTCGTACCTTCCCGATGATGGGGAAGGCTTTGAATCCATCTTTTTCAGCTATGGGTGTGATCTATACAAGAATGTGTGTAGATCTGAAGAGTAATAACTGTTGATTGTGAAGAATTACGTTACCGTTTTTGGATCAAATGCATGGAGTGAGAGAGAGAAAGAGCTGGCTGAATGAATGAATGCTTAGGCGGATCTGCACTCTGCAAATGGAAGGAGCCAGTCAGTGCCAGTGGGCGGGTAAGGAGGGGAAATGACTAGTATAGTTGCAAGTAGGACCTCAATCGTTTGATTTTGGACCAGCAGGTTGAAGACTATGGTTAAAAAAAGGATCCAGTTAGTTTGGGGAAAACAGAGTACCTTGTGTGTTTGGGACCAAGGAAAATTTCCAATTTTTGATATTTGGTTGTTGTTAAATGTTTTCCAAATTAACTTGTTTACCTCAAATTTAATGAAAGTGACTTGCCTCCAAAATATACGAAAACTTTTTTTTCAAACTTACACCTCAACTTTCCATCCTAATTCAAGTCTCGAGTATCGATTCCCGTTACTAATCCGAGATTCAACTCATGATTCTTGATTTGGAGTCCAACTCCCGACCTCAACTCGAGACCCAACTCCTAGGTCCCAGGTCAGATCCCATTTTGGATGTAGAGTCCTGAGTCAGAAATCGGGGTCAGATTTCGGGTAGGGTGTCGGGGTTGGGTCCCAAATCAGGTGTCAGGATGGGGGTTCGTGTCAAGTGTTGAAATTGGGTTTCATATTGAGAATCGAGGTTGAGTCCCAAGTCAAATGTCGGATTCGGGTTTGGGTCCCAAATCGATCGATGAGGTCGAGTGTCGGAATCAGATCATGGTTCAAAAGTCGGGTGTCATAATTAGGTCCCACTTTGAAACTTATGTACTAAATCGGGAGTTGGGGTCGATCTCGATTTAAAAGTCGAGTCATAAGTCGGATCCTAGGTAGGGAGTCGAGACCGGGTCTCGTGTCAGATGTTGGGGTCGGGGTCGGGTGTCAGGATTAGATCTCTATTTCAAAGTTGGGTTCAAGGTCTGATATCGTGGTTGGGTCTTGGGTCAGGTCTTAGTCGAGAGTTGTGTTCGGATCTCGTGTCAGATGTCGGGGTTGTGTGTCGGGGCCAAATCATATCCTTATTCGAAAGTCGGGTCCAGGATCAGATGTCGAGGTTGGGTCTCAGGTTGGAAGTCAAAAATTACGAGTCGGGGTCGGGTCTTGGTTCAGAAGTCGGGTCCAGTTCGAGTGTAGGGCGTCGGGTGTTCGATCTCATATCGGGATCGGGTGTTGCGTTCAAGTTCCGAGTTGGATGTTAGGATGGAGTCCCGGATCAATCATTAGTGTCAGATGTCAGAGTCAGAGTCAGGATCGGGAGTCGAGGATCAGTTCTCGGTCGAGAGTTGGGGTCAAATGTTGAGTTCCGGTGTCGTTGTCAAATCCCGATTTGGAAGTCGGGTCCTGATCAAATTCAAGGTTGAATCTCGGATAAGAAGTCGGGTCGGGCCTGTGTCGGGAGTCATTTGGGTCCTAGATCGGGAGTTGGTGTTGGGTCATGGGTCAAGAGTTGGGATCAAGTCCTCGATCAAGTCTCAGGGTCAGATTTTGGGTCGATCGTCAGGGTAGTGTCGAAGTTGGATCATGGATAGATTATCAGGGTTGATTTTCGGGTCAGAAACTATTTTCCTAAAAAGTATTTTCTAGTCTCTAGCTTTAAATAAAATATATTTTCTCCAGAAAAAAAACCATTCACTATGCAAACACTAGAAAATATTTGTCACTCACCACTTGTTAGAAATCAACTTGTTTTCCAAGAAAACATTTTCTAGGATAACATTTTCATTCATACCAAACACAACTAGATGTCTTTCTTTTTCTTTTAAGACAATTTTCACTAGTTATCAATTTGCATCATCGGCTTACAAAATAGAAAAGGGGCCAAAAATATCCATCTACCTTCATTTATTGGTAACTTTGTCTTTCGTTATATTATAAAGTCAAATATACCTCTATCATTATTAAAGTATTAAAAATACCTCTTAATTGGATGGATTCCCCCAAATGACCTGATTTCACCTAAAATTACCTAATTTGCCTAGTCTTCTATTTTCACTCACCTAACCTAATTAAACTTGTAAGAAATTAGACTCATAACTGAAGTGAAGAAATTTGACTTAATTTAACCTTCAAACAACACCCAGCAAATAAGAAAAATTCAGGTGGATAATATGCCCTTAGTGTATCATATCGGTATTCTTCATACGATTAATCAGCAGTTAAACTTTATTTTAGCTTTAAAAAACAATCTCCCACAAGTTAAAATAGTATTGGGCCTATAACACCATGGAAATTAGTAAGCTTAACTATAGCTTGTCATAAGTGTTAGATTCGTAAAATTTGCTTCTCGTACTTCGCATGAAGGGTTTAGGGGTTAAATGTCAAGGTATGACTCCCCAAGAACCAACCAAGAGTCCTTGAAGAGAACCCTAAAGTCTACCCCAAAACTGCCCAAAAAGTGACCTATGGATGGGGACCTACGAGGCGTAGGTCCATCCATGCCTTGTGGGTAAGCTTCGTAGCTCAAGCCCCCACTCAACAGGCTGCAGACCACGAACCACGCCTAACCAGGACGGTTCATGGTCATGGGTCATGCCTGCAATTCTGTCCAAGGTCAGCCAAGGTAAGGGGTAGTTTAGGTAATTCCTTTTTAGGTTAGTTTGATGTGGGGTCATTTTATATTGGTTTAATACACCTATATAAGAGTTTTTAAGTCATTACTGACCCATTCACTTCATAAAATCCCAAAACCCAAACCCATAACCTACTTTCCCCAAATAAACTATCTCTAGAATTCCAAGGAAAAAAAAGAAGAAAGGTGAAGCTAGGGTTGAAGAATCAAGATTTTCTCCTCAAATTCATGGTGAATCATCAATAAGGTATGGTAGCTCTTCATCTATGGGTAGCCTTCACCCATAAAGCCCCTTCAAAAAAACCCCAATTCAAAGTTAGAAAACCCAAAAGTTAGGGTTTGACTTCAATCTCATTGGTTCCTTTCAAATTCGTTTTAAATGATTGAATTATGTTTTTTTTTATGGATATATTGATGATTTTATATGATTTTAAGTTGAATTCTTCAAGAATCCATGAATTCCCCTAATTTCTCAAATTGGATCTTAAAATGTGGGTATTGATTGATGCAAATAGAATGTTATAGAATTATGAATGTTATGAATTGATTACTTGAATCATGTTATTGTCCACGACTAATGTAGTAATTGTATGTGTGTTGATTGAATGTGATCTATGGTCCTTGAATGGCAAATTACGAGATTTATGTATGATCATGATGTTTATGTACATGTTTTATGAATTCTTTGAGAATAAAGTGATTATGACTATGATGTAATGGTGGTGTTGTTGAAAGACTATTCTCACATACACACTTATGAATGAAGTTTCTATGATTATGATAAGGATGATGTGTTGATTGAAAGGTTATTCTCAATTATACACTTATGAATGATGATGACATGTTGTGAAAGGTTTTCTCACAATATGGGGATTCTTAGGTGAAAGGTTATTCTCACCTATTGAATCTATGAGCTATCTTATGAATGATGTTGGGTTGAGATGGATATTGATAGAGATGGAAACTCATACGTGAGTTGAGGCGGGGTTTCTAGTAACAATCTCTTGAGATGGATGCCCATACGTGAGTTGAGGTGGGGTATCTAGTAGCAATCTCATTATCCCATTTCTACCATAATAATGAACTAAAGTAATAAAAATGTTAAGTACTCTGTGGGGAATAATGTCAAGCACCGAATGGATATTGATTGAGATGGGCGGGGATTCTAGTAGCAATCTCTTGAGATGGATGCACATATGTGACTTGAGGCGGGATATCTATTAACAATCTATTTATCCTATAAACTATGTGCCCTCGTAGGTTATTAGCTAGTGGATCCACATAAGCTAAATGTTATATGTCCTACCTTAGGCAATAGACCACCCTTTTCGGTGTGGGTAACACCGGATTCCATGATTTGCTCACATGGTCTATGTCGGTTAAGGCTTACCCCCACAATGAATGATTATGAACTATGGCTTCTCAAGAATGCACTACTTAGTGTGGGTGGGGGTATAGGACCTCATCCATGCATTGCACAAGTAGGCTTTGAGAGTAGTTATGGTGTGTTCTTAATGTTATAATGTTTTATGAAATATGCTTATGATGATGCTACTAAGTATGTTGATATGTAGGCTAATTTGTAATGAAGTATGCTTAGTGTGGATTGTTGCTAAGAGTTGCATTCCTTGATATGATTTAATAAATGTAAAGGTTTCCTTGTCTATAAGTATTAACTAAAGATGAGATCAAAGAATGGTAAGGATGATTATGGTGGCCCTAAAAGTGGTACTTAGTATAGATGGGATTATGGGATCTTTATCTATGCATTGCACAAGTATAACTTAGGGTCACTCATGAGATGGTTCTCTTATGTTATGATAGTATGAACAAGAATATGAATTATGAACTATAGTTACTCAAGAAGCTTTCCTTAGTGTGGGTAGGATTATGGGATCTTATTCATGCATTGCATAAGGATGTTTTGAGTTTATTATGGTATGTTTCCATTATGCTATGATGATCTATATATTGAATATGCTTGTGACTTGTGTTTTTATACTAAAGTGCATGATGATTCTCAACTTGGTAAATGCATGTTTTTCAACTAAAATGTCATTTTTAACATGTTTTAAAGGTTTTTATGCATGACTATCATACTTAGTGCATTTTTGTACTAACCCATATTTTCTATATTTTTCCCGAAGTGTAGGTTTTGGCGATGTTGACTTCCATCCTCGTGGCTAGGTTCATAGTAGATGTCATGCCCCGTGCCTACACCCTGGGGGAGACTGGCACTCGAGAACCATTGTTGGCCCCAAGCGAACCCTTGGCCTGGCTTACTTAACTCAGCGGAAGACTCTATGTATATTTATAATGATCAAAATCACTATACTCACTTGAATAATAAAATACTGAGAATGCTTAAAAGTCAAACATTCAACTTAGCCAAAATGGCAACTCAAGTCTTAACATATGAAATGATAAAGTCAATGAAAAGACTAAAGAACTAACATATGACTGTCTATGAAGCCTCTAAAACAACTGAGATGGATGTTGAGACAAACCTCACGACATCCTAATGAACTAACAAAGTAACTGAAAGCAATAAAAGGAGTCCTCTGGAATGCAAGGAGGCTCACCAACTGACTCTAGAGTGCTCACTGGATCAACGACGCGCTGGATGCCGATCCTAGTTATATGTGTCTGCATCATAATAAGATGCAGGCCAACTGGCATCAGTACATTTAATGTACGAGTATGCGAGTTGGAATGCTAAACACAACATAGGCTTGACAAGAATCTGAAGAACTTACCTGGCTCAACATAACTGAACTCATTTCAATATAAAGCAGCTTAAAACAAGTGCAATATAAAGAAAAGTTGTTTAAAACATGATGTCAACTCTGTGTATGCAAAGATACATATAACTCTGAAATGTATGTAAAAATACAATAAACTGTGTATATAAGAATACAATTACTTATGTGGGAGTTTCTCTAACCGACAACCATCACGTAAGAGCTATTGTGATGATACAACATTTTGCCTCACGCTGCCAGGGCCATCATATACCTTGCCGAGGGTATAGAATATGAACTACTAAGTGGATCCACTAGTCTATGCTAAAAAGCACTAAAGGAATCATCTAAAAAGTATGACCCTTTTCTACCCATGATGGCTACATAGTTTATGGGGGTTGTGAGTTATCTGAACTCTCCCCATATCGGTGCTAAATACTACTCCCAAAAATATAATATTATCTCTTATGCTTAAAAACATACTTCTTTCTGTGATTTGAGATTAGTGCTAAAAAAACTTAGCTCCAAGGCTATTTTGGAAATCAAAGTTTCCTCTCTTGCTCCATTTAGAAAACGATTACTCTTTTCTGAAAACTAACCCGAAGGCTTTTGGAAATCAAGGTTTCCATTCTTGTTTAAATGTGAAAAACATTTTAAACCCTTTGGGAATACATAGTCCCCATATACCTTTGAAGAAATGAACTTCAAACTTTACTCTTTACTCTTTACTCAACTTGAGCTTTAAGTCTTAAGACAAAGTTAAAACATTTGGAAAAGACTTTTGAAAAACTCTAAGAACTTCTCTTGACTTTGATCTTAACTTTCCTTGAATTGGATTATGGATTCAAGGTTCTTGATCTCATGTTTATGGATGATTTCATGATGTTTATATGTACCTAAGAGTGTTGGAATCAACTAGAAAACATAGGTACATTGCTACGAAACTAGTACGAAAAGATGGGGGACGAATGGGAAAAACTGGCATCCCTAGCGCTCTGAAAGGCGCAGGGTGCCAGCCTTGAAACTTCAAAGAGCTGGGTGGGGCGCTCTGGCTGGCCCAACTCCCCAAGACCCAAACTTCAAAGACTGTTTTGGGGCGCCCCAACCCCTTTACCCAGTTTTTTTACGAATTTCCTCCTTCGTTTTTCAACTCTAAACTCGATTGGTTCTTTTCCCAAACACTTAGAATCATCAATACCCTCAATATACATCATATTCTACTCGAAAAACACAACTAATAACATGAATCGATCTCAAGAAAACTCCAATCAACACTGAAACTCCACTCAAGAACTCAAAGATTTACTTTCAAATCTAATAACTTTGCTGAAATTGAATCATGATTGGCGCGTGGTTGAACTAACCCAACGCTATGTGATCTCACATACCTTTTAGGGATCACCCCCGACGAAATCCACAAGCTAAACTCGACAATCTTTGACGAATCTTGCTTCTCCTCTTCTTTTCTCTTTTCTCCAAGCCCTAGCGTATTTTGGTAAAAGCGTAAGCTGATCTAATTTTGATTAAATCCTAACTTAATTACCAAAAACGAAATAAAATAATTGGGCAAGGAAAAGACCAAACTACCCTTTCAAAATCCGAATTGGACTTTCCTTATTCCAACAATCCAACTTCCAAAGGGTACAACTCACTCATACGAACTCGAAATCGCACAAACTCAGCGGCGTTGGAAAGATAATTCTAAGAGTTTTCCTAACATATCTGGAAGTACCTCTAAATCATCATGAGTTAGAAGTTATGGCCGTTTGAAGTTGACCAAAAACTCACTTTTTCCTAACTTAACAAAATTTCCAGATTTTCATTCATTCCAAAAAATGACTATTTCCAATTATTAGTTTCTTCCTAGTTATTTCAAATTGCGAGATGTTACAGTAGATCAAGAAAAGAAGTTATGGGTGTGTCATCATAGCATTTGAGGTCTTGACCACCATGTCCTTTAAATCCTTCTTTTATGTTTTAGACTTTTGTATGGGCTGCGTCCCAAAGTTTTAGTTTCAATGGTTATAGATGGTTTGAGACAAAGTGTAGACTTCCGCTTGTTTTTATAAAAGACTTCGATTGTATGGTTAAAGTTTTTAAATTTTCGCACCGTTTTCCTATTATCTTATGTTATGATATGCTAAGAGGCTTTTCGGAGTCTTGTACACCGTGTCACATCTAGGGGGTACTCCTGGGTCATGACAGGGTCGTGAATAGACTATTTAGTCCACCAAATTTCTTTTCCAGGGATTCCATAGATTGTGAGCAAAATTTTCGTTTAAAAAATACCTCTTAATTGGATGGATTCCCCAAATCAACCTTAATTACCTGATTTTACTTAAAATCATCCGATTTACTTGGTCGCCTCTTTTAAATCGATCCACGAAACTAATTAAACCCACAAGAACTAAAATACATAACCTCTAAACAACATCCAACAATTGAGGAAAAATTAGGTGAATAGTATGTCTTTGTTGTAGCATGTCGATCTTCTTAGTACAGTTAATTAGAAGTTGAACTTGATTTTAACTTTAAACAACAATCGCTCACAAGTTAAAACAATATTAGACTGTGAATGACATATTCAGTCCACTAAATTTCTTTTTCAGAGATTCAACGTTGGTGATTGAGATTTTCATTTCAAAATGATTCAACCAAAGAAAACCTCTAATATATAGTGCAAACAACAAACCCAACTCAGATTTATAACACCCTAGTCACCGATCTTTTGCGTACATATTTTTTTCAACAATAAATTTGAAAACTTTGTTTCAAGCTTCAAGCTCCTTTAGTGTAGCTTTTCAGTTCAAATCTTCAAACTCAAGTATCTCAAAGTGTTCATTCACTAATTTTTGCTTCGAGCTTAAGCTTGAATCATCTTCAACAATGAACCCAAAGCCTGCATATTTGTACTGCTCAAGAACTCGATAGTGAAAAGTTCGAACCTTTGAAGCAATAATAATGGCCTGACTAGATACAACCCACATTAAACTTCTCAAAATAGTAACTAAGCCAAATGTTAACCTCAAATTGTAGCTAAACTGTCACAACCCGAAATCAAGCCATGATAGTGCCTACCATAAACTCCCGAGTAGGTAAGCAAAAAGTCAATTAGTACAAGTGATGAAACACTACAAGATAAAACTACGCGGAAGTAATAATAAGAAAAAGGAGGGGTTCATAGCATAGATATGTATATAAGATACAAAATATATAGAAGGCCCCTAAAGTGATCGAGCAAAACAAAACTATACATAAGAACCAAAACTGCAGACCTAGTGTCACCGATACAAAGCATCTAAGTACAAAAAGGGACTATATACATCAATTTTTCCTAATCAAAATACAAAATACATAGACAATACAAAAAGAGAAAAAATAGTAAAACTCTTGATACTAAGAGCTCACCACGATCCAACAGTGTCGACCTAGAAAAATCTGAAATCAACGGGGGTAGCTCGTACGAGGAGCTACATCAGAAAAGAGATGCAAACGTGTAATATGAGTACCAAAACATGAGGTACTCAGTAGGCATCTTAGGTCGTCCGAGCTCAGATAGAAATTATATAAATAAAAATGGCTCAATAGTGCTAAAACTATGCTTCAACAACTAACTAGAGACATACAAGCCACTACATACAGTGAAGATAATAAAAATAATGAGCATTCGTCACCCAAAACAAGTAAATCATAATCAGAGATATAATGCCTAAGTTTACGGCCTAAGCATTTTATCTTCCAATTTAAGGCCTAAGCTTGACTTTAATTATCATTCTGAGTAAATGAGCTCGGATGATAATTCCGTCAGCGCAGTTAGCTCCTGAATGTTGAGTTTGGTTCATTTGGATCCCGAAGCTTACGAGATAATTTTGATCCCCATTGTGGATTTTGGCTTAAAATAGAGTTGGGTGTGGAACCCATATTCTATCAAGAAGACCTTGTACGAAAGTTATGACTGCTCCGTTGAGTCCAGAATGTTGAATTTGGTAAGGTTGATTTTGCATGCACAGGGTTCCAAACGAATTCGGATGCCTCATTGGAGATGTCAAACTTGCAAAAAACCAGCTAATATGCATCAACTTTTGCCAGCCAATTTTTTTCTTCACGTTCGCGAGCCCCTGACCGCGATCATGGAGGTCAGTTGACCTAAGGACCGCATTCGCGAAGCCCTGGCGCGATCGCGGATGTCTGGTTTGCTCCTAGTTGCATTAGTAGGGCTTTCACCGTGTTTGCGAGGCTTACGTTCACATGGCCTTTTGCGGCGTTCGCGAGGCTCACATTTGTGGAGGCCTTCCATGTTCACGAAGTAGCGTGATGACTGGTCTATTTAAAGACAAGTCGTGAACCAGCCTTGGTCCAAAGCTTCAAGTGGCGATTCTTGGTTGATTCTTATCGAAATTTGGTGATTCAAAGTCCCACGCATCTATAATTGTCGAGGCTACGTGGTGGAGTGATCAGGCTGCATCGAGAAATATTTGTTTGAGGTGATTTTCACATTAAAGTTGTTGCCTTATCTCTTTTGATTGTTTAATTGGAAATTCTTTGCATGATTGTTATTTCCTTTGTTTTAGGCCTCGAACTATGTTCAATTTCGGAAAACAAGTTTGAGACGTAGTTTAGGAATTCTTGACGGTGTCAATTCCGTAAATCCAGGCGCGAGTCCCATAATTCTCGTTTGACTCTAAAATTGGTTCATTTTCGTTTTATGTGTTTTAGTGTCTAAACAACTGTACTAACGTTGTGATCTTTTTTTTTTAAAAAAGGTCTGAACTATTTATTATTAAACAAAAACAATACAAAAGTCCATATTAAGATCTGAACCCAAAATAAAACAACAAGAAGGCAAAAAAAGTTAAAAAGGGAAGTGAACAGAGACACTCTATACAAGAAGCTTTTATCCACCAAATTTCAATGGATTCCATCTTCATCATCTCCAATCAATCCAAGTTATTGGCAACCAATAAAACCAGTGAAGTCTCAACGTGAGATCTCTCAACCAAAAGAAACTACTAATAAGGAGAAATAAGTTAGAAGTTGATCGAATTTCACCTAGACATTCAAAGCTCTTACGAACGTCATGAAATTGGTATCAAAGAAGACTTCTTCAACTCCATTTTATCTCCATTTCTAATCAACTGTATTGTAAGATTTCTCTTAAAACTAATTCAAATCTGTTGACGGAGCTTCAAAAACTTACCATTTAATCTTTTCCTCAGCAGGTTGAACCTCAAGGAGGTTGATACCACAACTAAAGGTCCAGATCTAGAGGTTCGTCTCTTAGACTCCTACCATTTTGTACATTTCAACTCTATCACTAGCTATCTGTGATTGTGGTATTATTCAATACCTTGATTATTTGTGTGTTGTTGTGGTGTCCATCAATTTGTAATTCCTGTTTTGGCATCTAGTAAATCGAAGGTTAGGATTTTTGCTCTTTTCCATGTTTATGATAACTTTACCTTGATGTGGGACATCTAAAATCGAATTAAATTGCTTTGACATTATACCTGCAAAACAAAAAGCTAGGTTAACAAAATTATCCGTCAAGGAATTCCCTTCTCTTAGCGTATGTTTCATCTCTACCAACTGGTTTTCCATTAGCCTCCTGGTCTTTAAAATCCTTAAAGAAATAGCCCACGGTACTTCCAAAATCCCATCAAGGATCCTGGTAAGAGTCAATGAATCAGTCTCCAAAATCAAAGGAAGCAACTGATTATTGATGTAATATTACAAACCCATTAACAAAGCTTTGACTTCTGCTTCCAAAATAGGTTTATCCCCAGTCATTCTGTATTCAGAAAAAATCTACTCCCCTTCACAATCTCTAATACAAAAAGCATTAGAACTAGGTCCAGGATTTCCTTTTGTTGACCTATCTGAGTTATATTTGTACACCCTTGTTGGGATGCCTTCCAATAAACAACTTTGCATTTTAAGATGGGTGTGTAACCTTCAAGCAATTGCACCATCTTTGGCCATCCCTTAGGCAATTCTCTCAACCATGGAAATAAATAGGAAACATATCGGAATAAATTTCTATTTACCTCCAAATGCATAGCATGAATAGATTTTTTACCTCCATGAGCAATGTTATTTCTTCTTTTTCAAATCTCCCAAATAATAAAAGCAAGAACAACTTTAACAATAGACTTCAATTTATTTGCACAATCAGCTTCCCACCATTTCTTAACTGTCTGTTGCAACTGTATAAATGGACCTTAAATGCCTACATCATTTGCATAACTCACCCATAGCAATTGAGTTGTTGGACATGATATGAATAGATGTTCTACAATCTCTTGTACATTAGCATTACAACAACAACTATGAACCTCATCTACCATGCATATTTTGATAAGAATTTCTCTCATTGATGGCCTTTGTTTCCATAGCCTCCAAAAGAGAAAGCTGACTTTGAAAGGAACCCCTTTGAGCCATATGTTTTTTAAATCATCTTGCACCTCTTGCCTCCGCCTTATCGGTTCTCAGAGAAATTCCTTGAGTTGTTTTGCATCCACCAGGTCTTATCCCAATCTCCAGGCCCTTCTATCACCGGGACCTCCTGAGTTAAGTGATGACAAACCTCTTCAGTGAATTCATTAGCTGTAGCAACTCTTCATTCCAGCCCCCTTGTGTCATCAAGGATTTCACCTCCTCCAAATGATCATGGTTATCAACCCCAATAGGTAAATAATAATGAAGAGCACCAAGTTTAGTCCAGTTGTCGAACAAGATACTTGAATGACCACATCTTGGTTCCCACTGATGTGAGGCCAAAAATACATATTTTTAATCATTATTTACCTCACATCTATTATTTATATATGTCCTTTTTTAGCATGAATTTTATGGATTGTGCTAAATAGTGTATTTTATTTGTAGGAGTAAATTGGTGTAAAGTTGAAGAAGTTTAAAGCTAAAACGAATTTAAAATAGAAGATTGAAAAAGAAAATCAAGCAGACAACTTAATAAATAAATTGAATATTATAATATACATTCAAACGTACAAAGAAAAGAAATTAAAAAAGTTTGAAGTTCACCTGCAAGCCTGCCATGTGTCACAATATAAAACAAGGAGTTGCGCACAAATTCTTGAAGGCGGCGGAGAAAGGAAATTAAAGAAGTTTGAAGTTTACCTTCCAGCCTGCCACATGTCACAATATGAAACAAGGAGCTGTGCACAAATTCTTGAAGGCGGCGGACAAAGCACGCTTCAAATAGAATTCAATTCCGTTTGGGTTTTGGTTTCCCAACTTGTTTTGGACTCAATTATTTTGTTTAGGATTTTCTACCTCTATAAATGATCCATAGAAATAATTATTTAGAGATCATCAATCATAGGGCATCTAAGTATAAAATTGTCAATACTTTTTAGTGTTTTTTTCTTCTTTCTTTTCTTAGAGATTAGTGGCTAAACGCCCTTGTTCTGGGGCTGTAGCTACGGATTGATTGTTGAATATTGAAGGTTTTTTGAATTAATTCTTGGTTATCGTTTTAAGTTACTTTTGTATTCTTGCTTTAGTATTTCATGCTTGATCACCATAGAAATAAATCTCTTTTCTATTCTTAAAATCGAGAGAGGATAAGGTAGCTAGAGCAAAGAATATAAAAAGTTTGATCTTCCATTGAGTTGATTTGTGTTTAGGAGTGACACCTGGACGAATAACTAGCTTGGTTACGAAACATGATGAAATATAAATGCTCGCCAATTAGGATTGTCTATCCCGCTCAACCATGTAGTTAGATAGCTAATTGGAGTAGGTGACTAGAGGCCGAGAGACCCTGCTCATATAATTAACCCTGTAAATTAGTAACTTGATAACCGGAATTAGTTCATTGCCTGAGATACGATACATGAAGTCCAACATGCTGCAGCCCTGGAATTTTCCAAATCATTGTAAGTAATTTTATTATTTCATTCCTGCATTCTTAGTATTTAAATAAAAAAAATCAAACACTTTTGACACTCTTAAATAAATAATTAGACTAGTATAATTTAGTAAATAGGTAATCGACAAATCCTTTGGGTTCGATAATCTTGTTCTTTTAAGAGCCACTATATTACTTGTGTGACCACGTACACTTGCGTGTGCAATTGGAAGCAACACCCACCATATTTCTTGATCAAACGTATTTCTAGCTTCTAACATGAACTTCCACACTTAGACCCTCCATTCCAATCAACAATCTGCGGTTTTATGTCTTTTGCAGTATTTATTCCATAAAAAATTAGTCCACATAGACTTCTTTGTTCTGAAAGAACACCAGAGCTTTGCAAATAAAGTTTTTGACACATCAAACAATGATCTAAAACCCACCTTTCCTTCCTCATTAGGTAGACAAATATTATCTCAAGACATCCAATGCTTATATCTCTTTTCTTCATTAAAAGACCACAAGAATTTTGCAAAGATTCTATGTATGCCTTGAATAACACACTTGTAAAGAAAAATTAAATTAAAATTTTTGAAATGTTTTAAACCACAAAAATACAAAACTAATTAGTTTCAAAAATTAAAATTTAAAACTTTTAAATCTGTATTTAAAATTAACATGCAAAAAAAATAATCTGAATACCCAACTAAAATTTCATGTTTCTATTTTTTTACTTAGATTAAAAAATAGTAATGACATTTTAACTATAAATAGGCGATTTTAAATAACAAATTTATCAGTTTAAAACAAATAAAATGCACGTCCATATCTCTAACTTACAAAAACATGCATGATATCTTCTAATTTGAATTCAAAATCTAAACTATAGCAATGCAAACCACTCACTTTTTATATTGAGTACCATTATCCTGCACTTTAATTTGTCATCTGTTCTCCAAATATCACATTACAAAAGGTTTCATCATATTTTTAATTATTTATCATTTTTTATCCACAAAAATTATATGAGTACTTTGTTTATACTAGTTTATTGTTCATACAACACAAGTATAATATAGTAATGTGGCAAATACATGGAAAAAAACAAATGGACTTGAGGTAAATGGTGAGTCTTTGGAGACATTTACATGTTTTTTTTCATTTATTTTTTCTTATTTTTTTTCCTAATAATACTCCCTATCTTTTTTAAAAAAAAAACTCTACACATTATTTGTTTTTATGTTAAAGTCTTAAATATTAATTTTGTTGGACCATTGCGTAGTCCTAATATTGTGACTAATTTTATTGTACCAAAATATTGTTTGATAAAAAGTACTTTTAGATTCTTTACATCACACATTTTATAATGTGTTATTTTTTCTTTAAAAAATATTTGTACATTGCATGAACACGTATACTAGTTATTATTTGAAAAGTGAGACTTATTTATATATATATATAAGTCCATAACTGGGACTTTGGGAAAGAGAAAATTACCATTATACTAGAAAAAAACGTAAAAAGAAGATATATATATATATATATATTGATAGAAATTATAAAGGGTAAGATAAGTTCTCTCCATTTCAATTCATTTGATCTTATTTTGGAAAAATGTAAAAGTACCCCCCTCAACTATACGCGAAATCCCAACGACACACTTTAACTATACATGAGTCCTATTATCCCCTTTGAATTATTTTTAAGTGTAATAAATGCACCATTAACACAACCTAAAACCTGTATAGCCACTCACATGATGGGAGGTGTTTTACACTCGTCTCCAAGTCATCATTATGTCAGCGCCACATCAATAAATGATCAGATCTATCAAAAAAAAATTCCATGTCATTTGATTCATTCTTCTTCATTATCAACACTCATTCCATAACCACTAAACCCACTTATTTTAACCATTAAAACTCTTAACAATCACCATGAAAACTATAACCCACCACCAAATTTATCCCTTCACTACCACCAGATTCAATATCTACTATCAATTTTATTTTTCTTTCAATCCAAATAAATTTCATAAAACATGGTCCAAAATCTCTATTGAAGAAACTACCTAGATTTTGAACTCTAATTCGAGTAGAATTCAAAATTGGGGTCATTTTTTTCTGATTGAATTTGGGTTAAGATAAAGGCTGATTGAAGTGAGAAGGGAAGAGAATGATGGAGGGTGTTATTGATGGAGAACTGAAGCGGCATGGAGGTTGGGTTGGGGTAGGGGTGAGATGTCATATTGTTGGAGAACTGAAGTGGGGTGGGTGGGCAGGAGTGGGGATGTGGGTGGGGCGGGGTGAGGGCCGGGGGTAGGGGTAGGAGTAGGGGTATGACATGGATAATTGAGGAGAGGATGACAGTTAAATTATTTATTTATTAAATTTTTTTTAAAAAAAAAACTCTAATATAAATTATGATCTTTATATGTTGCCTAAATTAAATTCCTAATATGCAATTTTTTCCTCATTAGCGAATTTCAAGTAATGTATTTGAGTAAAAAATGAAAAAGAAAAAAATTCTCTCGATACTGTACAAATTAATGAAAAACACTGAAAATAATTCTTTGATAATTTAAATATGTTGTGAAAAATGATAAAATTTGACTATATTTCATAAAGAAAAAAAGAAATTTAATTAAAAAAATATCAATTTAAGTTTTAAAGTTGATTAACTATCTCTACTAATTAATTATAAAAATGTTCAATTAAAAATGAACACTTGTCCATATTAATCAGATTTTAATACCTTTTTTTGTATCTCACATGCCTCTAAAAGAGTGAACACACTCGTTGTGCCACCTCAACACGAAAGGGTGCGTTTATTACACTTTAAAATAATTCAAAGGGTAATAGGTCGCATGTATAGTTAAGGTGAATTGTTCGAATTTTGCGTATAGTTGAAGGAGGTACTTGTGCATTTTCCCATCTTATTTTAGTCCGTTTTAAAAAGATTATCTCTTTTCTATTTCAATCGTTTTTTTAAATTTAATTTTCTACATAGCATTTTAAGACCACAAGATTAAATAAAATTTAGATACATTTAATATATCTTTAATTTAAGAACATAAAATTCAAAATCTTTGTTTTTTTTAATTTGTGTAAAAAATCAAAATATTTCAAACAATTGGAAAGCAGGGTAAATATAAATTGATTAAAATTTGGAGGAGAAATTTGATTTTAGGCATCTCCAACCATATTATCTATTTTACTCTCTAAATATTGAGTTATCTATGTTTGGAGAGAATCAACTACAACTCAATTCTTTATTTTACTCTCTAAAAATGAATCTTCTTCCCTCTCCTCAACATTATATTATTATTTTTAGCGGAAATGATAGTTTTAGTTCCTGTATTATTAGCTTATATTTAATTAAAGGTTAAATATATTTAGACTAATAATACAAGGATCAAAAAACCATAATATGATAATAACACAGTGTCTATAACTGTCATTTCCCCTTATTTCTATTTCATTTTTTAATTTTCTTATTTCATAATATAAATCTTTTCTTCTTTTTTCCAAATAATACCCTATATAATCTTCATGTAATATAGAATTTTATTCTAAATTTTTAAATAACATAAATTGCAACTAAATATCATATATTATAGTACATATTAATAGACAATTCAAATAAAAGTGAAATCATTATTGAAATATATAATACATAAGCATTACATAAATACTTAATCTTCAAGATTATTACGTCACTCCCATAAATGCTCTACTAATGCGTTACAAAGATCAAAATGAGCAATTTTGTATTTGAATTATTATGTTATGTATTGTATTTTAGAATTAAAAATTTCATCTTATCATTTAAATTTTGTGCAATCGTCATAGTGAAAATAATAATAATAACTTTAAATCATATTACTTAAAGTGTCGAAAATAAAAATAAAATTGAAATATTATTAATTTGGAATGAAAGTAGTATATATTAAATAATATATTTTTTAAAATGTTATATTACATTAAAAAGGTATTAATAGTAGAGATTTAATTAATGTTCTTATATAATTTATAATATTTTAACTACAAATATTATATAATAGAAATAATAATAAAATAATCAAAAGGTAAAATAAAGAGTCCAAATTTGGAGAAGTACTATTCACTTCTCTATAAATGGAGAACAAAGATTGATATAGAGGGTAGTTGAAAAAGGCATTCTCTATTTTACTTTCCAAATATAGAGAAAAAAAATAAAAATAAAGGTGGATTACAGAGACATGAAGCCCCTCAAAAAGGGAAAACTACGTAAATGGGCCATAAAATTCAAAATAATTACAAGTTCATACCCAAATTCAAAGTAAATCTGAATTATCCATTCTCTCATAAATAATTACAGTCCATACCCCCATTCATTAATGGTGATAATTTTCGCCTAACTGATATTAAATTAGTATCATATATTGTATTGATATAATTAAGGTTGATAATTTCGCTTAACTGATACTAAATCAGTATATATATACCGTATTGGTATCATTAAGTTTTCTTATTCACAAATTACTTATTAGTCAATGATACTATAAGAGTATATATATATATTGTTGTGGCATCATTAATGTTTCTTGTTCAGAAATTACTCATTAGTCAATGATACTATAAGAGTGTATGTGCGTGTGTGTATATATATATACATATGGTATCATTAAGGTTTCTTGTTCAAAAATTATTTATTAGTCAATGATACTATAAGAGTATATATATACTCTTATAATATCATTGCCTAATGAGTAATTTCTTAACAAGAAACCTTAATGATACTAATGCAATATATATAGGAAAAATCACCTAACTACACACCATTTATTATCATATTTTTCCTACCATTTCAAAAAATATCAAAATCCCCTCTTTTGCTCCCATCATCCCCTTTTCTGGTTACATTAATTTGAAATCTCATACCCATGATTTTCTTTCCTTTTTTCAAGCCACAAATCTCTCTACAGTTACCTACATTAATCCACTTTTGAATTTCAAATCTTTTCTCTTTCCAATTAATGATTTCAAGTTATTCAAGAGGTAAATTTCTTTCCATCACTTTAATTTTTAATTTCTTTAAAAAAAAACAATTTTTTCATCTTAAAAATTAAAATAAAATAAAATAATTGTGATTGATTAAGCATAGACAAATTGATCTCCTAAACACATATATGACGAGGAGATATGGGCATATAACTGTAATTGCTAACATAATGCCAAACTAAGCTTTTTGTTGTCAGTTTTTCATATGTTTATTGATATCATCAATCTTATGACATAACTCTCAGTCTCTTTACTTGAAGAGAGGTGGAAAACGTTGCTAATGCAGAGAGTTCATTTTAGAGTGTATTTGGAATTGTTCCAGGAATTTCTAATGGCGGTCTTGATACACTTCATCCCATTGGTTCGATCTTTCAATATTGGGCTTACCCAATTAGTTCGAGAAGGATACATCTTCGTTATTTTCCGTTGATTAGATTATTGACTTTTTTTTCCTGATTTTTTGGTTGTTCATCTATTCTGATAAATATAGGTTCAGATTTTTAATGTATCTAGTTGATTTTGTTTCTTAAACTAATGTATACTGCATTCGTTTCAACATTATGATACATTACAATTATATCATGCACAATGTATCGTGTTCAAATATTAGTTTTGATACATAACCTTAATTAGTATTGATACTTGATACAAAAATTCTACCAAATGTATCATTTATCATATATCAACCTTTTCATCTACAAATTCCTGATATATATAGATTCTGCTCTCAAGCAAAATAAGTTACATAAATAATAATGTATCATGCACTAATTTTTTAGACATGATACGTAAATTCGAATTTATACTAAATGTATCTGGATGGTGACTTATATATCCAAAAGGTACAAATTTTAAGGGATTATTGTAATTAGAAAAAGAGTAGGGATAAAATGTAATTTACTCTTTACATTATGAGATTTATGTAAGTTATACATACATACATATATATATATATATATATATATATATATATGTATTATTTTAGTATCAATTCAGCGAAATTATCAGCCTTAATGATACCAATATAGTATATGATATTGATTATCAGTTAAGCGAAATTATCCACCTTAATGATACCAATATAATATATGATACTGTAGTATCAGTTAAGCGAATTTAGTAAAGGATATATAGTGTAATTATTTAGTGGGTATGAATGTAAAGAAATATATGTTTGTAATTATTTTACTTTTATGGGGTATTTACTTATTTTTCCCTAAAAAACCATGAAACAAACGGGGCGACCAGGATGGATTTGGGGAAAAGAAAAGAAGCTTCCGATTGATAACCTATAAAAAGTCAAAAAACACATCCTTTGAATAATATTTATTTAACGGAGAAGAAGATGTATAGTAATAATAAGAATAAAAAAACACATCCTTTGAATAATATTTATTTAACGGAGAAGAAGATGTATATAGTAATAATAAGAATAAAAAAACACATCCTTTGAATACTATTTATTTAACGGAGAAGAAGATGTAGTAATAATAAGAATAAAAAAACACAAAGGAGAAATTCCGATAAGATTACCGAATCCACATTCTGAAAATCTATAAATTGCCATTCTTACAAAATTTCCATTGTTTTTCCAGAATATTGGGAATCGCCAATTCTGCTGTATATTACCCAATTTGTTTCATCCTACCTACACTGGTAAGAATTGTTTTTCTTTAATTTCTGGTTTTTAATTTGTTTCGATGTTTGAAAATCAGTTTCTTATGAAGGTGGTGGAATCCAAATTATGGATATGGAAATTAGGGTAAATTTGATGTATAAATAAGCTTAATTGACTTTTTAGTTGATGAAATTTGGTTATTTGCTTGGTGTTTGAGAATCTGAGTATTGATGAATTTATGGATTGGGATTTCTTTTATTTTTTGAACCCCTAAGTATTGAAGGATGGGTGATTGATAGTGCTTGATATTTTAGGCATAGATTGAAGTAAATTATTTGAAAGTTACTTATTGTAATCAGTTCAGCTCATGAATTTTGTTTGATTTGTGTAATTTGGGGGCTTGAGAGTTAAGCATTTGTTTTATACTGTAGGATTGGTATGAATATTTGGTTTTGATTTTGGAGTGCAGCTATGCAGAGTCAGTTGGTGTGCAGTGGGTGTAGGACAATTCTTCTTTATCCCAGAGGAGCTACTAATGTCTGTTGTGCAGTGTGCAATGCTCTCACCCCTGTCCCGCCTCCTGGTATCTGTCCTTTCTGCTCTATTATCGATGATTTGTATAGAAGTACACAACACAAGTTTATTTGACACTTGGGCTGAGTCTGTGCCTTTTCTTTTGATACTATTCAATTTCTGTTTCATTTGGTGGTGATAGTTGGTGCTAGCCAAATGCCAATGATGAAAACGGGGAAAAGAAGAACAAAGAGTGATATCTCAAAACTATAAGTTCATCTTTGGAATTTGATTAACTTCTCTATAGAAACATGGGTAGAAAATATCATACGAGCTGACATGCACAATTGCTCGTGGATGAAGTTGGTGGTGGAATCCCCTTGTGTCTTTCCCCCTCTCTCACCCAGGGAAAAAGAAAACAGTGTTTTTGGAGTTCAAGCTAATGCCTTATTGAGTGCTAACTTGTTTCTTAAAATACTAGCCAGAAAACAAGAAATCTAGTATGCTAAGAGATTTGTTAGTAAGGAAGATGTTCAAACATAAAGAGAAATGCCTAAACTAGAGACTGGGGCGAACCCCTTAGTTAAACACTTATTTCCCAAGAGGAATAGGGTAATGTTGCTGAAAATTCCTCTTTTCTCTTCTTTGAGTTCTACATCAAGAAAGTGGGAGAAGAAGAATGTGAACTTAGGTAGGAAAATTTCAATGGATTTACAATCTGCACCACTTATCTTCTCTTTCCTTCGAGCTAAGACCCATCTCAGGGTTTTTATGTAAATATCACTCCCCAATAAGGAGGAGTATGGCACACATCTGTTAACTTGCACTAAGAAGGCCACACAGACTTTTCTACCTATTTCAATGCATACAGTTACATAACTATAACACGAACATTTGGAAAATGTATGACTAAAACTTATGGCTTAATAACCTCTTCATAGCGGAAACCAAAGATAGGATACATAGCCAAAACATAACATAAAACTGAATCATCATCATGAACACGAGGAAGCAATATAATGAATCCCTTTTTATGCATCTGTACCTCTCACAGGAAGTATCATGGAACCTTTATGAATATACATGAGCATTTGACATGAGACATGTCACTGCTCAACAAAAGAATAAGGATCTATACTAGCTCCCACAGATGATAGAGATAGGTTCATCAAAATAGAAAAACTAAAGAGATGGCACCTAGCTCGTACCGTCAGCTGTCACAGTATTTGCAACATACTACAAAAACAACAATGCCCGTGGGAGCTAGGTAAATTGTACCATCTAGATATTTTTTACTCTTCCTGATAAGGTTGAAATGATACTTTAAAACACGGTAATGCATTAATAGCAAAATAACTTAAAGCATTTCATAAAGATCCATTTATGGAAAGCAATAAACATTTGAAAGTTGTACTAATAAAATTCTAATATAACTAAACACAATATTTCTTTAACTGGGCAGTCATAGCATATATGCCACGTGGACATCATGACGGACGACTGACACCCGGTCGCAAGGCTGTCTCACCATAATGTCGTATTGGTTCAACGATAAGTGCAAGCACAAAAAATACTTCCTTTTAGAATAATGTGAGCAGCCGCCCTTAAAATGGCATGAATAGCATGAGTAGTTTCTAGATAAATGTTTCCACCCCAGGGAATGAATACCCTCTCAGTTTCTAATGTAACTTAAATATGTAACTTAAACATGTAACCATCTTAAGGTCCTGTAATCATTCAAATTTTGGCATGTTTAGCTCATGAGTCATTTAAGACTAGTTGTAATATAAAACTTCAATTTAGATATTTGAACTTGAAAATAAATCACATATTTGAAATCAAGTAAAGCATGCAAGCACGAGTCTTTAACATAAACATGTTCATCATGTTCATAAGGAAATCACAAGTCATGTAGAAACTTGTTATAAATGCTATTTTCCGTAAGTCATTTCTAGCCAGCATAAGGTATAAAATGTACATAACATATAAGCTAGCATAAGTCACTCAAAGCATGGTTAGTATGCCTCGCTTGCGCCTATGAACTCATACTAACCGGTCAAACATTTTTCATGAATTTGGAAGTCATGCATTTTTAATAAAATGCCTTAAAGGGAGGTACATCTTAAATTACCTCGTCTATGTGAATAAATAAAAATACCCATGTAGGGTTCATATATTTCTTCTTCTATTATTCTGTTAGTTCATATTTAAATGATCTACCATATGATAGTTCCTAATCATTGGGGTTAATGGGATACTCAATTCATTCCCTAGCCCTGATTTACTATTTATTTATTTTCTCCCCTGGATATTATCTTTTCAAGAATACCTGTTTCCAGAGTTCACTTAATCCACAATTCAAATGGTGTTTCCAACTTCTAAATAGCTTCATTATATGATATATTTATCATGGTGGAAGGAAAAAAGCAAGAAATTATCTCTTGAAGAAACCCTAGAAATTTTCAAGTTCTTGATGAACCTTGAGTTTTTGGTGAATTTTAATCCATATAAGTGTTACATGTAATAAATAGACGAGATCTATCATAAATGAATTAATGCCGTACCTTGATGTAGCATTAATGGTGAAGCCCTTCCTCTTCAAAAATCTGTCAAAACTTCAATAAATGAGTTCCCATAATGAATTCTCAATCTTTTCCCTCACCGAAGTCCTGCCGGGCAAGACCCTTTTCTTTGGCGAAGGCCAGCTTCTAGTCACTTCCTCTCCTTGCAAGAATCCAATTTTTACTAGCTTCTTGCTAAATTTCACCATTAGCTTCTCGTTACTGGTTGTCAATGTTTTGGCTCCTGAATTTTCTTTCACAAAATTTCTCCTCACCTGACATGGGAAAGGTGAGGCCCTCCTTGGATTCTCTCTCTCCTCGCTAAGCAAGCTAACAGGTAGACCTTTCCTTGACACTAGAAATCCTCCTCGCCTGGTGAGCTATGTTGCTTAGACTGTTAAACATGTTGACAATATTGTTGGGTGCATGTCAGATCCTCAAAAGTAGTGCATTTTTGGAGCATCCGACACAGGTTTGGCAAAATTTTGTGAGAGTCCGAGCAACATAGCTGGTGAGCTTGTGGCTTGGATAGTCTCTACTTCTCCCTTCGCTATAGTTTCCCGTTTCCATTTCATTCATGATACCACTTCTCAATTTATCCAAAAAAAATTCTAGCCTTGCTACGTATGAGATATATAATTCCAGCATTCCAGTCTCACTCTGTAGCTTTGTTAACACTTCAAATATATTTTAAACACAACATTAGGGTTGTAATTAACCTGGATTATATGTTAGAAACACACATGACTTTACAATGAAGAAGGGACAACATTTTTTGCTAATTAAAGCTTATTGACTTAATTGAATAGAATATAGACAGTTAGGTCTTAGTGTTTAGAGAGAATTTAAACAATATTTTTTTAATCACTGAGAACTCCTGGTCCAATATCGGTCCACAGATCAAGTGCTTTGGAGTATGACCCAGCCCTCTATCCTGCTTTGACTTAAATAATACCCTCTTTTGTCAGCGAGGCAAAGGCAACTTGTCTGGTCTTGCGCTGCAGTAATTCTGTTATCAGAATGAAATGACCCTATCAAAAGCAGCTTTGAGTGGCTGAAGATTGGTTGAAATGCAGGCCCAAAGCTTTTAGCCTGTTCCATTGGAACATGTTTCAAAAATTTAACCATTTCCTATCAAATGGTCTCTTCCTTTTCATTTGCTTGATCGATGACCCAAATTATAGAGACGAGAACCATTAAAAACTGTGGAATTTACAGAGGAAAAAACTTATCAATTAGAAGATCAGAAAACTAATTACAATCTGAAGTAGACAAAAAAATGATGTAGGAAATTTACGTCATACCATCCACACGCTATCAATTTTCAAATCATAATCAAGCCATAAAATTAACAAGATAACAGCATCCACCATTTAATAGTACAAGCAAACACCATGAAGTCCACAACACATTACGATGTATTACCTTATCTTGCTTTTGTAGTTACCATCCATTAAATAGAAACTATAAATGACGTAGGTGGGGTTGAAAGGCGGCAGTTTTATTAGCTTCTAACTGTGGACAAGTTGAATTTCATTGGTGCACATCTGTCAAATGATAAACATTGATAATTATTAAACCTAGGGTTTGATTTGGTTTTGGTTGGCTAGGAGAATTTAACCATGGGTTTGGTCTGGTAAAGGTCAGTTTCAATTGTTTGGTGATTCTTTTAGGAACTTAGTTAATGAGAAGAACAATTGGGATCTATAAGATTTGAGGGAAAATTGAAATAATTTTGTTTTCCCCTTATTATAACTTTCCTCTGTTGGTCCAGCAAATGCATTTTCCATTATGTTCTTTCCATTAATTTTATGAGGGAACATGTTTTCTCTTGGTTCAATTTGGATAATTGGAAAGTAGTTAAAGAATTTCTTTCTTGAAAGATATGACGTGAAGTGAAGCAAGAAAGGAAAATAATTTTATTGCACGTTTTTTAAAACCAAGGTTGAGAAGAATGTGGTTGTTTAACTTTTTTTTATTAGATCTCTTTTTTCAACACTTACTATTGACAAGTACTTCCCTATAATAAAGTTTTGAGTGAGAGCTTTTCCTTTTTCAAATTTTACGGCAGTGGCATCTGTTCTAGTTTGAGTGCACCTCAACTTTATCTAGCAGGCACCATGTTATAAGCCTATAACCCACAAGGACATCTTCCAGATGATCTTGCTTACTAAGGTTGGAGATAGACGTACATCAATTGTTGTAGCTAGAATTTGGACCATGATTTTCCAGGTTGTTTGTTGCTCGTATATCTCAAACACTCAAGCCATCCCTGTGGACTGGAATAGGAGAAAATTCTCCCTAACCAATGAACGTTTCTTCTCTTTTTTCCATCAATCAAGCAAAATTCCTTACACTACATTATTGGATGGGTAACAGCCATTGTCTTTGGAGCACTATCTTCACTTCTGAAAAATTATTGCATCCCTTCCCAACGAATCCTGAAAGGAGAAAAAAACTGATTTGATTATCACCGTGAGGAACTTTTATCATCTAATTGCCAACAGTCCCAGATGACAAATCTTACTGCTGTTCGCTGCACTATGTATGCCTTCAGCTTATCCATTCTTCTGATGTTGCTTAAATTCTGCCCTCTATGCAGGAATGGAGATGGCTCAACTGATATGTGGAGGCTGTCGCACCTTATTGATGCATCCACGTGGGGCAACTAGCGTGAGATGTGCCTGCTGTCATACAGTGAACCTTGTGCCAGGTACAAATATTGGGACTTCTTCTCTTTAGAAATTATGAAATCACAGTCTAATTAACAGTTTTTTTTGATGAGGTTAGTAATTTTGTGCATTTAGTATCCAGAGCATACTTGCGAAGTACAGCAAAAAGGTATTATCTTCCCTTTCATAAGGAAAATAAAAATAAAGATACAGACTGCATGCAATGAAGTCTTCCGTTTCTGAATTGGAGTGGAAATCCCTTTGAAACATCTGCGTCCTGTCTCCATTATGTCAGTTGGATATAATAGGGATGGTATTCCATATATTCTTACTTTCCTTTCCTGTCTTCAGTTTTTCCAACGTTTGTTTTTTCTTTTACAACATCTATTTTCATATCTTCAATGTCGTTTGGTTTAAGGGATTAGGAAAAATATCTCAGCATAAAATTCACATAAAAATAGTACGGTGTTTGGTTGGAGAGATTAAGAAAATAATCCCAACATAACTAATGCAACTTGGCCCTATAAGAATATCTAATTCACACACAACTAATGCTACATTTAGTTGACAGTATTAAATAATATCTGCAATAAGTTATGCAGGAATCTTTGCTTATTTTACACATGATAGAATATAGAAAAAGAATATGTTTTACACAGGATAGAATATGGAAAAAGAATATGTATTAGCAATACGAGGGTAAAATTACTTAAAGACAAACATGCACTAAAAATAAGTTCTCCCTTCATAAATTCCATGTATTATTGTTCAACATATAAGAATTACTACATTATTATTCACTGCTTAACAATCCCTTCATTATTGTTCACCCCATAACAGTCACTTTGTCATTATTGACCGAATAAACAATGGATTGATTATAATCTCCATATAATTAGTATGTGAATAAAATGAGTTATTTTTTCTGGTACAAGAACCAAACGATCGTAAGTATATTAGTTTATTGACAACTAGTTAAGTGGGTATACTACATGATCTAAAATATATTTCATATGTTAAATAGTCAGTTTATTGGAAACTAGTTAATTGGGTGCACTACATAAAATAAACTTATATTTGATGCTGATAAAGATAAAAACATAAAATGGGAGCAAATTAAATACACTTCTCAGTATCCTCGGATATACTTCCGTACACCTCATGTGTGGGGTTATTTTACTTGACGTCCACAGTCCATCTTCTCCCCAATTAACTGTTACTAGAGGTTTATATGTTGTACTTGTCTCTACCAAATCTTTATAAGCATTTTCCAACAAGTAGACTTTGTCGAAGTTTCTACCACCTAACTCCTTTCATTCACCAGTTCCCCCTCGTTTTATTACTTTTATTTGTGGATATTTGCATATTTCTCTTTACAACAACAATAATTATACTTAAGTCCTAAACACGTTGAGGTCGGCTATATGAATTGTTACAACATATGAACTCATCGCAAGGCAATATTATCCAAAAATAAAATAGTAATAAAAATAAATTAAAAAGTAATAGTCCATTATATTTTCTAGTGACGTATGAATATCTGAAAGGCTAAACAATCCTTGGAAAAACATTGGACGTAAAGTAAAAGTGCTAACATGACTAAAACATATATTCAACTAATAGGTATCACCTATAAATCTTTTCTTTTATTGTGCCCTATCTTTCACTTAGTTTGTAGGAATCCAATTCCCAAGAGATTGTAGATCCTTTGAGACAACTTATTTCCCAGTGATTTTAGGTCTACCTCGTCCCATTTAACGCCTTCACTTACTATTGTTTTGTGCATCTGGTGGTCGACATAAAACATGATCAAACCATTTCAAGAGACCTTTTATTTTGTCCTTGATGTATCCTACTAGAAATTTTTTCGTTAATCTGGTCATTTATGATCTTGTCCATTCTTGTTTGAAAGAACCTCCATCTTAGCATCCACATTTTTGTGACACTCATTTTGTGGATGTGTTGGACTTCAGCTACCCAACGTCACTTCCATATAACATTGTTGGTCTACATATTTTCTCTTTACATAAGATAGTTAAAAATAATAGGAAATGAAGATCTATAAGATTTACATGTCTTCCCGAAAACAATTATAAGATGTCAAATCTATTAGTATAAAGAACTACTGAAAAAACAAAACAAGTTTAATGTACATAATATTGTACAAGTAATCTAGACAACATACTGCTATATGCTTAGGAAATGTGTATTCTATAAATATGTTCTGTCTTCTGTGTTTTTAAATATGTGTTCGTATGTGTGTAATCAATGAATAGATGTTCCAATGTTACACTGTATATGAAGAATTGTTATAAAGATGTAAATAGTGCTTTTATTGAATTCATAGGTGACTAGCACTTAAAGTTTGCAATTCTTATCATTTACTACAATAACAGGATTTAGCGAGCTAAATTAGTTGCGTCATTTCTGCTCGAGGTTTCGTGTCCGTATCTTCATTTTCTTAATTTGTCTTTGTTTTGGTTTTATGCACTTCTGGAGCAAATATAATTTTCTCTTGATCTTCAGGTCCTAATCAATTTGCTCATGTCAACTGTGGAAACTGTCGTACTATGCTGATGTATCCATGTGGAGCTCCATCAGTTAAATGTGCCATATGCCACTATATCACACACGTTAATGTGAGAATCAGTCCCTTTTTTATTTTGTTGGTGAATGTTTTTTGATGGTTTAATGTTTCTGTATGTACGTTTTAGTGGGCCTGAGCGAGAAAAGAGAGAGAGAATAAGAAAGAGGACAGAGAGAAACAGAGAAGTGAGATAGAAAGAGGGGCAGAGGGAAACAGAAGGAAGAAATGAGGAAGTAGAAAGAGAATAAGATACAATTTATATCCTAATCAAACTTTCACGAGTTTTTGAAGTGTCTCCGAAATAAGGGATAAGGCACAAGTACCCCCTTAGACTATGACCGTAATCCCAACGACACACCTTAACTAAACTAAGGTCCTGGACTCATTTTTTTTTTTTGTAATTTTGTACACCTTTGGGCTTACGTGGCACACTCCGTGACTCCACGCAATTGAGGCGCGTGAGAGTTATTTGGATGCCACGTAAGCCAAATAGGTGTACAAAATTACAAAACAAATGGGTTTGGGGGGGGGGGGGGAGGTAATAGGAACTTAGTTTAGTTAAGATGTGTCTCTGAGATTTCGGTCATAGTCTAGGAGGGTACTTGTACTTTTTCCCCCGAAATAATAATAGTCATTTACATATGAAAAGCTGGGAACAAGTCAAAACTCTTTAGACAATTTAAATTTTATCTCTAAAACTCTAACCAAAAGAGAAGAATAAAATTAAATTAGACACGTGATAATATTAAGGGATAAAATAGAGATCTATAGCTATAGTTAAGAGAGCTCATAATTGCTTGAAGGTTTTGAGTTGAATTCTTGCTTGATGCAGACTTTTTGCACCCAAGGGTGTGGCCTAGTAGTCTATGAAGTGGTTGAGAACTTTGATGTCTTGGGTTCAATACTATGTGGAGGGACCAAATAAAACACTAGGTGATTCTTCCCGTCTATTGGACAGAGTTACATGGTACATGTTGTTGGTGAGAGGTGATAGGTATCTGTGGAATTAGTCGAGGTGCATGAAAGTTGGTCAGGACACCACGGTCATAAAAAAAAAACTACATGTTAGAAAGGGGAGACAGGCGAGCGAGATTGTGAAGAGGTAGGGGAGAGGTGAGAAAGAGGTTGAATACATGTTGTATTAGGTCGTATCACGAACACAATTGATACACTTGATTTGTATCAATGAATATAATTGTATAAAAAATTATTGTATTTAGCTACATGTCAGAAGGAGGAGAGAGGGCGAGCGAGATTGGGAGAAGGAGGTGAGCAAGATATGGAAGAGGGGGGGATGAATACATGTTGTATTCATTGTATCAAGATCACGAATACAAATTATCGTAATACCATATTACCATTGACAGAGGATACAGACATGTTTGCCATATTATGTGGAACATTGTTTGGGCGGGGGGGGGGGGGGGATGTGAGTGAGAGAGGGCGGCAGGGAGGAGATAGCTGCGGGATAGAGGAGAGAGAAATTTGCTATAAAACCCTAACTAAAGCTATGAATTATTAATTCTTATTAAATTATAGTTGTGTATAGTGAATGCATATCACATGTTTGCCACATTACATAACTTTCCCTAAAATCTAGCCTTAAAAATCTAAGGAATAATCTATCTAAAAGATGAATATGAAAATAAATGTAAAATAACTCAAAAATCTATAAGAAAATCTCAAAACATACAATAGTTGATCTTTTTTCAATATAGAATCTTTTTCCAGTAGGATATTCCAATATAAAATCCCCCCTCCCCAGGAGAGAGAAAATTTGTCTTTCGAAAGTAGGTTTCTTCTTGGATCCACTCAAAAAGATCAGGATGTATTGCCACCCATCACTAATCATGTAGCATCTTGTGGTGGTTGATCCTTTAAGAAACAACGTGCACGTGCGAGCTATCCGTTTATAATGGTCCGGATTCACATTTGTATTAGGGTCTTACAAAACTTCAACATTGTCTCCAACTTTCTCAGGTTATCAGTCTTTTGTTTTATCATTTACCCTGCTTGAAGAAAAAGAGGGCCAGTTGAAAGGTATAAAATATTATCTAAAAGATCCAAGTATAGTTCAGTTGGTGCCTGGGATAGCTTGCGTGCACCTTGATCAATTCTACTGGAAACATGCTACCTCCCACTAGCACAAGTATCGGGTAACTATGTTTATTGAGGCTTGGATAGATGGGATGAAATCACCTAGTGTTTTTTCTCCTCCGCTGGGATTTGAACCTAAGACCTCATGTTGACATTTTATGACACATGTTAAGGTCTTACATAAAGAAGGGTAGGAAGTGGTTTCTCTGTCAAAATTTGGTCTTTATCGAAGTTATGGTTGGAGAGGAAAATTAAATCCTGTTTGCTGTTTGAGACCCCCTGCTTTTGGGAGTATACTGGGTTTTTGTTGTTGTTGTTTGCTTTTTGAGACCCATAATTTTGAGGTTCGGATACCAGTTACTGCAAAACCAGAGAAATTATACATCTGCTGATTGATTTCGTACTTCTCTTGGCATAAGTTCAGAGGCTATGTCACAGACTCGCAGGAAACTATTTCTGTAAAGCATTACTCATCTAATTCTCCTTGCTATGCTCATCTGTGTTAGAAACCTGTTTGGTTCAGTTACTATTCATCACTTAGGCTATTACCTTTCACATCCTGTTGTGATGATTCATTTTCAGTTTTAATGTGTCCATGTATCTCCATGCAGTCCGTAGATGGAAGAATCCCAGTTCCTGTGCACACCTCTAATAGCGGTGCTACATCCTCCGCAGGACCTGCTTCTTCAACAGTGAGTTCTTAATCTGCTAGACCTTACTATACATTTGCAGCTTGTGAATAACCAACGAGGATTCACTTCTGAAACATTGTTTATCTGTTATAGGCCACGGGCCGTTCACAGAACCAAACCGTGGTTGTTCAGAACCCTATGTCTTTAGATGAAAGTGGCAAGTTGGTGAGTTTCTTTAATTTCAACCTCTGTTTCTTCTATTTATCTTTTACTGTTCACATCTGATTCATTTCTTTCTTGTGCTTTATTAGAGGTAAGTATTTCTGACACACAATTTTACATCTGCTAGGTGAGCAATGTTGTTGTTGGTGTGACAACGACGACTTAGGAATTATCTGTAAGGATTAAGATTCCTATGTCTGTGAAATGCACCTAACTGAAGGCAGTAAGGTTTTTGCTTGCTTCCATTGGATCGATGAATATAAATGTGGTGCTATATAGATATGGTAATATTTAGTCCTATAGTATTAAAGCATTTCTAGATTGAAGAAGTGTACCAAAGGTCTGACCATTTGTGGTAACATTGCCAAAGTGATTGAACATTTAGGCTTTAGTAATGTTGATTTTCTGGAGTCAGTAAATGTTGCCAAATTAGATTCTGTGGTGTGAATACGCCTGATGATCCAAGTACAGAATGTTGATATGTACCATTTGTCCTGATGTCAATAAAATTTAATCAACTTGGTGGGTGTGATCTTGACGTAACTGCTCTTGCGACTACTTTTGAAAATAGAATGTCTTGGAGATGTGTGTAACTTTAGATAGTTGGGAATGAATCATCTATTCTTTTTTTCCCTCTACTTTGATTCAATCCCTCGTTTGATATAGTTTTTGTTTCAGGCTTCCTCAGGGGCGGGTCGATAGCCTTATAAAAAAAGGCACCTTTAAGCCCTCAAATTTGAAGTGTCTCATTTTCTTTTAGCGATAATAGATTATAGATAAAAAAAATATTGAGCAAGTACTATTTATAACTAAGATTATTTTTTGGAAAAATTATTTGGATGTGTATCTTTTAATAAATAATTACTGATTTTAGCGATACTTTTTATTTATTACCATTTAGAGCAATACTATGATAAATCTGCAATATGTATTAAAAGTGATTATGCATGCAATTGTAACTGTTTTAAAATATATTATGCTTGTTTGATAAGAAATTGACACATTGTGTTAAAATGTGTGATAAGTGTATTATCCATCAATAAAATTTGTATTATATGTGTTTTATAAATCGTTCTTTGTAATAAGTATTAAAAGTGATCAAGTGAAAAAAAAATGTTATTGTTATAAATGGTAACTATTTTCTTAATATAGGATATTTATGTAAGTCTGCCTTTTTTCATATAAAAGGAGAGAATTATTAGAAGAAGTTTAACATATTTGGAGTAAAGATTACTATTAAAAGAAATCAATTGTAATTTATTTTTTTAACAATTATGCATCTCAAAGAGCAGGACAAAATTCATAAGCAAATATATTGATTTATTTTTTATAGTTTAAGCCTTAGGTCATGTGCTTGAGCCCCCCCCCCCCCCCCCCCAACCCCACCTCGAGCTTCGTGGATTATTCGGCTACATTGATGAGTGTTTGGTTGATGTTTGTTAATCTCTTTCGCTTTTTTTTATTTTTTTTGGCAAGTTCTCCCATTTATTATTTTTGAAGTCTTTTATTATTGTTTTTTGTCTCGACCTTTCTTTATTGACATCATCATATGCTAATTATATTTTTGAGCTAAAAACTTTACTAGTTTTTAGTGTTTTCTATAGCTTTAAACGACTTATACTCATCAATTGTTCAATTATTATGAAACTCTTTTTAATTTGTCTTTTCACTATAAAGAATAAGGCTGTGCCGCCTTTAAATTTGTATCAATATTTGGAAGTCTAAGAATAAGGGACAAGGGGATTGATCAACAAATATCTTTTGTTCTTTTTCTATGTAAGATCTCCATTAAAATAAGGTATGCTACAAGTGAATATTGCAACAAGAAATGAATTTGAATTAATCCGGATATGCATGATCGAAAGATGGGGCAACTCTGTCTTCGCCTTTACTCGTGCACTCGTTTAAGATAGGATGAAAGATATACCGTGTTAATTTTATATAGTGTTGTTCATGGTATGATTTGGTCGATTATTTTATAAAATCTATATCTTACAATTTTTTGATTATTTTATTTTCTATAATTAAAATTAGAATTTTTGAAATTGTTTTGTCTCGATTTCTCTTTAGTATTGGTACGATTTGATAAATCTGTGGTATTTTTAAATTAAAAAGTAAGGTAAGAGTCGCAAGTAAGAATTAGGACATAATATCATTGTATACTTCTGTTTGGCCATGCTGTATGGAATCATGATATGGATTCATGATATAATATCATAATATGAAATCATGAGATGAAAATGAAGGTTTGTTTGGATATGCGATATGAAATTTGTGTGTTGTATATATTCTCATAAACATAAGAATCCTATAAGTTGTAAAACTATTAAAATAGCCCCAATTGTTTATTCAATCTTGCCAGATAAACAAAAATTTATAAATCGCACAATAAGTTATTACAAAGCTATTTGTTCTCCATTTAAGTAACTGTTTTGTCTAATTTTAATTGATCAAACTTTAATCAATAAAAAAAAATTGAACATAAAATTGTAGTGTACTAGTTTTTATATATAGTACGGACAATCTCCTCACGTTGAACTTGCATTTCTCGATCATATGACCAAGAAGACGAACCAATATTATTACTTTGAGCCATTTGTTGGTCAAAATCATCTGCAACTGTATTTTCATGCTCATAGACCATAAATATTTCATCACTTCTTTGGTATTCTCGCAAATAATCATGTGACACTGTACAAGCTTTGACAATTTTCACTTGTGTGTCAATATCATAGTGGTTCATGCGTTGTTTTACTTGTGTGCAATTACACATTTTCAGTGCATTATTCGTGCTAAAATCAAACATACTGGAAGTAATAATTATCAAACATACATCAACGATTTTGTCCTTTTTCATATTAAATTGTTTTAAACATTTTCATATGTAGCCGAAAAATAAGTTTTCTGTTATCATGAAAAAATAAAAAATTACTCCCTTGGTTCTTATTTGTATTCACCAAATCAATTCCTACTTTATCATTTATATTCACCAAATTTAAAGTGATAATGAATTTTATGTTGGTGAGAATAATAAATTTTAAAAAGTAATGATGTGATTATAAATTTTATTTACATATGAAATAAATGGTTAGTAGATATAATGTGGGGTTGTTTTAACGAAATATAAACTTGTGAGTCAATTTTTGTATTTAAAAAATCTCAAATCATGATATGGAATCTCAAATCATGATTTTTGGAGAATATGAGATTCTATCTCATGATACGAAATCATGAGATGGAATCATCATAAAATCGCATGTCCAAACGCTGATTCCATCTCACAATTTCATATTGTGATATGATATCGCATGCCAAATGCCTACTTAGGATATTGGCAAAATTCTCTAGACATTTAACTATTTATAAAGTGAGAATCAAGAGAATAAATATGACAAGAATAGAGATGCATCATCACTATTTTAATGTCATGTAAACAAAGTTAACCAATAAATAAATAAAAATTACACGAATAGAAAAATAAATCAAGATGGAACTCGAGAAGTAAGTATGTGAAAGATAAGTATTCAATAACATAAATTAATATCTGTAACACCCCAAAAATTTCTAAGTTAAGCCCAAATCATTCTTGAATTGTGTATAAGGTCGTATTGAGTGGCTCTTAATTTTTCTTAGGTGTTAAGGTAATTTTTTAGTGTGAGAATGACTTTGGATATCAATTAAGGTCACTAGAAACTCATAGCACAAAGTAGAGTTGAAAGTTTCCTTACCGATTAAGTTTTGACATAAGCTTTTACTTAGATCAAATTAAAAAGACCATATCTCTTACAATATAAAGAGTTACATGGCTCATAACTGATCAAATTCAAGATATTTGAATACTCTTTCCAACACCACCAATTTCGCGCCAATCCAATTTTTGAGTAAAAAGTTATGAACATTTTAGTAACTGGTGTAGTGCAGTTTCGTTTTAGCCGCGGGAAAATTCTAAATAAGGTAATTTTCTTCTCCTTATATCACTTGGAAAACCTTAAAAAATGATTTCTTAACTCCTATAAAGCCCTAAACAAGCCTATTTCCATCTTTTAATCCATCATTGTCTTCTAGGGGTGGGCATAAATATCGAAAAACCAAAAAATCGAACCGAACCGAAAAAATTCGGTTCTTCGGTGTTTCGGTTCGGTGTCGGTTTTTTTTTTTCGGTTCTTCGGTTCGGAGTTCGGTGTAAGGGTCCCGAAACTACAGTGCACCGAAGAACCGAAGTTTTATTAAATAAATTTAAAAGTATTTATTATATTACTTAATTTTTAACTTTACTTGGCCCATTTCAATTTTTATATTTAGATCCTAAACTTAAATAGCAAAAATCTTAATAACAAAATAGTAAACCCTAAAGACCTAAAGTCTAAACTAAACAAAACTCAATTTAATTCAAGTTTGAGCAGCAACTTGGTGTTTCTACTTTCTACTTTTTTTTATCATTTTATGTTGTTACTTTGAAGTGAGAACAACAAATTGATGTTCTTACCTTTTATTGTTAGACGGTTAGTTGTTACTTTGAAGTTTGAAGTGTGAAGTGAATAACAATTGTTACTTTATTATATTCTCTCTTTATTTTTGTTGACACCGAAAAACTGATTTTAAAACACCGAAGTAGAAAAAATCGAACCGAACCGATCTAGTTTGGTTTGAAATATGGTGCACACTTTTCTAAAATCGAATACTGAAGAACCGAACCAAAATTTGATTAAACCGAACCGAACGCCCACCCCTAAATGTCTTCTCTCTCAAACCCTAAGGCAAAACACTAAAGAAAAATCAAAGTAAAAGACTCCATTCAAGATTCTTTCCATCTTTTTCAAGATTCTTCTTCAAGGTAAGTTTTTCTCCAAGAATTCCATTATTTCCAACTCAAATTCCTCCATACAGTTATGAATCACTAATGAAAATCATAAGTCTTGGCAATAGAGATTTCAAGAAACTAATTCAAAAATTTCAAGAAATGTTTTCTTGATTGTTTACCTTCAAGGTAGGGTTTCAAGTCTTCTAATTAAGTTCTTCTTCAAGAAACTTGTTCTTTCAGGTACAAAAGACTATCATAGTGTTGGACTAGTTCTTCATCATGCCCTACATCTACTTTCAAATCAGTAAAAGAGAAATCTAGGATTCTACCCCTAGATTTGAGTATTCTTGAGATAAGTTGATTTTGAGTTTTTGAATTCCTGATTCTTTTGAAATTCTATTCCTAAGTATTGAGTTTCTATATTTTTATTGAGATTCTTGAGTTGAATTGTTCATGTCTATAATTCCGCATGAACCCTTTGAATTGAGTTATAAGTCTTGAGAGTCTTTGAAGGCCAATCATTGTGTTTCAAACTGAGTTTTGAGAAAAAGCTTAAAGGTTCTATTTCATAAAGACTTAAGAGTTTCTAATATTTTATTCATATATATATATATGTGTGTGTGTGTGTGTACCTATGTTAATTATTGGACTTGAAAGATAAGTTCATAAGTGTATGTTTTCAAGAAGGTAAACATGTCTCATGTTTTTGAAAAGTATTTCAAGTAATGTAAGAAGTCCATTCTTTGTAATGGGTGAATTGAGCACAAAGTTATATTATTTATTTTGGGAGTAGTATTGAGCACCGAGTTGGGTTAATGTCTTTTATGATTCGAAAGTGTAACAACCCGAAAATCTAGTAAGACCAAGCTAGAGTCTAATGGAAACTAGTAGGTGAAACTAGAGCCTAACGTGTGAGCTTTTGAGTTTGATGTTTGATTTTAGGTTGTATATTTAGTTCTCGAGCTTAGGTTGAGAAGTCTAGGGGTTAAACGTCAAAGTACAACCCTCCAAAGACCAACCAAGGTTCCTTGGGGAGGACCCTAAAGTCTAACCCCCAAGGCTGCCTAAGTTCACCAAAGTTGCCAGAATCTTGTGATCTACGGATGCAATCCACGGCTCGTGGTCTTGTCCATAGGTCAAGGCCACCAAGTCCATGCTGTATACCCAAACCACAAACCCACAATACGAGGAGTGGTCCCATCCACGGTCCGTGGATGGGGTCTCGTGGGTTGCACCTGTAAGTTGTCCAAACATCTCGACCAAGGTAATAATTTCCAACTAATTCCTTTTTAATTAGTTTCCATTAGGGGTCGTTTATTATGGTAATTATACATGTATATAAAGTATTTTAAGTCCATAAACACCTCATTAATTTATTATAACCCAAGACCCTAAATCAAAACCCAACTACTTTCCTCTCTAAGAATCTTCTCTCTAGAACCTCCATTGAAGAACAAAGAAAAAGATCAAGGAAAGCTTGAAGGAAGGAGCTTTTCAATACGAATTTGGAAGGATTCTACACCTAAGGTATAGGAGTTCTTCATCCTCGAGAAGCTATCACCCAATGAGCCCTTTCAAAAGCTTTTAACTCAATTCTAGAAAACTCAATTAGCTAGGGTTTCAACTCAACTCCATGGATTCCTTTTAAAGTTGCTTTTAAAGGTTGAATGACGTTTGTTTATGAATGTATGATTGATTTTATATGGACTTTAACTCGAAATCCTTCAAGAATCTATGAGACCCCCAACCCTAGTTATGGTTTTTCTTTACATTATGTGATGGTTTTGCAAGTTGGTCCAATTGATTGGATGTGAGTTAATTATGATGTAATTACATGATCTAAGTATTATATTACATGTATACTTGATTAACCTAGGATTTCTAGGGTGAATTTATAAAGTCTAGGGTTGTGCCATGAAAGAGACTAGTTGAGGGTTTAAAGGTAATCCTCCAAGAATGATGAATTTCTTCATGTAATGCCTTAAATTAGATCACCTAGACTTGAATTGGTTTTGGGTAATGCTTCTAAACATAAATTGACTTGATCATGATACTATATGCATGTTTATGAATATTTGGAGTATAAAGTGCCAATCATGATGTGACTAAGGTATTGATGAGTTGTTGGATCATGGTATTCCCTTATCTAATGTGCTATTGCTATATGTTTGGGATGAGTTGGTCCATAGCCCTTGAAGGGCATATTATGAAGGTTTGTGCATGTTGACAAGATTGTGTGTGAAGTTATGATTTATTTAGAAAGTGAAGGTCCTATGACTATTGTGTATATTGTGGTATTGTTGAAAGACCATTCTTCCCTTACCCTTTCACTTGATATTGTATGAATTGTCTAGGATGATGATAATGTTGTTGTTGTGTCATTGCAAGGACAATTACACACACTCTCCATGCATAAACATGATTATGATGTATCAATGGTGTTACTTGAAAGTATAATTCTCATATGCACCTTTACATATTATTATGCATGAAATGTACATGACCATGATGATCCTATTGTGTTGATTGAAAGTCCATTCTCATGAGAACACATGATCTTGGTGTAAAAGTTGTTCTCACATACTAATTATGATTCTAAAGTTGAAAGTACATTCTCACTTTAATGAATCTATGAGCTATTTTGATGAATTGTATTGAATGAAAGGTAGAGCACTCCTTCACACATGTAAATACAATTCAAGACTAATGATGTCTAAATTGGGAAATAATACTTAGTACCGATTGGATATGGAAATTGAGGTAAAAGCCCTTCCGCCAATGCAAGAGGTTGGGTCATCTAAAGTAAAATCATGAGATGGAAACTCCTCCGCCAATGCAATAGGTCAGGTTTCTAGAAGCAATCTCCCTGTCACATAGTTATGTGCCAACATAGGACTTAGCTAGTGGATCCACCTTATAGCTATACATTTAGTTCTACCTTAGGCAAGTAGGACACCTTCTTTCGGTGTGGGGTTACACGACACCAGATTCCGTGTAGCTCACATGGTCTATGTCGGTTATGACTATTTTTCCCTATATAATAAAGATAATGAATGAGACATGAATGATACTATGACTTCTTGGTGAGTTTTTACTTAGTAGGAGTGGGGGTGTTGACATCCAATTTTGGACCTCTATAATATAAATTAATCATCGAGCCTCTTAAATTCCGAACGATTTGAAATAATTGACTTTATAAAATTCAAAATATTTTCAAGTAAGTTTTATGTAATTTTGTCATTTTTTGGAACTTTTAATATATATATATATATATATTATATTATTAATTAGCATATTTTATAAATATTCGAAAATCATCTAAAAAAGAATTTGTTTTAATTAAATATTTGGTTAATTAGTTTAGTTATATAATAGTTTATATTTTTAAATCATTCGATTTATAATTAAGTTAATTATTTAATTTCGTTAAGTTTAAGAAGCTCCTTAATTAATCTTATTTAAATTCATCTTAGATTTTAGCCGAATTTGCAAATTAAATTCAATTCGGCTATATTGTGAATTCTATATGGCTATAATTGCAATTCATTTAGCCATTTTGTATTTGCAAATCTAACCCTTTCTATTATAAATTTTCACTACCATTCTGCCCCACCCTTAAACCCATTTGAAACTAAATTTTGGGCCAAAATTCATTCCCCACACCAGCCCAACTTCGATTAGCCCAACCTCAATTCATTAATCACAACAGCATACCAAATCCAGCCATTCCTATACATTTGTAGCGACCCTAAAATTGAACTAGTGAAACTAGAGCCTAATGTGTGTGCGTTTGTGGCTGTCATGAGGTTTAATGGTGTTTGATATTGCCCCGAGTCATGGTTGAGGGGTTTAGGGGTCAAATGCCAAGGTACGACTCCCCCAAGTACCACCCTAAGGGTCCTTGAGGAGGACCCCGAGTCTAACCCCCAAGACCCCTTGAAACTAGAAAGTTGGCCAAAAGGGGGTGACCTACGGAAGGGGTCCACGCCCCGTGGATGGCCTCCGTAGGTCAAGACCCCAAATGAGGGTCTCTGATCCAAACCACGAAGGGACAATATGGTCCCTTCAATCCATCCACGGTCCGTGGATGGTGACTCGTGGATTAGACCTGCAATCTAGTTTTTTGGCTTGGCCAAGTGAGAGGTGAATTGTTAAATTCACCCCAAGTCTTTTAAAGTTCATGGACGATTATTTTAAGTGTATTAAGGTATTTTAAGAGTATTAAAACATTAATATACTATTTTTAGATTCATTATTCATATTTCCCCAAATCAAAACCCTTCCCTCATAAAAAGTTCTCTCTAGAAACTCCATTGGAGATCAAGGTCAAGTTCAAGCTAGAGTTGGGGATTTCAAGGTGTTTCTTCTTCAATTTCGTGGGATTTTTCAAGTATAAGGTATGGTGATCCTTCATCTAGGGTTAATTTTCACCCTAGAGTCAATTTCAAAAATGTTTTCAAGGTTTTCAAGTTTCACAAAAACCCCAAGTTTCACTCAATCTCATAGGTTCTTGCATCAAATGTTTTCAAATGATAAATTATGATTACGTTGATGTTTAATTGATGATTTAAGATGAAAATACTCTATGAACCCATGATTTCTCTCAATTCCTAAATTTGGCCTTATGAAGTGGGTATATTGATTATGAATGAATAATGGTGGATTTATGCTTAGATTGATTTAGATTATTGAATTTTATCATCATCTATAACTAATTGTGGTGAATTGTTGGTGAATTGAGGATTTGTGATCATAGCCTTGAAAGTGCAAGTTTGACCTATTTACTTGTTACAGTAGAATTGTATTAGAGATGTTGATCCACTTGAAAGGCGGAGGTGTGTAATTGTTTTGTATGTGGTGATCATGGCCTTGAAGGCATAGTGTGAGGAATTGAAGTGTTATTATGATGGTGTATATATGAATGTGATATGATACATGTGTGTGTTCTAAATGAATGAGTGATGATCATGTCTAGAAGCTAATTGTGTTAGGATTGAATGTTATCTCTCTATTAACACTTTTGAATGATGATGATTATGTGAAAAGCTATTTTCATATACACACTTGTATAAATAATGAATGAGGTTCAATGATAATGTTAATGATGAAGTACTTATTGAAAATTTATTCTCAATTGTACTCTAATGAATGATAATGATGTGTTGATTGAAAGGATATTCTTGATCTTACACTAATGAACAATAATGGGATTATTAGATGAAAGGTTATTCTTATCTTTGAATCTACGAGCTATCCAATGAATGAATGTTGGGTTGAGATGCATGCCCTCACATGAGTTGAGGCGGGGTGTCTAGTAACAATCTCTTATCCCTTAATGTGATGAATGGTAAAATACTCTATATGAATGTAGGCTAAGCACCGAGAGGACATTGAATGAGATGGAAGTTCTCACGTGAGTTGATGCGGGGTTTCTAGTACTAATCTCTTGAAATAGATGCCCTCACGTGAGTTGAGGCGGGGTATCTAGTACCAATCTCATTGTCCCTTAACTATATACCCACATAGGTCTAGCTAGTGGATCCACTTAAGCTAATTACCGATTTACCTTAGGCAAGTAGACCAACTCTTACGATGTGGGATAGTACATCGAATTTCATGATCTAGCTCTCATGGTCTATGTCGGTTAAATGCGTATTCCCATCATGTGAGATATGCAGTATAGTTTAGGAGTTCTATGAAGTATGGGTAGTAGTATGGGATATCCATACATGGCATGAGTATGCTTCAAGATGAGTTCTCTAAGTCTTAATGACTATTGTATGAAAGTCCTTTAAATGCATGAATGTGTCCTAAATGAACCTAATGAAGAATGTTGGCTTAAATGCTTAAATGTAAAGATGCATTCTATAATTGAATTGTATTATGAGTTACTTCATTGTTATGACTTATTGTATTTGAATGTGCCTTGCCTATGGTGACTTCAAATGAGTACTTAGTGTGAGTAGTAGTATGAGATGCTACTTGCACATTGCACAAGTATGACTTAGAGTTGTCTTAGGTGATGGTCCCTTTGATGATATGGCTTGTGTAATGTTTAGCTCTTATGAGTGAGTATTGTTGAAAATGGAAAGGCAAAATGGTAAGTTCACTTTTGGTGACCTTAAAGTGGTACCTTGGTGTGAATGGTGGTATGGGACGCTATCCATACATTGCATAAGGTATAGTATGAGGGTTAGTTGAGGTGAAGGCTAAATGTAAAGGTAAAGAATCACATGTTGGTATTGTTCAAATGTGATGTTATGACTTGTATGATGATTATATTTGTATTTGATGTCTCTTATGCTATTGTTCATGATATTTCTAAAAAGTGGCATCATGCATGATTTCTAACCAAAATGTCCCCTTTTAAAACATGTTTTTGCATGGTGATCATACTTAGTACATTTGTGTGTGCTAACCCATATTTTCTCATTTTTACTACAAGTGTAGGTTCCGGCAAGTGATTGCATTCTCTAGGGAAGCTTGGGATTAGAGTTCTCTCAAGACCTCTATTGGTATGTCCTCATATGTCGAGGACAAGGACTTTATGTTTCTAGTTTTTATGTTTAAGACTTTGCTAAGACTTCGATTGCAAAGGGCTGTGACCCTATCTTGTTAAAGTTTGTCTAAGATGGCAATGTGAGACTTAGTATTCCGTTGTTTTATCAATGTCTTTAGATTGTATGGTTTTTAAATAAAAAGTTTTAATTCCGTACTATTTCTATTACCTATGCAATGAATGAGCTATGAGACTTGTATCAAACCCCTTTGGGGTCGAGTATAACGTGTTACGACTGGGGGTGCTCTCGGGTCGTGACAACATTACAACCTACAACAATCCCAACCAGCATACCAACGCAATACCCGACCCCGCTTCTTCCTCCCAGCAAGAACAACGAAACCCAGAACCTCAAATCGTGACCGGCAACCCGTGTGTAGCCTAGAATCACAACCCAACCCAGTCGCGTCGTCCTCTTTGTACGAGAATCTTCCAAATGTCTTCATCTCCGCGCTTCAATCGTCCTTGGCTCAAATCGGACGGCCTTCATTATTGTTCCGTTGAGGATGGTATAATTTCAGGATGGCAACCTTATCCTCGATGGAATTCAAATTTCGAATTCAAACATTCATCCAAAATCTGCCTGTTTCCCCCCCAATTCATCTCCTCTACTCTCTCCTATATAATCTCTTTCCTTATTCATTGTCTAGGTTAGAGGAATTTGAGTCAATTTAAGAAAAAAAAAGAAGTCAAAATTAGTACAAACAGAGAGTGAAAAAGCAATGGAAGATTAAATATTCTTGACGTTCGAAGCCATAGGTTTTCGAGTCTAGATCGTAGCCTCTTTCTCGTTTGTTATTCGTCAGAATCCGGTGAGGTCGAGATCGAGGTCGATGGTTGAAGCGTTTTCTCACTCGAAGTCCTAGCTCGCTGCCCTCAAAAAGGTACATTCATTTTTCTGTCTTTAGTTTCTTTTGTCGTGAATTAATGGTTGCTTAGTTTAATGGTTATGTGTCGCGATCTTTCTATTCAAATTGATGTGATGACTATTTGATTTCGTTCCTCGTCTTAAACATGATTGTTTTTCATTTAGTTGCGAGGTTTTATTTCTTCATGTTAGGCCCTCTCTATTTCTAATGCTACTCCCATTAAGCTCGTTCTGTTTCCTGCTGGATTTCTGAAATATTTTTGTGTTCCCCTGGTAACATGATTTATGTTTCTTTTCTATGTTTTTCATAGTCACAACACGTCTCGTTTCTAAAGTTGTCCATTGATCACATGAGTTGGTTATTTTTTTATGGTGTCTTGATCATTGTTTGTCATTTCAGATCGCTTCATGTATTTTCTTGGCTTGCTTTAAACTAGCTCTCCTCTAATTGAGTTTAATTTAATTTCTTACTAGCTTTATGGTTGAGTTTAGTTTATCAAAGAATTGATCATGAGTTGTGTTTCTCATTCCTTTATTGCTAAATTGCCCTGTAGAAGTAATATTTTGTTCTTGATTTACAGATTGGTAGTATCTTGGTGTGCATTAGCTTAGTGAAATGAACCTTTGGTTTTTCATTGTCTCATCCATAAAATATGGCCTAATATGATTATTATCTAGTTTGTTTGAGTTAATTAATTTTCCTTGAAAATTATGCTTCAAAGTTGGTTAAGCTTTTATCAGTGTTATTGCTATGTTTCTTGGATCAGAGTTATTAGCTTTGGATATTATCTGTTCGATCCTAAATCTGTTTGATTATGTGGTCAAGTAGCTTAGGGTGGTATTAAAATTTTCCTTCTCTTCTTTTGTAGTGAGAATAAGGAAGTATTACTACTACTTTTATTTCAATTGTCTCTGGTTTAAGGTTGAAAAATGCTAAATTTGATAGAAAATTGTTACTGCTTGTATTTTGTGTCACAAATAGATCCTAATCCTTCTTCCTTTATCTTGATACATGTGACATCAATTCGAGTCCACTTTGGACTCCATCCTTGCATTTCGTCTAGTTGAATTCTGTCGAATTAGCCTTCGGTGTTCGAAGAAGAAAGGAAAGCTAAATTAAAAGTCTCAAAGAGCCCAAAAATGGGTTATATACCGGTTGTATACAGTAGTATACACTGGTATACATTGTGGTATACGCTAATATACAAGTCAGAATACAACATATGGGTCAAAATGTGGAAATACAGGTTGAAAAGGGGGGAAATATAAAGTTCCAATAAAAATACAGGTTCCAAAAAGCCCAAAATGGGTTGGATATATGTCATATACAATAGTAGACACCCGATATACGCAGGATATACAGCGAAGTGGGCCAAGAGTCTTAAGGAAATTTCAGGAGCAGATCCAGGCGAGACCCATTATGGGCCCAATAAAATGAGTATCAGTAGCCCCTTTTGAATTAAATGGGCCAAACCCATTATTTTGGCATTTCTCCTTTGTTAGACTTAGGACAAGTTGGGCAAAATCCCAAATTTCCTTTATTATTCTCCTTTGTTATTATTTGTTTTGTATTAACTCTCTAACATTGTTTTCTTTTGGTTTGACTTAATTAAATCCCCAAGAATCGTATTTCTCCTTTTATGTTGTTTAGAATGTTTAAGTTCTTATTTTAGTTATTTATTTATTTAGTTGCTTGTGGTTAAAAAATTATTTTCTCAACAAATTGATTCTCTTTAAAGTTTTATAATAAATCTTTTCTATACTTAGTCAATATTTTCAAAGTTGGTCAAAAGTCATTTTAGTCAAATCGTTGGTCAACCGCAAGTTAGCAGACATTTCGAGGGCCTAACACTTTATCGGAATGTAAATTGAACCCCGAATCCTTTTTGGATTCCAAATAAATTTTTTTGTTTAAATGTTTTGAAAAATTATAAGTTTTCTTAAGTTCTTTCAAAATTAAGTGGCGACTCTCTTTGAAAAGTCGATTTTTTTTCAAAACATAAGTTAAGTCAATTCTTTGAAAACAAGTCATTTTTATTATTTTTTTAAAAATAAAACAGAAATGACGACTCTACTGGGGACTTAATTAAGTTCTAACCATAAAATTTGACTATTTGACTAATTGTTATTAATTGTTGAATTGTTTATCTGTATTTAATGTGTTTGAATTGCTATAACTGCCATTTCATTCATGGCATTTTCATATGTATGTATAGTATATTAAAGAACAGTTTTGCGAAATCGCAGGAGGACTTTTTTATACTCAACCTTTTTTTGGAATGATCGACAATTTATTGGTTTGTCATGCATCCAATGGTTGTCGTGAGTTCCAACTTAAGTTGTCCGCTTGGGTTCCCGGTCTTCTAAAAGCCACTCTTAGTCAACTAGCGTAGAGCGAAACCAAATCCTGAATTTAACGCATTTTGAACTAAGTTGACCCAACACCCAAAGCATGTTGGGCCCATTAGAAGCCCACCTTGTGTTTATTTAGCCCATTGGTCAATAAAAAGACAATCATACTTATGTGTTTTAATTTGAAGGATGTATACGTTTTTTAAAGAAAAAAAACATTGTCTCTTGGGGTAAGGAGAAGATTATAGCTTATTCTAATTGAAGAAGGAGTTTTACAAGCTATTAGTCCATTCAAGAGTGATTGGCACCCAAAGACGACAAGAAGTGCAAAAACGAAGGACCTTGCATGGAGGCATAGTTTAGGATTGTACCCCTACGCGGAACTAATTATTATGTATCTCATTTTTCCTATTATGTATTCTCATTCAGTTTATTCGTAAAACCTGTAAAAAATTGGGTTTTGGGGCAATGAAATGTTTCAAACGACGTATATATCCCTCAAATCATTAAGCCTACCCTTGGCACAAAAGGGTCACGTATCTGTTTAAAGCGTGCAATAACTGTTTATGTGTTATAACTGCTTGTATGATTATGTTGCTTTATTTGGAGATGTTCTAGCCTACTCTTTTTGGAATTTTTTTAGAAACCTCTAAGCACAAATATTAAGTCACTATCGAAAGTATGTCCAAATACTCTTTGTGTCTTTAGTTTCTTAACAAAATTCGAACTTCACTTTCAAATCTTTACTCTCCCATCTCAGAAAAGGTCAATTTTTTTTGCAAGTAAAAAAGGAAGGTCGAACTACGCAGGACCTGAACTCTCCTTCATGAGATATGTAGGCAGCCTTCCAAGGCTCGGTCCCCATTTTTGAGAAATTTTATCTTTTCCAACTCTTACAAAGAAATTAGAGCTACGTCTCAATCAAAATAAGAAGTACGATACAATCGACTTTGTCTCAATGCAAGTCGACTTTTCTTATTCACTAATTCCAAAATTAAATAGATAAACTTATGTCTATTTAGTCATCTCCAATATCCGTGGGCTAGTTTATCTTTGAATGAAACAACTCTTGTGTGTTGACAACTCTGTGTGTGATATCTTGTATTACCTATTACCTACAAAAACTAACACATTTATCTTTTGAGTTATTAACTATGTACATTTTTGTTCAATGTCAACATAATTTAAGGAACCCTCCAGAAACAAGAAGGCTCACCAAAGCAAATCTAGAATTGCAAGTGGTACTAACGGAGCGCTAGTTGATGACACGGAATACCTGTATTTGCATCATGAAAAGATGCAGGCCAAATGACGTCAGTACATTGAATGTACGAGTATGCAAGGGGAACTTTAAAGCACATACGTAAGCTTGAACTGATAAAAAAAAAGGAAGGACATACTCACCTCATCTGATATCAACTTAACTCAAGAAATACTCAACTCAATTCAATATAAAAGCAACAGTTAGGATGCAGTATAAAGAAAGCTTTTAAAACAGTAGATAATAACTTAATGTATATAAAAATACGATAATAAACTCTTTACTCTTATTTGAGAGATTCTGTAACTGACAATCATCACTATGAGTTATGTGATGATGCAACGTCTCACCCATGATGTCAAAACTGTCATATACCTTGCTGGAGTATAAGATATCGTCAACTAAGTGGATCCACTTAGCTATGCTTAAAAACAATAAGGAATCATTTAAAAAGTATGATCCTTTACCCATGTTGACGTACATGGTTTATGAGAATTTTGAGTTGTCTGAACCCATCTCATATCGATGCTCAATACTACTCCCAATAATATATATAACTCATGCTCATATGTTTTAAATAAAACATAACTCCTCCTCAATTTGAGATAATTACTCAAAAGCTCTCTTAAAAGAGATAATGCTCAAAAACTCCCCATGAACTCATTAGAAAATAAGATTTCTTCTCATTTTAATTGTAAAAGTTTTACATGCTTGAGAATACTTAGTCCCCTCATACTCATTTAAAAAAAATGAAATCAACTCTCATCACCCTCATACTCAAGTACTCAAGTCTTAATCCAAGTTTCAAAAGATTGAAAAAGACTTCTCAAAGTGACTCAAAACGATTTCTCGAACCTTACTCTTAATTTTTACTTTAATTTGAAAAGTGAAGTTAAGAGACATGATTAGGATATATGAATAATCTCTCGATGATTTACGAAGGCTTAGATAGTTGGTATCGAGAAGGGAATGAAAGCTCAGCTCAAATGAATAAGTACGAAATAAGAACAGAGAAATAAAGTGTCCTGACTCTTCGGGTGCACTGTTGGCGCATCGTGCTAGGCCTCCATTTACTAGGGGTCTAATTGGGTGTACAGATGGTGCATGACCTCCATTTACTAGGGGTCTAATTGGGTGAACTGCTGGCACATCGTGATAGGCCTCCATTTACTGGTGGTCTGATTGGTCTCGCTCCAGGAAAAAATAAATTGTAGAAAAGGATCTTAAAGGTCTGGTGGTAGGTGTTGTTCACTACCGAGCAAATCAACTCATTCATTTCGGCCAAAAGAGTGGTAGGAGAAGGTAGTTGGGAAGACCGTGTATGAAGGGGTCATTGGGGGTTTATCTGGAGTTTTTAGTGATTTGAATGGAAAACAGTTATTGTTAAGGTGGGAAGCCATTTCTGTGAGGAAATTGAATTTTCTATTGATGATGATCCCTTTTATCTTAGTTAACAAATAATAACATTAGATTTTGTGACAAATTGATAAAAATATTATTCTTCTTATAATATTAATGAGCTTAAATAAAAATCTATAAATATCCAAATAAAGAAAAATAAATATTATATATAATATAAATAGATATTACATAGATGGAAAATTGAAAATGTTAAGGGTAAAATAGACATCGCATGGAATAAAGGGGGAAGAATGACTATTGCTTATAGTTAACGGGGGAGTTTGATTTGTAAAGCAAAATTGGGGGTGCAAATGATTTTAATCCTCAAGTAATAATAGGGACATTCTAGATTAAATTATTAGTGAGAGAGACAAGTTTGGACAAACAAAATATTGACTATAGAAGCATTTTTTACTAAATTATTAACTAAGAAATTTTTTGTTCAATTTTGCATAGTTCAAGGACATTTTAAAAGATTTTTCATTGTTTAAATAAGAATATGATTTATTTAAGACACAATTTTAATTAATTTGAAAGTCTTAAATAGTTGTAAATAAAAAATAATTTAATAAACAAAATTTTAGTTGATTTTTGATATCTTAATTATTAAAAAAATCTAAATATATAATTTACTCTTTACAAGTAATTTTAATGTCTGTATTTGTATGGATAAAAATACAATTGCCCTTCAAAATATTTTCACATAATTTTCATTATATATGTGAAAGATATTTTAAAAATAATTAAATTGTTTTAAAAATAGTCAATGAATATCAATCTTAATACACTAAATTAATCATTTTATTAGTAATATTTTTTATACAGTTAATATTAGCATAACTAATTATATTATTATTGCATCAATATTATCAATATATCATATTTATAAAAAACATGGTGATGACAAAAAACGTATAAAATACCAAGAAGCTGGCAGTGTCGGTGCCTAGTGAGCATCGAGCTGAATAACATAAAAGGTATCAATAATGTCGAATATGCCCTCAACATTCACAATATATATGCACACACTCTTTCCTACTGATTTTTTAACCCTTTTTCTTCCCTTCGTCCCTTTTTCGCTACTGAGTATTTTTTTGTTGTTTATATTAATAATTTTCTATTAAATGTTTTATGGTAGTTGAAGGTGATGGTGATTATATATTGTCCACCCTTCATATTTTATCACTCCTCAACCTCAGAAATTTTGCTACTCCAAATACTCCCTACCTCTCCGATTAATTCTATTTATCTCTAGTTATGTCAACTACTGCATACCAGTGTCCCTTCCTTCCGTAATCTTCGTTGATAGATCTGAAATTTCATTTTCGTATTTGGCAAAGGAATATGACATATCAGTGTCCCTCCCTTCTAAGATATACACTGATAGCTTTGAAATTTCTCACTTAGATGATTTACCATCTAAGGAACGAGTTGAGGAACTATCTTTGACTTCTATCCGATCGGCAGATGAGCCCTCAGTTGCTATCCCAATCCGTGTGACCAGATCAATTCAAAGAGTTCTAGATGAAGCTCTTCTCAAATACTCATTCATAAGAAAAAAATCCTTAAAAGGCCCGTACGTCCCTCTCGTCGACCCTATTGAAATTGATGATGATTAGTAGGAATCAACCAAGAACTTTTGTGTATGTTTTTTAGTTTTTTTATATTCTTTATGTTGTGATGCATGTAACTTTATTTCCTTCGTTTTGTGCTTATACTATTGTGGTTTGTTCCAGTAAAATAATTTTTTTAAAAAGAGTGTTTTTTTTGTTGTCTCAACAATGGCTTCTTCAAGCTCTTTCATGGTAGACATTTTTTTTTAATTTTGGGATAACTTTCTCAAGAAAAGAAAAAGATATTCTAATAGTTAGTTCTAGCGCTTAATGAGTTTTGATTTTTTTGATGATATTACTGTATTTTATGGTTTATATTACTTTTAAGTTGTAGTCATATTGTTGAAATGCGTTTGTGTTAGTACATTCAATTCAATATAAAAGCAACAATAATGATGCAATATAAAGAAAGCTTTTAAAACAGTAGATAATAACTCAATGTATATAAAAATACAATAGTAAACTTTTTACTTTTATTTGGGAGATTCTCTAACCGACAATCATCACTATGAGCTATGTGATGATACAACGTCTCACCCACGCTGTCAGAATTGTCTTATACCTTGCCGGAGTATAAGACATCCTCAACTAAGTGGATCCACTAAGTTATGCTTAAAAGCAATAAGGAATCATTTAAAAAGTATGATCCTTTTACCATGTTGGCATACATGGTTTATGAGAATTTTGAGTTGTTTGAACTCATCCCCATATCGGTGCTCAATACTACTCCCAATAATATATATAACTCATGCCAGGGGTCTGATTGGGCATACTATTGCGCCAGACCTCCATTTACTGGGGTCTAATTGGGCAAACTGCTGGCACATCGTGCTAGACCTCCATTTACTGGCGGTCTGATTGGGCTCGCTGAAGGAAAAAAGAAATTGCAGGAAAATGATCTTAAAGTCGAGCCAAAAATCCGTATGTTACGTTATATCCTTTGTGTTAGTTTTTTAAAATTTAAAATAATATATTATTATTAATATTTTTGTACATGTACGGTGAAAATAGTGGTACGGGTGAAGGTGATATTGTTCACTATCAAACAAATCAACTCATTCATTCCGGCCAAAAGGGTGGTAGGAGCAGGTAGTTGAGGGAATCGTGTATGAAGGGGTCATTGGGGGAGTTTTTAGTGATTTGAATGGAAAAAAGTTGTAGTCAAGGTGGGAAGCCATTTCTGTGAGAAAACTGAATTTTCTACTGATAATGACCCCTTTTATCTTAGTTGACAAATTAACATTATATTTTGTGACAAATTGATAAAAGAATTATTATGCTTATAATATTAATGAGCTTAAATAAAAATCTATAAATATCTACTAGATAAAGAAAAATATATATTATATATAATATAAATAGATATTACATAGATGGAAAATTGAAAATGTCAAGGGAAAAATAGACATCGCATGGAGTAAAGGGGGAAGAATGACTATTGCTCATAGTTAACGGGGAGTTTGATTTGTAAAGCAAAATGGGGAATGAGGTAAGAATGCCTCACAAGTCTCCAATTAAAAAAAAGGGACAAGTGGGGCCTCTTCATCTCTTCCTCAATTTAATTTAACTCTTAATTAATATATTGGATCAAATTAGTATTTTTAAAACTTAGGAGACTTTATTTTAAATTGTGAAGCATATTAAGAATGGAAAAAACCTGAAGTTACAGGGGAACGTTGGAATCCACAGGACTTTTTTTTTCAAAAAAAAAAATTTCTTCTTCATCTTCAAAATCATCAAATCTTCTTTGAGTTTGTTGTGTTTTTCTTTTCAATCAGTAGCTTCTAATACAAGGTAAATTTTCTTCTATTTTCTATTTCAAAGGATAAGATTAGGGTTTAATAAAGAAGAAAATCATCATCATCTTGCTATTATATTTTTTTGTTTTTTTACATTATATTTATTCCGTTTGAACTTGAAATTAACTCAAAAGAGCATTTTTGATAAGTATAAAAAATATTTTGTGTCCATTCTTCAGCTGGGTTTAGTGAATTCAATTTAGTTGTTTCAGCCAACAACTTAAGTAGTTGTTTGGACAACTACAAAAGTTGTTTATAGAAATAACTTTATACTTTTGTTAATACAGAAATTGTCCAACAACTTTCTGTAGTTGTCCAACGATTCAGAAGTTGTCCCAACAACTATTGCAGTTGTTAGACAATTGTGTTTAATTGTTGGTCAACTGATTAGTTGTAGGACAAATAATTTAATTATTGATCTATAATGTACCACTATTGCTCCTTTTCTGTTGATCCTATTTAGCTAATTCTTACTATTTACTAACTTTTAACTATTTTAGTGTAGTTATAATGCTTCAATATAAGAGGAAGAGAACTGGAACATCTTCATCCAATCCAAATGCTAAAGAAAATGCTGAGAGCTTAACTGCTACTAGAAAAAGAGGTACCACAACACTTCAAAGTATCGGTGGATAACCATCTGGAGAAGAAAAAAGTGATCAAAGTAGCGACGATCAATCTAGAGAAATGGAAAAAAATGGTAAGAATAACAATGACCTATCAGGTGAAGAAAAAAGTGATGAAAATAGCAACGAAATTTCAAGTGAAGAGAAAAAAGATGGTGAGAGTCATGGAGATGAATCAAGTAGAGAGGAACAAAGTGAAGAAAGTGAAAGTGAACAATCGGATGAAAAAGAAGAAGAAGGTATTGAATCCTCTCCAAATTATGTTAAAATCATTTCCAATGATAAGTATAAGTTTAAGACCCACTTGAGTGTGTCTGGGTCTTATGATTCAAAAATCAATGCGAGAGTTGGTTTTGGAGCTCAATTTGTTGAGTTTAGAAAGATTTTAATCGCACAAAAAATTGAAAATGATTTTAAAAAATCTTGTTTTGGTCACTTTTTGAAGTTGGATCAATCTGTAGCAGTACAGTTTCCAATGAAGTTAGTACATGGCCTTTGTCTTCGTCGTATATTTTCTGAAAAGAAAAAAGAGGTTTGGATTGATTATAATGGTTTGCCTCTTTGTTTTGGCATTAATGAATTCGCTATTATGACTGGACTTCGGTGTCATTCTCTACCTCCTCTAAGTCAACAATTAGCGAAAATTGGAAAAGAAGGTGAAATTCTGGTTGATCTGGTGGGTCAATCTGCAAATGCTGTTGTACTCATAGAAAAGATGAGTGATCCATGCTTAACCAAAAAGCAAAAGCTTGCTATTAGTATGGTTTGGTTTTTGCATTGTGTATTGTGTTCAAAAAGTGCAGAAAAGAAGATAGAAACTCATTGGCTAAAGATGGCGTCCAAAAAAAGTGTGTTCAATTCATATCCATGGGGTCGAGTTAGCTTTGATCTTACCATTAGCTTTCTTTTGAAAGAGCTAGATTCAACCAAATCTCAGTATAATCTTCATGGATGTCCGTGGGCGTTCGCCGTAAGTAATTAAATTGATGTTTTTATTTTATAATTTTTAGTTAAATTATTATTTGACTTTATTATCTATACTAAGCTATTTTTAATATTATATTGTAGGTTTGGCGTTTGAAGCTATTCCGGCACTTCAACGATTGGCCAAGGATTCTTCACCTGAAAAATCAATTTCAAGAATGATTAAATGGATGGCTGGAACACCTGCTTACAAGACAAATATTGATCCTATTTATCAGACAAAAGAACAAGTAAGATTATATCTACATAATATTAGTAGTTGTGTTATGCAAAAGTTAAACAAGTAGTGTAATTATTGGACAACTGAACTTGTTGTTCCGTCAACTATTCAAGTTGTCCAACAACAGTAAAAGTTGTAAACATACAACTTAGCTATTATTGTACAACTAACTTAGTTATTTCAAAAATATTATATATCTACATAATATTAATTGTGTTATGCAATATTGAAATACTACTGTAATTATAAGACAACTAAACTTGTTTCCACAACTACTTTAGTTGTCCAACAACAATAAAAGTGATTTCCACAATCACATATTACTGAAGTTGTAATTGGACAACTGATTCAGTTGTTTTTAAATTATGAATAACTTTTTTTTTAAAATGCAGATGCAAAATCAGGTTGTTCACCCTTTTCTTTTTCCAACAAACATAGAGAAGGAACAAATTTATATTCAAGATATTGAGTCATATGAAGATAGTTTGGATCCAAAAATTGATGTTTTAAAAGAAGAGTTGGTACTTGTAACAGCTATAAAATTGAATATAACTGCTGTTGAAGAAGGTCTTGAGATAACTGGTGGAGAGAATAGTGTTGCGAGAAATTATGGAGTTGAGAGAGACGGTGATGGCCAGATTGCTTTAGATGCTTGTAGATCTTTTGGTGGAGTAGGAAGAGATGAATCATATTTAGCTGATCTTGGTAGGGGAAAAGATACCCCTGATGTGATAAAAACAACAAATGTGAATGCCTTCAATATTGATTGTTGCTGTAAATGTGAAACATGTTGTGATAAGTATGAAACTCTTTTGAATGAAGTAAAATCTTTGTCAACAAAGTTAGATGGGCAGCAATAAAAAAGGACTATATATCCGAGCTATGCAAGAAAATCTCCTTATACTCCTGCGTTAAAAAGAAGGTTGGCCATGAATTCCAAAGCCAAAAATGCAATGAAGAGTAGATTGGAAGTGAATTTGTACAAACCTCTTGATGTGGAGAAAAGAGAGATCTTTAGTGTCTTCATTAGCAAAAAGGAAGAGGAAAGAAAAATGTATTTGAATGGTAAATTTAATTATCAGGACTTGGTGAGCATGACTGATCCATATTTTTTGTTCGAGTGCAAGGTAAATACTACTATATTTTTAATTTATACAATAATTTATTGATATTGAATTGACTCTCAACTTTATTTTGGCAGCATGTTGATGAGATCTTGTCCCTTATGCGCAAGAGACAGATTTGGTATCACAAGCACTATGACCAAACAGATCTTATTTTAGATCTAAATTTCTACAACACCTTGTATGATCAGTACAACAACTTGAGAGAGAAGAGTTTAGTGGATGGTGCTCCATCAATGCATGAGCACTCACATCGTTTGAGATGGACGGTGACATACTCAAGTACTGTAAGGGTGAAATGCCCTATCCATATGGCCGAAAGTGGAATGGAGCAAAAAGAATTTACACCGTGATGAACATAAAGAATACACACTTTATTGCACTTGAATTTTTGATGGAGAAGGGCTTGATTCAAGTTTATGATTGCAATATTCATGTGTGATGAGCCGACTTTTCTTACATTGATTCAACCCATTCTCGAATTGTGGCCCAAACTACTCAAGCAGAGCGAGATGTTCAATCATTTGTCTGAAATTTTTTTGAATGATGCATGGTCATATGAGCGTCGAAAGAATGTGCCAAGTAACAATTCTCGTGCGGCATGTGGACCATATGCCTGTGTTTTTATTGATCACTTGCTTACTAGGACAGATGTGAACTGCCTTAACGACAATGAGGTGGATAATTTTAGGATGAAATATGTTGTTGTTGTGCTTGAGAAGGAATTAATTCCTTGAGAGAGTAGTTGTGTACAAAGTTGATTTTTGTACTTCATTGACAAAACATTTGGATCAATGAAATTATTGTGTTAGTTTTTGATGTAATTATTTCAGTATTTTGTGTTTTTGTTATCAACTACTTTAATTGTCTCTACAACTGCTTCAATCGTCCCTGTAAGTGCTTCAGTTGTTCGTACAACTGGTTCAATTGTTCCTATAACTACTTCAGTTGTTCGTACAACTGGTTCAATTGTTTCTACAACTAGTTTAGTTGTTCCTGCAACTGGTTTAGTTGTTCCTTCAATCCTTTAGTTGTTTTGCACAAAATTACGTAGTTTATACTTAATAATTCACAAAATAACTCGATCGATCTTTAATTTTTACTAAATTACTTAGTTTATACTTAATAATCCACAAAATAACTCGATCGATCTTTAATTTTTACTAAACGACTTAGTTTATACTTAATAATCCACAAAATAACTCGATCGATCTTTAATTTTTACTAAACGACTTAGTTTATACTTAATAATCCACAAAATAACTCGATCGATCTTTAATTTTTACTAAACGACTTAGTTTATACTTAATAATCCACAAAATAACTCGATCAATCATTAATTTTTACTAAACAACTTAGTTTATACTTAAGAATTTACAAAATAACTCAATTGATCTTTAATTTTTACTAAACGACTTAGTTTATACTAATAATTCACAAAATAACTCGATCGATCTTCAATTATTGTTAAACGACTTAGTTTATACTTAATAATTCACAAAATAACTCGATCGATCTTCAATTATTGTTAAATTACTTAGTTTATACTTAATAATCCACAAAATAACTCGATTGTTCTTTAATTTTTACTAAACGACTTAATTTATACTAATAATTCACAAAATAACTCGATCGATCTTCAATTATTGTTAAACGACTTAGTTTATACTTAATAATTCACAAAACAACTTGATCGATCTTCAATTATTGTTAAATTACTTAGTTTATACTTAATAATTCACAAAATAACTCGATTGATCTTTAATTTTTACTAAACGACTTAGTTTATACTAATAATTCACAAAATAACTCGATCGATCTTCAATTATTGTTAAACAACTTAGTTTATACTTAATAATTCACAAAATAACTCCATTGATCTTCAATATCAATGCGAAGTAATCTTAATAATTATAAAAATTGTCCCAACAACTATTAGAGTTGTTAGACAACTATGCGAAGTTGTTGGACAACTGTGAGAAGACGTTGGACAATTAAAAAGTTGTTGGAAAAACTAAAGCAGTTATTTAATAATGTGCAGTTAATTGAAAAACTTGACCCCTTCAACTGTATCCGTTGTCCAACAACTTTTGAAGTTGTTGGTATACATCTAATAAAAATCTTAACTACATAATTGTTTGAACTAATCATAGCATCTATAAATACATGTTATGCATACGATAATAACTCATGAAACTACACCATTACTTGTTCCTGCAACTTCATTCGATCTCGTAGGACATGAAGTTTTTTTGTGGCCAAATCTTTTACATAGAGAGCATTTATTTCTTTTCTTTGAAACCACTTCTCCTATAGTAGGTACTCGTTTCAGCCGCTTCCTTCCCAGTTTAGTTTTCTTTTCAGGTGGAGGTATTACTCTCTCTAAAATTTCCAGAGGAAGATTCCAAAATTCTTCAGCTGGCACTGGATAGATTGAATCTGCATATGCAAGTATATATGACTCTACCTTATAATACGGAGAAGAGTACTTATAAATCATCTTGCCATATTCATCTCCAAATTTGTGTCTGAGCGCAGCCATAGCAAGTTGACAAGGTATTTTATCCAAGTCAAACTCTTGACACGAACATATTTTACTTCGAAGATGGACCATTGCGATTTCATTGTCCGCGGTGACACTGAAGGTGTCTTCATCAATTTGATGGACCAATAATTTATTTCCCAGATTCTTATTAGCCATTATTTTAGTTTTGGTTGAAGGAACGAATGTGGTTTTTAACTTGGCGTATGTCATTCTTCTCTCATGAAATTTTTTCGACCATCTCTTGCTTATATCATTGAACAAGGCAATAATGGGAAATTCTCTTGCTTCATTGAACATTGCATAAACAGACTCAGCAATATTTGAGGTCAATACATCATATCTGAAATATAAAAATTCAAAAACATCAAAAATTAAAATACAAACTATTGCAGATTTTTAATAACTATTGTAGTTTTAAAAACAACTGTTTTTAATGTCCCACAACTTCTGCAGCTGTTGAAACAACTATGAAAGTTGTCCAACAACTATAATAATTGTTCCCACGATTATAATAATTGTCCCAACAACTACAATAATTGTTCGAACAACTATACTAATTATTCCAACAACTACAACAATTGTTAGAGACCTGCAATATTTATGTTTGAACTAGTAAGAAAGTTTGCCTGTTTCTTGGAAAATATGCTCTACTTCATTTGTGAAACCCAACATTCTCAAGATAATCAGCGACCTCTGCATTGATAATTCGGATTTGTTCAAAATGGTCATGGAACACATCTCTCCGATATGCTTTTGTTGCAAGGTAATAATGTCCAAGAAAAGCTCCACAATGAAAAATTTTACGGGCATTTTCACCAAGATGCCTCGTGCAACATCCATGGTATGCTTCAGAGTAAAATTTTGATAGTGTTTTTTCTATGCTTGGATGCCTATCAGAAATAATGCACAACTCTGAAGTATCAGGGACTATGTCCAACAATTTCTCAAAAAAGTACTCATATGCGGCATCACATTCCTTATCTACTACACAAAATGCAACAGGAAAAACATGATTTTCTGTATCCTGTGCGACAACAGACAATAAAACTCCATCGTAATGACCTCTTAAGAATGTTCCATCAACGGCTAAAACTTTTCTCATATGCACAAACCCCCTAATCCAAGCTCCATAAGATGCAAAAAAATATTTGAACCTTCCCTTGTCATCAAGCTTTAACGATGTCTTGCTTCCTTCATTTATAGTCATAAGCATATGACGATAACCATCTAGAACTGCATATTCGTGCTCCGGTGTCCCTCTTATCATAGCCTTTGCTATCTCACTGCTTTTCCAACACTTCCAGTAACTAATCTTGCAGCCCAAATCTGCTTGCACTATATTTTTTATGTCTTTTGAGGAGGGACCTTTTCCATTCAAGTAATTAGGTTGTATGTATTCTGCAATGACATCTGTTGAGGCATGTGGATGATGACTTGTAAGGTGTTATGCCCCACATGAGTGAATGTTGCGATCCTTTGTAATTTCAAATCTATTACAACTTTTAAGTTTTGTAGCTCGCAACCACCAATCACAATTCTGATCTACACATCTAGCACAATACACATCTTTAGAACTCTTCACAGATTTGAATCTTTGATCTTTCTTCACGGAAGCAAGCTTCAACAATTTAGTTAATTCTTGCTTGTCCTTGAAAATTTTACCCTAATAAAAATTTGTGCCGTCATCATCTGTGTAGCGGCTACCTTGTGTTGATATCGGATGTAGTGAAGCTTCCTCATTTATAGGAATATCCATTGTAACAGGATGCTCTTCATCATTTACAACTGAATTTGTAGCCTCTATAATCTTCTCAACCCATTCACCATGTAAATCAACTCCTATTATTATATGGTCTTCCATAGAGGGAAACAATACCTGGAGACATCACAAGTAAGACATTCATCAAAGAACTGCAAAATTGCAAAAGAACATTGATTACTTGTTTTACATCTATTTAGTTACCTCACAACTATCAACAATTGGCATAAAAGTTTAGTAGCTTTGGAGACTGCTATAATTCTTCAATTATTTATTTCAACAATTAATACTTTGCCCACAATTATATTACTTGTCCTAAAAACTAATCCGTTGACCAACAACTGAACACAACTGTCAAACAACTGCAGTAGTTGTTGGGACAACTTCTATAATCGTCCGATAGCTACAGACTATTGTTAGACAATTTCTATATATGACAGAGATGTTTATTTATTTCTACAAACAACTTCAGCAGTTGTCCAGACAACTACGAAAGTTGTTGGCTGAAATAATCAAATTAGATTTAATAAACCAGCTGAAGAATGGACACAAAGTAATTTTTATACTTATCAATAATGCTCTTTTGTGTTAATTTCAAGATCAAACGGAACCAATGCAATGCAAAATGTTTAAAAAAATTTGGTATCTATTTTCACAAAATTTTCTTGATAAATCTTCTCATAAACCACATATATGCTTACAAATTAAGAATGGTGAGAATGAAGAAAAAGAAGAAGAAGGGAATTGAGAAGCATACTTCAGCCTCGTTGAAGACTTGGTAGTTGTCCTTCAGGCTCGTTGTTGAAGACGCTGCAGGTGAGAAAAAGTACCGCCTTTTTTCTTCTCATATATTTTAGTGAAATTTTAGGTATTTTGAGATAAAAAATATAGGGTAAAAGTGTAAAAGTTAAAAGTTTGGGGCTGTTGAGGAAAGATTTTTTAATTTCATTAATATTAATTATATAATTGTCACTTCTACCTAAAATTTAAAACTTGGAGGACTCCTACCTAATTAACAAACTACTTTGTCACTTTTAATACACTTTAGTCCTTAAGTAATAATAGCGACATTCTAGATTAAATTATTAGTGAGAGAGACAATTTTGGACAAAAAATATATTGACTATAGAAACATTTTTTATCTAAATTATTAACTAAGAACATTTTTGTTCAATTTCACATAATTCAAGGACATTTTAAAATATTTTTCGTTGTTTAAATAAGGAAATGATTTACTTAAGATATAGTTTTAATTAATTTGAAAGTCTTAAATAGTTGTAAATAAAATAATAATTTAATAAACAAAATTTTAGTTGATTTTTGATATCTTAATTATTAAAAAGAAATATTTAAATATATAATTTACTCTATAAATACATTAAATAGTCGGGCTCTAATGTGGGTATTGGACACCGAGTAGGGAAACCAAAAAAGATGAAAAAAATAGTGTAATTGAAAATTTCAAAATATTTTTATTATTATTTAAAATATAAATCCTTTTTTTTACTTATAATTCTTGTTTTTCACCAAACTTGAATATTTTCTAATTGAGCAAAACCCCAAAATTTTGAAGGTTTAGCCTTCTCTTTAAGCCGCCCTGCCCCTTTGCTATTTCCCTCTTTTCAGCGCCACAGTCCGTTCAGCAGCTCTACCTTCTCCGTCGCCGGAAGGTCCAGTTTTCCACCGTCCGTTCAGCAGCTCTACCTTCTACGTCGCCGGAAGCTCCAGTTTTTACTCGAAGTTCCGTTTCAGCAATGGGCACAGCTAATATAAGGGATATTTTGACTTGTTTTAGTCCTTCGCTGGACTTCTTTGCTATAAGTTCTGGTGATGGCCGTATCAAGGTATAGTCCTTTAATCATTTGGAATTTTCTTGGAATTTTATTAAGTATATCATTTGGGAATTTTTCTTTCAGATATGGGATACTGTGAAGGGTCAGGTACAGACCGAGTTTGCAGATATTGTGTCAATGGAGACAGAAAGCTTGTTTAATAAGCCAGGAGGTCATCTTTCAATGGATTATACTTGCATGAAGTGGTTATCATGTGACAGAAAGGTACAATTTTGTTTGAGAAAAAAAAGGAATTATTTAGTATGACTCTTTTTTTAACTAGAGCTATTTTTACTGGTTGGTCAGAAAAAAAGGAAGATTGGAACTTCATTGTTGGTGTTAGGTACAGGAAGTGGTGATGTTTTGGCTCTAGATGTATCTGCAGGTCATCTGAAATGGAGATTTAGTGATTGCCATCCTGGGTAAGTTCTTTTGCGAAACTCATAACTAGAATTATCTCGACTTACAGAAAGAATGGTTTATTTACTGTAAAGCTTTCTTTTATGTTTCTACTTCATACTATGTGTTGGACAATGGACATTGGAATATAAACCTTATGTGTTGGACAATGGGCATAGGAATATAAATCTTTCAATGTGAGGTGTAGGACGTATTGTGAAGAAAATGTAAAATAGTTTTAGATTGCAATTCGACAAGTGTAAATATAGAGGCCCAGAAGTTGATGTCTAGCACATATGTCCAACTTTGAAGAAGGGAGATTTTGGATGATCTTTTGTCAGTTGTGCTATTTGTAATGAAAATAATTTTTAAGGTGGCTCAGATGGTTTGGCTTGGGACTCCCATAATGGAGGTCTCAAGTCGAAACCATTGCTTGTGTGTGACTACTGGGGATCAATTTTCTGGATCAAGCTCGTTGCACGGGGCTTGCCTAGTGCAGTTTACCTCTCCTATGTCGTTTGTGAGCTATTGCACAAGAGCAAGGTTTACCCTGTGCCTGCGGGTTCCCTTGTCAACAAAAAAATTAATAAATAATTTACCCCACGTTTTTCTCTTATTATTTTTCCGGTTGTCATTAGTTGCTCAGTGTTTTTTGTATCCTAATGCTGTAAAAGTAAAGCAGAACTCTGTGATAAAGTTGATCTCTGAAGTAGTAATGACCTGTAGATCATGCCACTTGTACTGTCTCCATCTTGGAGCTTGCCTCTGTTCCTTTTACATGTATCATTCTCACAGTTCAAAGGTGCATTTGTCTATATTATTTTATGGGACATTATCATATAGTAAGATGATGATATGACGTATCTCCCTTGCTTTTATTGAAATTTTGTATGTCCATGAGCAGCGGTGTTAACGCCATCTCATTCCCTTCACATGGTTCATTCATTTACACGGCTGGTGCTGATGGACTAGTTTGCAAAATTGACTCCATGTCCGGGAATTTACTGCATAAGTTTAAAGCTTCCACTAAAGCAATATCATCTTTATCCATTTCATCAGGTTTGTATCTGTAAATATTCATTGTCTTCATTGATGGCTACAGTTCAATTATCTTTTGTTTTAGTCAATCTGGTAGTAACTGAAAGCGTGGTCATCGAGTGACATATGAAACAAGGAGACATCTTTTATCTTTATGCATGCACAAAAGGCGATTAATCATATGATAGTGCATCTTTTATCCTTCTCTGTTTCATAATGCAAAATGGAGTACTCCCAACAATGATGCAAGATTCCCTGAGTCAAGAGTTATCAAAATTCTTCTAGTGTCATTGTGATCACTATAGTGTTTCTGGATACATGTATTGCTCCAGTTTTGTCCTCCTTCCTCCAGTATCTCGTGTTAGCATTCCTGTTGTTGTTTTCTTGTAGCAACCAACTTTCTATGCTTAATTTGGTTTCCTCTTGTGGCTTATGTCTAGCCAGATGGGAAAATATTAGCAACAGCAACTTCTCAGTTGAAGGTTTTCAATTGCTTGGATGACAAAAAGCTCCAGAAATTTACAGGCCACCCTGTGAGTATTATGATTTTTCCTTTTATTTTCCATATACTTACCTTTTGATGCATTTTCTTCGTGGTTAAGTGAAGTTAATACAGCCTGCAGAATACTTCTAATACAATCCTTGGGAGTCACCTTATTTCTTTTCTCCTTTTTGTATTAGGGGGCTGTCCGGTGTGTGGTTTTCTCTGAAGATGGGAGACATGTTCTTTCTTCTGCTGTTGGTGACCGACATGTAGCAGTTTGGAAGTTAGATGGTAGCAAAAAGAAATCAGCATGCTGCTCGCTGGCAATGGATCACCCTGCTGTCTTCTTGGATAGCTACAACATTAAATCTGGAGCTGAAAATGATGCAGGCTTGGGTGTTTTGGCCATTTCAGAAATTGGTGTTTGCTACTTTTGGCATGGAAAGAGCTTTGAGGAATTGCACAATAGGAAGCCCACAAAGATATGTGCATCTTTAGATGAGAAAATAATGAAGAAACATAAAGAAACCATGCATAGTATTTTTTCAGCAAAATTGCAATCTATTGGCACATCTGGTTCTGGCCATATGTTTGTTGCATATGGCTTGCTTATAAAACCATCATTTGAAAAAGTTATGGTGCAGCCTGGGGAGGATATCAGATTAAAAAGTTCACTTGACGGGATCCTTCTACCCTTCAGTCAATCTCGCAAATCTAAACAAGCATCCAACACCCAGAGTCAGGGTAACATTCTCTCCTCCTTCTTTTGCACTTGCCTCCCCTGTCTTCTCTAATTGCTATGTAAAAAAAAACATGTAATTATCGAACCCTGTATTTGATAATCAAACCGTGTTAAATAGGAAATACCATTGACATATTTGGCATGGCAATGTGTATGTTTCGGGAATTTTTTGCTCTTATATCTGCAAATTTGCTGTTCCCTTAATGCATTTTTCATTTCTTTCCACATGACTAATTTCCACCTGTTCTTTCCTCTCTTAACGTTTTCTCCAGATTAGAGAATTTTAACCTCCTAATCTATTGCCCTATATGTAGAGGAGCCCAATGTATCCTTGTGAATGGCCCGTCTAAATTTTATTAGTTGAAAATGTCTAGGAGGAAAGTAGGTCCAATACACCACTGTGTTCTTTTTTCTAGTCCCTTTTTGTATTCTTAGCTCCCATCTAATACAATCTTATGCCATATCACTTACAAAAGAAAATTGTTCAAAGCCTTGAGATGACAGTCATCCTGTGCCATTATGTACATTTAATATCTTTCCTCCTTTGTGTAATCTTTAAGCCATGTGTTTGATTTGGCGTTCAAGTTAATATGCATAAGTATGAGGTGATGTTTGACAGAGTTACGGAATTGCATTAATAAATGGTAATTGCAACATGTTTAGCTTTTCTACCATCTATTTCCTTAGGAAGGAAGGAAAAAGTGATATTATCTTTCAGTTTAATGGTAAAGAATCACAAAGATTTAAATGCGATGCTCAATTTGAAATTGTTACAGGTGTGTCCTAACATTTTTTTTTGCATTCAACAGTTACTGCTCTGGATCGTGCAAATGCAGAGGGTGCGTTACTTCCTTTGCCCATGATTCTTGATCAGGTTGGCGTGGAGACTGGAATTAAGCCCACAGTTAGCAAAGGTATCACCTAAATTGCCCTGCACATTTTTTTTGCGTCTGCGCAATATGTTAACACCTTTTTGGAACATGCGATGGTTGTGTATCTTGATTTCAAGTCTCATTGCCATTCCTTAAGGGGAAAAATCTTATAGACTAGAGCTGCTGACACAACTGGTTATTCCATATCTGATTGTAGGTTGAATTCCAAACAACAACAATATACCCTCACTTGTGGGGTAGTGTAGGTTGAATTCCCCAAGAGGAAAAATCTTATAGACTAGAACTGCTGATGAAACTGTTTACTCCATGCTGGAATTGTAGGTTGAAGTAAACAGAACTCTTTGAGATTCTCTACTGCATCTAGACTCCTGCTTTATTCGGGTTAATCGTCATTTTGAGACTTGTGATCCATGATCTGCCTATAGTGATTTTGTGCTGAATATTGTATTGTTCAACTCAAATGTGTGAGGGGAACTTTCTTCTCTTTTCATCAGTACTTTACTACTAGTGGAGAGTAAGTTATGTGACCTAAGATGAAATTTTGGTAGAATAACTCAGGAAGTGTTCCATCACTAACTATAGTTCTCTCGTCTTGATTCTATGGACTGTTAGAACATTGTCTTAATTAATTTCTGTGTTTATCCTTTTGTCTCCAGAATACATAAAGATGTCACCTAAGTGCTTACTTCTGAACATGGAAGCTTTTTCTTTATTGCTATTTACAGATGTCATTGGTAAACAAGCAGAAGATGAGGTCACAATTTGCATGGAGGACCAGTTAAGATCCTTGGGTATAATTAGCAGCGACAATGATCTCTTGCCTCCCTCAATTCTTGATGCTAAGATTTTGAAAAGAATAAGTGCTGATGCTAGTGTGCCACAAAAGAAGGTCCATATCTCTTGAAATACTGAGGATACTTTTGGGTCTGATTTGGTCACTTTTTATGTTAAAATATCTGGAATAATTTGTTTTTAACTGTATTCATTTAACGCAGATGAAAGCAGCTGTTTTATCCATGGAACCACATGATGCTTACAATTTTTTGAAAGCCTTGGTGGCTGCATGGCAGTCCAGGTGGGATCTTCAAACCCTTTAAGGAGATTGCACCCTTTGACTCCATATTGTACCTTTAAGAGTGGAGATGCACTGCATACCCCCACTTTAAGGAGCCAAAAAAGGGAAATCATGAACTACATTTCATGTAATGTAGTACACTTTAAAGAGAGTTAGAGTACTGCAGTGGATACAAATCTAAAATAACCTTAAGGAAATGGCGTATGTAAAATAAAGAGAAATTCAAAACAAGTTACATGCATATTGAGAATATTCATTGAATGAGCATTCTCAATAAGAGCTCGGATTGAATCGGTATATCAATACTGATTTGATCTGAGCTCTTGGAATGGGTATAAATTCAGCAGTGGGTCGCGAAATCTTGGTGATCTTCTTTATCTAATGAATGGGGAAAAATGGCTTGGCGGTGTATTAACGAATTGGTCTACTACAGAAACAAGTTTTCATAAGTTAAAGGGACTTGAGAATGGAACAAAAAACATGGAGATGTCTCCCGAAAAGAGATGCAGCTACGTTGAAAAGAAAATCATCTCACTTGCATGTACTTCAAAAGTTGGTACTCTTTTTTGAATTAAGTACCTAAAAGAATTGCCTGTTTCAATTCTTGTTGTTGAAACTAATTCCATTGAATGTTCTTTGACATAAATCATTTCAATTTGAGATAGAATTGGAAGTTTTAAACTACTTGAAAATACTACCAACAAATTGCCCCAGGGCTTTGATCTGGTGATAAGTGTGCAGCATGTGATGTGTAGTTAGGTGCTCATCACGTGCTTCAACCCGGCACTGACAAAATTCTGATGTTTAAGTGAAGAAGAGTAGATGGGTAGATCCAATTTCACTGAGTTTCGAACAGTTTGCACCTGCCTTGGGGTTTTTCTCGGTTGGGTTAAGAGTTTGGAATTCATATTGGAAAAGTTTATCCTCCTGAAACTCTCTACAAATAGCTAATTTTTTCTTTATGGACATCATGAAACACAATGTTGCAGAAGTAATGATTGCCACAATTTAAGATATAAATTTGGAGATTCATATCAGAATTTTGCACTCCTGTAACTCTTCAAAAGGGCTAGTTCTTGCTTTATTTGGCAGAATGAATTGTTCATCATTTAGTTATTGATGGCTAAATATTTATGCATATGATGATTCTCTTTTGGTTTTGCATGTATTTTCTTTTTTGCAGATCAAGCTTGGGAACACATGTTCTTCCATGGATATGCTGTATATTGGTGAACCACAATGAATTTGTTACATCGCAGGAACCACTGACGCCTCTTCTAGATTCCATGAACAAGGTAGATATTCTTCTACAATGCTACTGTTGCTGTGAAATTTATGGGATTACTTTTAGGGTCGCCAAGTGTCGATGGTTTCATGCTTTCTGTAGTCTTGTTTCTGATTGATCTTTTTGATAAATTACTTCTTTTTGGTTTCCCAAGTTAATGTGATGAGTGTTATTGTGAGGTATGTTCTGGAGGAGGCTGTGTTGTTAGAAACGAGTGCTTCGTCGCCATTGTTCTCAAAGGAGATCGCCTTTGCGCCTATTACTGGCAAGGGGAGGCGACCTCGAAAAGTCGAGGCAATGGCGAGTTGCGAGTGGCAGGCGAGGCGCTAAAGGCGTTGCCTTTTTTTCATTTTCTAAAAACAGGTCTGATTTAATAATTAAAAAGCAAAATTAGGGTTTATTTGAAGTTTTGGACAAACTCGACTTTCTTCTCCCTTTTTTCTCTCCTATTCGCAATCACGACTCTCTTCTCCAGCTTCACAACCTTCAATAGGTTTTTTCTTCTTCAGTTCTTCTTTCTCTGCTGCTTAGCGACCTCAGCAGGTACGTTTCTGCCTTTTTTCTTCTTCTCTTTGCGAACCCTAGCGACCAAGTTCAAATTCCAGTAGTGACAAATACTTGAAGTAATATCTTTCCATAGATTTTCTTTCAAAAACTTGACATAATATTTGGAGGTGATTTCAAATAACTATTTGTTCATCTATCTAACTGGCTCATTATTTCAACTTCAAACTTGAAATATGAAACATGAAGCTTGAAAAATAGGTTTTAGGAGTTCTATGCAATTTTTCAAGTTTTCCCACACAAGGCTTCAACTATGCTTTCATGTCCAAACAAAATTTCAACTTTCAAATATCCTTTTCAACTTCGAGGGTGTTTGGATTGGCCTATTTTAAGTAACTTTTGGCTTTTAAGATCTTTTTTTATTTTTTAGAGGTGTTTGGAAAAAACAAAAAGTGCTTGTAAGTTGTAAGCACCTACTTTTAGGCCCAAAAAAAAAACAAAAAGCTAAAAACCAAAAGTTGGGTATGACCAACTTATGGCTTTTAGTTTTTAGCTTACAAGCTACTTATAAAAAGTCAATCCAAACACCCCCTTAATTTTAAATCTCTATTTTTTTCTTCAAATATCAACCAATTCATGTCCAAACACCTATCAAGTGATTTTATTCCATGGGTGGATACTGCCATCACCTCTACGGGTGGTGGGAAGTAGCAGGTACCTTGTGGTATAGTGAGTTCACATGCCAGCCTGGATACCACCCATTTTTAAAAAAAAATTGAACTGTTCACACCCATATTACCCATCAGTATATCCAGGTAAACAAAGATTCCATGTATGATGTAACACTTCCTCATGGAGTGCCATTTTTTTCTGGATACTGCAGTTTGTTTTAGTACGGAGAACCTGCCTATTTGTTGCAAGGAACCATATTTTCTGTATTGATTAATGGAGAAAGTGCCTTTGTAAATTGATTATTTTACCTACATGTTGTAACCTAAGTGGAAGACTCATATTTGCAGTCACATTAAAAAGCTCCTTCCTTACTCCACAGGGGTGGTTGGCAGAGTCATCTGAAGTGTATTGCAGTGTCCCTTGAGTAGCTAAGCTGGGGCACATTGGGTGGACAAACACATTTTTATTGTTCTAGACTAGTAAAGTTTGTAACTGAAATTGCTTTGTAGAAGACTACAAGAAGATTAGCAATCATGAGACTTTAATCAAGTTTGATCACCTAACAAGTTAGAAAATGGCCAAAAATCAAAGGAAAATGGGAGTCATTTTACAGTATGCATAATTTGTTTGATATCTTAATCCGAGATTAGTTGGGGTTGTCTATATAAATAATCCATTCCGTTTCATTTGGACCTGTTCCATTTGAATATCCATTAGTTTGGGTTCTCATTGTTTGATAACTGAAGTCAATATCTGATTAAAATTGGTTAGTTTAACATATCTTGAGGGTCAGTCCATTTCCTATTATGCTTTAATTGTTTCAACTCCTTTGATGAAGTACTGGCCCTGATGTCTGTTGGTAGGCATATTCATTTCTAGGGAACTGCAATGAATAGAGTACTAAATCCCACCATCATGATATCATGCTTTATAGGTGCCACATTTTGTGTCAGTTTCCAAAGAATTGAATCTCCAATAGAACCCCTGTTTTCCTACTGCTTCGAAGAATTTGTCACCATAATTTGTTGTTTCTCATTAGTTGTTGATCTTCTTATTTGTTCATGATGACAAAAAACTCACTATTGCTCTGTTGTTAGAAACTGCAAAAGTTGAAAGCTATTAAGCACTTCAATCTTTTTTGTTTTTTCAGCTTACCAAGTCAAAGGGGGTAGCCCTTAACTCATTATTGCAGTTATCTGGCCGTTTGCAACTCGTAATGGCACAGGTTGGTTACTTCTATAGTAAATGAATCTTAGTCCATTACATTTTTTGCATGAACCCTTATCTATTCTTACTTTTTTATCAGATTGAGAAGGCTGATAATAAGAAAAGTCCGACATTAACACTCGAGGGGCAGATGAATGATAGTGAGGATGATGAGGTAGATGAAGTTATGTATGGCATAGATGAATCTCAAACGAGCAGTGACGGGGATGACTAGGACTTTTCGGTGAGTGACGTTTCATAAAGCTGAAAGTTGATTGGCAGGTGCTTTTAACAAGGGAATCTATATGGTCAATTTTGGTAGGAGCTGGGCCTTGGGGCCTTAAATGGCAAGTGCAAGGAGATATAATTTAGGTTGCTCTATCTAGTTTGGCATGGGTATATGGATAAAACCTATGTTCTCTCTTTCCCAGACCCCTTTCTGATTGTATGCATTAAGTTGATAATCTGTTGTGTGAGGTTCTTCCTAGGTTTGTGCCATTTATTTAATCTTTCATTGGTTTTGCTGTTAAAAGTTTGCTTAACTCGCTGCATTCATTGCATTGAACTTGTAAGCTAGGAAGAGAATGAAACAATTGGTGAAATGGGGACCCAGCAAGCTATTTGATCTGGGAGTTTCTTTGTGCATGTGTGTGTGTGTGTGGGGAAGGGGACAGTAGGTAATATAGAGGTAAGGTTAGACTGGGAATGAGTTGTGTTTTGATCCCCTAAGAAGTTACACACAAAATGGATTTACTGTTGTTTTTGAGTTATCTTACAGTGGCGGTGGTGCAATCAGACTCATTGTTCAAAGTCGCTTGCTTTGAGTGTTTTGTTTGTGCTGTGGCTTCGCTGAAGTCATTAATATATATCGTCGTCCATGGAACAATAGAATGAGAATATGATATGACCATTTCTTCCCCCCTTCTCTCTCTCTCTCTCTCACACACACACACACACACACAAAAATTGTTTCTGCTGATTCTGTTTGATATTTCTGCTTACTCTTGATTGTAGTTACACAAGTGAAATTGAAAAAGCTGCCACTATTGAGATTTGCTGACTAGATACGAGATCTCTGATTAACATAATATATGCAACATCTGCCGAAGGAACAATATACATGATATGAAATTATAGATTCAAAGTTCAAACATATAAATAAATAGAGAAAGAAAAAAATAAAGATTCAAAAATAAACATTTTCTCTAGCTATTGGACTTTGGATCTTTTTGTATGTGCGTGAGGAACGTCCCATCTAATCTGTTTTCAATTCATCAATTGCGAACCACTTAGAACCATCAAGTTGTATATGTTACCTTGAAATACTAGGTGCTCATAGATACTGAAAATCTTGCAGGGTTTTATGTTGCGGACTGTGTGTTCCCATCATTCTCCTGGGATTCAGTAACTTTGTGGCGCTAACAGAAGAGATTTAATACGAAATTCTGAATGAAGTCGCTACAGGTAGGCAGTTGCTGGGGAAGTCTATGTTCCAGCTGAGGAAATACCAGCTTTCCATTTTCACTGGCTGAGAGTTACCCTTATTTATTTTTGCTTGTTGAGAATATACATATGGTTAATTAGAGGCAAATAGCTTCCTGGGACCTTCTTGTATTTATCTTTTTTACCATTTACGTAGAAATGGTAGACTTTATTCTTCTTTATTCAGTCAATATTCAATTTAATGATTGATTACACAATTCTCTCACAATCCAACTTGGTGCCGTATAATTTCTGAATCTTGACATGTAACATTTAGCTCGGTTTTTGAAGAATCTATAATATGTGTTTTTGAATGTTTGTTAATTTGAGATATCTTGAAGTAGGGTCGACAATTTAGTTGGTTGTTGGCGCCTATGAATTAGAGTTTATAGTTCCTTAGGTTACATAAGTTTGTAATCTTTTGTTGAGGCTTAGAGTTAATGAAGTTGAGTTAAATCCCTACATAGGTGTAGGTCATGGTTTTTTTTACCCCTTTATAAGTTGAGGGTTCTTCATGATTAAGTAATTTGCCATTACTGTTTTTGCTTTACATAACATAGTTGTTGTAATCAGTAAGGAACAAATAGAATATACCCGTTCCTTGGGAAAATTTAGGGGTCAATATTCCAACAATATATTTTATACTCATATTATACTTTATTATTTTGGAAACATTAATTTACCATTTATTATAAAGAAACTAACATCTTGATAGTAACTCAACTAATTTATGGTAGTTTTAATCATGTCAAATTTATTAAAGTTTGAATTTGTGGCACTTGACATTTCTGGAAAGAACTATTTGTCATGGATATTTGATACTGAAATTTACCTTACCGCTAAGGGTCTTGGTGATACTATAATTGAAGAAAATGAAGTGTCAAGTTAGGATAAAGCAAAGGATGTGATTTTCCTTCGCTTTCATCATCTTGATGAAAGCGTGAAGGTCGAATACTTGACAATGAAAGATCTATTTAAATTGTGGGAAGGTAAAACCATCTTAAGGTAACGGTATTGCCAAGGGTTTGTTATGAGTTGATTCACTTCTGATTTCAAGATTTTAAAATCGTAGTTGAGTATAATACGACTTTATTTTAGAATCACTTCCCAATTGCAATTATTTGGAGAAACTATAAAAGATGAGGATATGTTGGAAAAGACACTTACTTTTCATGCTTCAATTGTCATATTACTCTAGCAATATTGTGAAAAGGATTTTCAGAAATACTTTGAAAGGATCTCATGTCTTCTCGTGATTGAACAACATAATGCTCTTTTAAAGAGAAATCGTGAAGTCCGTCCCACTGAAATTGCTCCATTACCGGAAGAAATGCGGTAGAAGCACACAACCAGTCTGAAATAAGATAAAATAATCAGAGCGATTATATTGTGTGTGAGCGTGAAAAGAACAAAGGACGATATAATAAGTGTGGAAGCAGTGATCATAACAAAAGGGAGAACAATATGGGTTCTCAAAATAATCCTTCAAGATGCAAAGTTGATCACTGTCATCGTTGTAGCCTGAAAGGTCAAATGGTGGCCCCCTGAGTATTTCGTCATGTTGTATCAAAATTCATAAAAAAAAAAAAAAAAAAGGAAATAAATATGGTGCCTCTATTTCTAATGTCCGGATGCAGTCACATTTGAGTCTTAAAAGATGATGATACCCCATATTTAATTAAGAACATCAACTTTTAAAAAAAGAAGAGAAAAATGGGGTTTAATCCATCACACGTGATGCTGAATCTTTTTCAGCTTTTCTCCAACCTTTTACGCAGCGGGTTTTAAAAGATTATGCGGAAGAAGAAGCAACATATATAATAGCTTCAAGTCCAAGATGATTGATAGTTTTAATTGGGTAATTAAAGAAGTACAATTTCAAGCAGCACAACATGAGTAGCGGATAACTACTTATAACATCATATTACGACAACTTTTGAACAAGTGCATTTGCTTCCGGTAAAGGCCTCATTCGGTCAATAAATTTTACTTGACTTATCTTTTTATGATCATGAATTTTTGTCTTGTTTTTGTGTACAAAGATATCGTTAGTAAACAATTGTCAATGGATTGTTTCTTCATCTTAAGCACTAGTTTAGTATACTTCTCCCTAAGGAATGGGATGAACAAATCGTATAAGTAGGACGTTGAAATAGCTAAGTATATATATGAACTACATTTATTATGAAGGAGTAATTTAAATGAGATTTTAACATGCATGAGATCGATATGATGTGATTATAGATTGATTGAAGGGAGGACATACATTTTGCTTGAGGTAACAATTATGGTATTTCAACACGAGTATTGTGAGTAGTAATCTTACCACAATTTGTATTTCATGATTTTTACATGGTTTATAAAGTAAATGTGTTATCGAATGTTTTGAACTTGCATGTGGGACAAGTCTTTTACTGGATATGATACTGAAAAGATTATTTGAGATGATCTCATTTTTATAAGATAGAACGAGTTTTACACTTTTTGAGAAATGGAATTTTTGACATGTGATTGTTAAACTTTGAAATAATATGATTTGATAAGACTTAAATGCTTTGTTCGATTTTGAAATGCTTCTACCGAGTACAAGAAAAGTATAAATGAGAATAAGGCTGGCAACGGAACCGGGAGGTACCGGTACCGGTTCTGTCTCGGTTCCGGATAGTACCGGCTCGATCCGGTATTGTGCCGGTCCGGGAGGGGTAATGGGACGGAAACCAGGATTTACCGGTCCGTCCCGATCCGGTTAGTCCCGGTTCCGATCCGGTTCAGAACAATTTTTTATTATTTTTTTTAAATCTGAAATTTCAAAATTTATAGCCGTTGAGAGCCGTTGGGCAATGTGTTTTGGGCCCCACCAACGGCTCTTTCACCCCCATAACTCCCATTTACACCTCCCTACCCCCCAAACTTTTTTTAATACCAAAACTACATTTTCATCCTTTTTTTAAACTATAAATACCCCTAATCTTTCATTCTTTTCACTCACAAAAATATCTTCTAATCTCTCTACTCTCTAAATTCTCTTATTCTCGTTAAAATTACGAATTTGGTCTTTGGAAATTGGAGCTTCAAAATTCAACTTTCAATTTTCTGCTTCCGCCTTCCGGTCATACACGTCTACTTTTTTAAGTAGACGTTTGGTACATTCGTTCCAACTCACTTTTCATTTAGTTATTTATTTGTTTGCATTTAATTATTTATTTTGTGAGTAATTAATCTCTAGTCTCTACTTATTTAGTTGTTTATTTGTTTAAAACTTTGCTAATCATTTTCGTATTATATATAATTTACTCACTTTTTATATTTGAATATGGATTTCGGAAAAAACATTATTGAAAAGGGTAAAACAACCATAGTTAATTCGTTCACTAATTTATCTAGCTCAAAATCCAAGAAAAATAAAAAAACCGGTAGTACTTCTCAATCTAAAACTAAAAAAACTTCTCAATTAAGAATAAATACGGATGATTATACGCATGTTGATGAACTGTTTTTAATATTGATAGTAATAGTGGATTAGATCCTTATCATGAACATTTACAAAGAAGATTTGGTAATTTTGAAGAGGAATTACCTGAAGATGATGAACATGATGATGTTAATGCTTATGTTGATAGTTTTGATAATAATGTTGATGAATATGATGATGATGAAACTGAGCCACCGTCGGCTACTAGTCCCACTCCCAATCCCTCTTCCCCGGCTTCCGCTCCCTTTCGTTGTCCTGCTCCCGTTCCCCCCGTGCATCCTAGGACTAAGGTAGAACGCGCTAAAAAATCAGTTGTGTGGCAATTTATGACTCAGAATGAAGATAAAACACAAGCTATTTGTAATAAATGTAAACATAGAATGAATCATAAAACTGTAGGAAAACAGGGTGGGACGGGACATTTGAGTAATCATTTAATGTCATGTTGTAAAAATGAATTTTTGCATGCTAAAGCTGTAGCCGAAGCTAAAAAAAATGGTACCACCCTTCCTCAAAATGTAGGAGTAGAGGGCTCTAATATGGTCCAAACACAATTAAATCCTTCTAATGTTTCTGGTTCTAGTATACAACGGTCATATAGTAGAGAAAAAGATCTTGAAGAATTAGCTAAAATGATTGTTGTTACGGGTTTGCCATTTAGTTTTGCTGAAAATCCCGATTTTATTCATTATATTCAAATTGTGTATAATCCACATTTTAAAGGTTTTACTAGAAATACAATTAAAAAGGCTATCTTAGATTATCAAGCTCAACATTTTCAATATCTTCGTTGTTTATTTTATTATAACAATTGTAAAATAGTTATTACTTCTTATATGGGCCGTAGTGTAAATGGTAATGATTATTTCACTATTACTGCGCATTGGATTGATGAAAATTGGACTTTGTAAAAAAGAATTTTAGGTTATAAATGTTGTGAAATGCATAAAACCGGTAGATATATAGCTCAAACAATTATAGATGTTTTGCAAAACTATGGAATTTGTGATAAAATAAGTAGTGTCACATTAGATAATGCTTCTAATAATAGAACTGCTGTTGAAATACTAAAACCGTCTCTTTGCCCTATTTATATTGATGATTTTCATATTAGGTGTGCTGCACACATATATAATTTGATTGTTAGAAATGGTATAGCAATGTATGATGATGGTTGCACAAAAGTTGAAACTGCATGTCATTTTATTTTTAAATGTCAAGTTAAGTCTAGACGTAGAGATTTTGAAAATCGTTGTCGTGAATTTAATCTTCCACCTAGAAAAATTCCAAAATCAGTGTGTACTAGATGAAATTCTTTATTTGAAATGCTTGAAGTTGCTTATGAATGTAGGAAACCTTTACAAATGGTTTGGAATGCTCATAATTCAAATATGACATATAGACTTGATGATAATGATTGGAATGACATAAAAGAACTTATAGAATTCTTAAAAGTTTTTTATTTAACTACAAAAAAAATATCTGCACTTTATTATCCAACTATTTGCTCTGTTTTACCTAATATTTGTGCTATTTCTAGTAAATTTTATAAATTCAAAAATAAACCAAGATTTGAAGAATCTGTTAAGAAAATGATTGAAAAATTTAAAAAATATTTTATTCCTGTTCCTCAAATTTATTTAACTGCTTGTTTGTTAAACCCACATTACAAAGATGAAGGTGCATCACGAATGGTTGATAAAATATATTTTAATTTGGGTATTGATAGTGAAGATGATGAAACACCTAGTTGTCAAGATGTTAAAGATAGTATAAAAATTGAAGCTAGAAAATTGTACGACTTGTATAATTCTAATATAAGGAATGTAGTACATAACGAAGAGCCTCAAAGTTCTAGGAGTAGATATAACTATGACTCCCTTCCTACGGCCCGTAGAACTTCTTACGATTCGTAGAAAGGACTCATAGTCACTGCCTCAGTGCTAAAATCTGAAAAAAAAAATCTTTTCAACTTTAAATTTCCAATTTTCGAGGTGTTACACATTTACAGTACAAAAATTTATTTGGTTAAAGAAATTCTTTTAGCATTTGAATATTGCAATGAATTCTAAGGGTCACATGATTATATATTGTGACAGTCAAGTGTCTATCACAATGAATCCTAAGTATTATAGTAAGGCCAAACATATTGACATCAAGTATTTTCCTACTTATGAATTGATAGTTGATCTTTTTACAAAAGCGATATCTAGAGACTTGTTTGAGAAACATGTTAAGACTCTAGGTTTGCGTAGGATATAATAACATTTATGTATTGTAAAATAACTTGGTTGTTATAATATTCTCATCAATATATAACTATTCTGAATCTATATTCATATCTCATATGCATGTGATAATGATTTTAGGAATAAAGAGTATCAAATAAGTCACGGGATTGACTCTCTCACACGAGCAATCACATCTTCATTGGAGAACGTGAAGAGATGATTTTCACTAGCATGTTATGACTTGTTCTATAAACAAGACAAGCGACGCTCTAAGAAAATGAGTTTAAGGATCACCAAAGAGAGAAACTGGGGTTAAACATTTAGAGGTGTTTAGACCAAGGTCTGTACGATGTTGGATAATCGAAAGAATGAGGCACATGCACCAATATGAGGTGAAAACATCGTAGTACGTGTTTTATACTACGTGTGTCAAGCAATCAATGGATTAATGAAAGAATGGTTCTCTGATTCTTCATTGTGTGAGATCCCGAAAAGTAAATTAATTTTATTGGAATACCCTTAGACATTTACTGATTCTTGAAGGTTCACTCAATGTTGGTACTTTAGCATGTTGCTAATAGTTATGAATGATTTGGCAATGTAGTGCATGTCTAAGAAAGCACTTGAATTGTAACAGATAGATTCAAGTAGAAAAGAAAGATGATTAATTTAATAATAATGTAATTTACATACACATGCTGACTATTACTCTAACCATATTGGTGTCTAGTGTAATTGTGTATATAAAGCTAAACATGAACTCGAGTTAACCTCTTTAAGAGGATGAGGGATCGAATAAGTAACTACTGAAGTAGTGAATGAAGTATGAGGTATTGTGAGTAATATATCCTTATATTAGTAGTGAATTATTTTCACGTGTGATTCGATTCCTATGTAGGGCTTGTAAAACCTTGAAGGCGAGCCTTGATGCTCACAGATCGCACGAACTATTTGTCGTATGAATTGTGTGTCTAGTTGATATCATATTGTCTTGGGTCTTGTCCGCCATATGTGAAGTGGGAGATATAAAAAAAATTGAGTCTTGAATCGCCCATGTGGAACGACCCGATCTGATCCGACCTTACCAACCCGATCTAATCTTATTTAATTTCTGAAAAAGAAATAATTAAGGATAATTCTATTTTGTTTCTTAAAGAAGAGGGAATAATTACTACTTAGTTACTCTTCAACCTCTCTTTATAAGAATAGTCTTCTTCTTTGGTTGAAAAAAGAGGTGACATAGAAAACAAAAACCGAAAAAGAAAAAACGTATCTTTTTTTCAGAATTCAATCAACATACTAAAAAGACACTTAGTTTGTGATAATTGCACTCCATTTTCTCGAGAGACGAAGTCCATTTGGGCTGTTTCAAATTGATGGCAAATTCAACTCATTCCGCTGCAAGTTTTAGGTACACATACCATCGTCTTTGCTTTGTTAACCACGAAAAGCATGAACATAACAAATTCGGACATTCCCCTCATATATATGCAAATTATTTCACAAAAAATAAATAAATACTTGCATACATATATTCAACTAAATTTTACTTGCAACATTTAAATTTAAAGGTCCCTACCATATAGTGGTCCCAATAGTTTTGACTTTTGGGTTTCATATGCACTGCAAATTCCCATGTCTCATTGATTTCACAGAGGGAAATTTTTTTATCAAACTTACAACAAACTCTTTCTCTGTCCTTTCACATTTCATCATGTTGCGGTCCTCACACAATAATGTTTTTACCAATTTTTTAATAAATATATGTATGTTCTTGAGATACAAATTGAAATCAGGTTTTCAAAGACGTGGTATTAATTTAAAATGGAAGGAAACAATTCCTAGATGTAGGTGAGGACATGGTAGGGTAGATACCAAATATTAGGGGTGAACAAAGTCGAAATGAAAATTACATTAAATCGTAAATCGAGTTAAGTCGAGAAAAAATCCGACTAGTGGTTTGATTTGACTTTAGTTTGGTATTGAAACAAACTCAATTATACTTGGATTGATTTGGTTTCAACTTTAAAAAGTCAACTCGAGATCAAACTAACTCGACATTATATATATAATTTTAATAATTTTATTTTATACATAAAAGTACTTTGATGTAATTTGTTGTAGTGACCCTCCAGGTCATTTCCGCTATTTTCCGATCTGTTTAGCAATTAGAGCTTTCATGTAGTGGCCCCAGGTTATTTATGACTTGCTGGGATTGATAGTTCGGTCGTCAGGTCGTTTGTTTGAGTTTTGTGCAAGTTTCCTTGTTTTGGAGCCTTTGAAACTTGAACGATTGACTTTGGTAAAAAATTGAGGAAGACGGTTTCAAAATGCAATTCTGACGGTTTCATCAGCTCTGAAAGCGCCACTTTAAGGCTAGGGGCATGATTGGTTTGGTCCCCGAGGCTTTCGATGTGAGTTGGTGTCGTTAGGCGTTTTAACTTTAAAGCTTAAGTCAAGGTTTGACTTCGTTCAATATTCTTGGTATTTGTCAGCGCGGTTTACTTTAGAATGTCAAGTTTGGTGTAGAATGACCTTTCGTGCGGTCTCTGAGGCTTCCAATCTCATTTTGAGTCTTCTTACAGATTTTAGTTTAAAATGGAACTTGGGTGAGAGACCCACTTTTCTTCGAGACGATCTCGTATGAAACTTCGATGGATCTATTGAGTCTCGAATGCCAAATTTGATGGGATAGCATATTTTGTTTGCGCGCACGGGATTCCGAAGAATTCCTGAGCACCCCGTCGAAGCTTTTTCAACTCTTAATGTTCAGTTGATACAGCCTTTGCTTGTGCATCTAGGTTTGGTCTCCGCATTCGCATTCGTGGAGAAAGGGTATGCTTCGCTCTGCATTCGTGGACCAATTCCTGTGTACACGGACCAGGTCCCGCGTTTGCAGAGGTGGTCAGTTGGATCCGGTCAAGATTGACCTCATTCATTTTTAATTTGTTTGTTTCCTCTATAATCTATTTCAAAAGAAATCTCTTTCGATTTATGACAACTCTTTAATTTCAATTTTTTATTTATATGTTAAAAGACCACAAAATTTAAAAAATATTTTGGTGCATTGTACCTATCTTAATTTAAGATCACAAGAATCAAAAGACTTTGTTACTTCTTAAAACTACATGCCAAATCAAAACCAGACAAAAAAATTAAAATGGATGGACTATGGAGTAGTAAATAGAAAAGAGGTTAAACAAGCTAGTCACGTCTCACTAGAAAATCAACATTTTCCTATTGAAGTTGACATTTGATAAACCATCTTTTAGAATGTACCATCTTCTTTGGCGAAATGACTCTCAAGAAACAAACTCAAGTGGTACCAACTGCAATACATCCAAATTTGCCTTAACCACTTAGGCAGACCACCTAATTAGTACACCTCACAAAAGGAGACATTCAGTTTCAAAACAATCTAACTCCCTAAAGACATCCAACATAATTGAATAGGCAGCAAAATAAGGATCCTGCAGATAACAGAAAGGGCATTTCCTACTACAATAGATATAGAGTTGGGATCCAACCACACAGTTTATGAACATAAAAGCTAGACAGTGATTGGAGTCATCATCGTTGAGAACCTTCCATGCTATGGCTTGCTCATATGATATTGGCCTCCCCATGCTAGATACACATATTCCTGCTGGCAGATTGGCAAATCCCTAAAAGCACAACAGAACAATTTGTCAAATTCTTCACTTACTACCTATACAACATTTTCTTGTATGAGTTGATAGCATGTAGTTGATGAGTGGTCTAGCACTTGTGAAGTCGAAACGAACTTGGTTGGTGCTAAATACTGCAGTATCAAATTTTGTTCTGGTATTTATTGGAACTAGTTTGTTTTTCATGTTTGCTAAGTTGAAGGATGTATAGAATCAAAATATGATGGTAGTAGTCTAACCTGCTGCATTATCTTGGAGAACTCCGATAGAAGGACCTTACAACCAGCTTCATCTAGAATCTTATCAAGCATTATATCCTGAAGAGCTAACAAAGTGGTTTCAAGCATGTCAAGACCGGCCTGGTTTGCAATGTAAAAACTGCAGATGCCTGCATGTCAAAGTTCACTAACTAGTTAGGTATTGTTTAATCTCTAGAAAGAATCTTGGAGAACTACTTAGTATTGAGATTAATTCATGGTTCAGAACAAATATAGAAGCAGTATACTGACATTCATTTTTACAGAACAACACATTATTGCATCACTATGGTGCCACAGTTGTTTCAGAACAGCATCACCGGCTTGAGAATCAACCTGGAACAGGTCTCCTCCTGTATGCACTCTGAAATATAATTGGGAAATAGTGAGACCAGGTAAAACACTCAATGTCACTGCAAGCTCCACGCAAATAATCAGATATCAGCTAGTCTTTGAAGTTCAAAGAACCAAGTATAAACGAGGTCAAAAGTAATTCTTTTTCCTACTTCACTGCAATGACAGGTTGATTAATGATATGAAGTTTTACACATAATGATGCAAAATGTCACAGCAATGACGTTTAAAACCCATACCTATAGCTCCGGGAAATCCACCTTGCCAAAGTGACAGCTTCAGGTGACCCAGGGAAGGATTTAGGTGTTAACTGAGAGCTGAGTCGAGGAGGTGCTTTGGCCTTTGCAACTCTCTGAACAGAGCCTATTATACTTCGTACATATTGGCGAGCCATTGCAGCTACATTATCCTGGTAGTGACTCTCAAAAGTAAACTGGAATGCAATTGTCAAGACTGAACGATGGTTGTAATTGCCTGCTTCAATTTCACCAGCTGGACGTGTCCCACTCCCACCAGTTCCAGCTTCTAGAGTCGAAGCTAAATCCAAGGTCCGAGTTGCTGCAGGGACATCCTGTACCATAAGATTAGAGAACTTTTAGGATAAACAATCCTCATGTTTTTGTTTGGATACTTTTCAAGCGTCAACAATGAATTTTCACTGTCTGGACCAGTTAAAATTTAGAAGTTAGTGACTGAACAGCTAGACGTTCTGTACACAAATTACTGAACTGATTTAGGTTCCAGTGGAATGACACGGAAGCCAGAAGGAAGCAATGGAGCATCATCACCAAAAGATTCATCAATTGGTGCAAAAACAAGCTGAGCACAGGCACCTGCAGCATTCTCATCAACTCCACTGCATAACTGAAACAGTACTTAGATAATTAGTGAACCGAAAATGTCAAAAAGCACATAAAATACAATTTGAGATGTGTATGAATTCTCAACCTGTAACAAATACATATCCCGTGATAAAGCAATGTCCTCTGGTGAGAAAGCAGGACCGTCTAGACGTACTACCTCAAGAAACCAGATAAAGGAAAAGTCAATCCACAAAATGATTCATCTGTTACGGAATATAGACAACTTCTACCAGGGTAATAATTATAAAGTAGAACATGTTAAGACTGTGCTACCTCCTTGTGCTCCACAGTCTGAGCTAGGGGTAAAATGACCTGGCTACTTGGGAAACCACCTGGTCTGGCACAAGGGACAGCATATGGACTGGCTTTAAGAGATGCAGAAGAATAAGCATCAACCCCATAATCTGCCCATTCGGAACGGTGCTCCCTAAGGAAACGTCCAAGCAAAGCAGGGGGAACATTCTACATAAAAGAAGTACCAGAAAGAGATTAATACATATCCACAAATTGGAAAACTGATGCTAATTCTGTTAGTTTACACTAATTCAAATATCAAAGCTAACATACCTGAAGAAGCATTGATGCCCTGGCACACAGAACACCTCCAAATGTAGGGAGTATTGACAAGGTGTTGTACTGTGAACCAAGGAATTTGCTTGAAGATGAGTTTATAGCAATTGTTACATCCTCTACACCATCACTATCCATAATAGTCCAACCATCATCAACAAATCCATTAACAGCATCATTAAATTCCCTGTAGTAAAAATATCATGGATTAAATTCTTAAAAGACTAGTCAAAACTGGCAGAAAGCATAGCATTGACAAAAGCTTTCATTTACAACTGTGACAGTGCAGTATATATTATTTTTAAGTCTCTAACTGAATAATTGGTTTGTCTTCTTACCTGCATAATCTCTGACTTAGTGCCCTCAAAACAGCAGGTTGGCGACCCCCTGTGTATTGGATCTCTCCGCTGGTTTCTTGTGCAATTTGTCGTATGTGTCGCAAGGCCTGCACAGAGTACTCCGCAACTTATTAACGATTAAATCAACTTGTCAGTCTGGAGATGAACATCCAACAAATTCAAAATTCCTTACAGCCATAGTCATCTTCTGAGCAAGGATCTTGGAAGACTCATAAAGTGGCCTCAAAACTTCAGGGACACTCCAAGCCTGAGCACAGATGGGGTATGTTCAACTACAGTAATCTAAAGAAATCAAAATATCAATCAACCAACATTTTTCAGTCTTACCTCTAGATCAATATGATCAACAATGTGAATCATTGAGCCCCCACCCTCACAAGGCCTTATGAGGTAACCACTGGTAGCATTTCAGGCCTGACAAAACTTGTAGCAGGAGGCCCTGTTGGGCCACCAGTTGCTGTCGTCAGAGATCGTTCACATATCTGCATGTTTTATGCCAGAAAAAATTCATCACAAAATGACAGGTTGTAGCTATAGGCCTATAGCCTGCTTTTGCAACAATAGGCCAGTAGAGTATAGAAACATTGGTCTCAAGGTTTTGAATTATGCCTAATACATACCACAAGACTGCCATCCTCCAAACTTGTAGTGTATCTCAATGTCCAAAAGTCACGAGAAGTTGCCAATGTAGTTGGAGCATAAGTCTAACAAAGAAACACATGGCAATTTATTGAGCACAAACCTAAACAAAATGTGAACGCATGGTATCAACCCAACAAAATGTGAACGCATGGTCCCACCATTGCCAGTAGGGATTACACTTAGTACATTAAGACAACGGCAGTCGCGATACCAAGAAGGACGATCTTTGAGTATCTCAGCAACCTGAAAAGTTTTCTACAGCTTACATAACAAGGGTAGAATAAGATAAAACTCATAGCAAGAAAGACAATTGAAGTACCTTCGTGGGCTCTAGACTCACAAGGCCGCAGGCTGTCACGACCCAACCCACTGGACCGTGCGAGCACCTACATACTACCACCTAAGTAGGAGAACCCTCATATCCCAATAATTAAAAACCTGCGGAAATTTAAATAAAACAGAAATAAAGTGTACTAACAATATTTTATAAATAGAATCTTTAACACACTTTGGTTAAGACTTGTAAAGTAATTAACACCCCAAGGATCTAAGTCTAAACAGGTACAAGAGCTACTAAGAGTACAAATTGGACATAAATAATAACTGACATAGCTCCCACCATGCGGAAGGAAAATTAGAAGCTGCTGGGGAATTCTTCATCTTCACCTAAGGAAACATCACCAACCTGCATCCAGACTATGTCAAAAGACATAGCAAGAGTAGTATCAGTACAACCACACGTACTATTAGGCATCATCGGTCAACCCGACGTCCACCGCATAACATAAGAAACCAACAAGTAGATCATGAATTAAAACCACTCGCTTCTCCACCTTTCCCTCTCTCGAGATACCAACAGATCACACTAGTAGTCTAACTACTAACCCCTTTCCAGTCAACCTACTTGCTAGGTTCTTGATCATAGCCTAACCATTCTAACACATAGATAATTCTCAAGTACAACTACAACACGTACACTAACCCCACTCCTTACCATTACAACACACGACTCCCTCACTTGGACATTAACAATTCTTGAGACGTTGACTCCCCACCTCCGTTTCAACTTCCATTAATATAATTACCAAGTCTACTCAACATAGAAGAACAATCAAGCATAATACCTCATAACCATAACACAACTCCGAGAAATACAACATCAATTATCATTATGATCTATGTTCAAATTCACATTCTCCATGTACACAATTATATCACACCATTGGTTCTCTCATGGAACCCAAACCCAAACTGTTAGCATACCGAAACGTGGTACCCGATCCAATAATTATGCCGAAACGTGGCACATATTTATGCCGGAACGTGGCAACCGATCCATTCAACACACCACAATCACAATCACAAGTATATCATCACAGTCATACAACAAGAGGTGATTTATAACATATAGTTCTTCGTTCATACTCATTCACATTAGGTATGATCAACATGTTTCTGTCACGCCCCGAGCCTATACCCTGGACGTGGCCAGCACTCGAGAACCATTGCTGGCCCCAAGCGAACCCTTGGTCTGGCTTACTTACTCAGCGGAAGACTTAAACATAAGAGATAAAGTTCATGCAATAACTTAAAAGATAATAACTTAGCCAAAATGGAAACTCAAATCTTAAACGGATACAACTAAAATGAATAAGACTAAAGAACTAATATTATTTGTCTGACTGTCTTTGAAACCTCTAAAACAACTGAGATGAATGTTGGGACAAACCCCACAACATCCTAATGAACTAATAATAAAACTGAAAGCAATAAAAAAGAGTCATCTGGAATGCAAGGAGGCTCACCAACTGACTCTGGAGTGCTCAACTGGATCAACGAGGCGCTGGATGTTGATCCTGATTACATGCATCTGCATCATAATAGGATGCAGGCCAACTGACATCAGTACATTGAATGTACGAGTATGCGAGTTGGAATGTTAAACATAACATAGGCTTGAAAAGATTCTGAAAGAAACACTTACCTTGGCTCTTCTCAACTCATGAATAACTTAACTCAATATAAAGCAATAAAACACATGCAATATATGTAAAACTTGTAAAACAGTGGAAAAACAACTTAGTTCGTTAAGGAAATGCAATAACAAACTCAACTTTACTTATATAATAAAGTAATATAGTTTCTGTGGGGAATTCTCTAACCGACAACCACCACTATGAGCCTAAGTGATGGTACATAGTTTTACCTCACGCTGCCAAGGACCGTCCTATACCTTGTCGGGGGTATAGAACTTAACTCACTAAGTGGATCCACTAGTCTATGCTAAAAGCATCTTAAGGAGTCATCTAAAAAGTATGATCATTTACTACCCATGATGGCTACATGGTTTATGGAGACTTGAGTTAATACGAACTCGCATCCCCATATCGGTGCTCAATACTACTCCCAAAATATACTTAGCTCATATGATTTAAAATCAAAACTTCTTTCTTTTGTTTGAGATAATTACTCAAAACTTTAGCTTAAAAGCTCTCTTGGAAATCGATGTTTCCCTTTCTTATTCAAATGTGAAAACATTTAAAACTGGGACTCACACAAGTGGCTTCATCTTAATTGGAGAGCATCGCAAGAAACTTGTAAGTATATATTTCACAAATTATATAAGTAACATCTTTAGGTTGTCTGATTTATACACTTGTATCTAAATACGCATTATGCAATAGATATTTTTGTATCTAAAAAGTACTTTTTGTTTTATAAAGGCTATTGAAAAGGGTCGAGATCTAACACCAAGCGAGTTACATTTACACGTCCATACACATGGTCATGATGGTAAATCTTTTGTTGGCGAACGCTCTCGAATTGTCCATGTAAGTCCAAAACTTTGAAACCTATCTGAATATATACATGTCATTTCTTATTAGAAGGGAAAACTTGGCTAAAAATGAATAGTAGTTTAGTTTCATGGTTGGATGTTGTTATCTTGCTGCTCAATTGATGTGTGGACTGTTTACTTTACTTCTTGATCTTTGTAATTCGTTCAGATGTTAGAAATTTCTTAGAGTGTTTCGACTTATTGTTAGACTGTAAATCAGTGGTGTAACTTGTTTGCTATTCATGTTGTTTGCTTGACTTTTGTCTCCTTGTAATCTTGATGATTTGGTTCAGTCTCGAGTTCGTTTCTCCTTAGTAAGGTCCTCTTATTTCACTGTTTTGGTTGGCTGTGAAAGTCGTGATTCAGTCATGAAGTCCAAAATCATTTTCTATAGGAAAACATAAATGGTCGTACATGCCTGTTATCCTACATTACGAGTTATTTTGTTTCAAGTTTGTTGTAGCTAAGAATTTGAGTTTAAACGAGTCGGAAAGCTATCTGTTTCAAGCTGATGAAGTATTCTTTTGTGTTGTTTTCTTTGTTAAAGTTCCTTCCATTCTAACTAGGCGACTGTTTGTTGTTTTCATCATCCTTACCCTTAAGTCGAGATGCGACAAAATTTTAGTGTTTACGTCTAAGTTAAGTTCGATTCAATTATATTTGGCTGCTTCTTTCTTCATGCTCCGACTTTGCTCTCCTTTCACTGCTCAACGTTGTGTTTGAATCGAATTTAAGTCTCCACTTTGTTTAGATTATAGTCAGTAAATGCCTACCATTTGTAGTTTTAAATATGAACTTCATAACATGTTTTCCTTATCTTTGTCTTGTTTTGGTTTTCATGAGGATTGTTTTAGTTCTCTTCACTACGGGCGTAAAAGCTGCCCGTACTGATGTTATTTTAGCATCTGTTCTATGGCCCTCTTCCCCCAGTCTAGTAGTTTCACTGAGTATCACAGAGGATTACAAAATGTGCATGTTAATAAAAAAATATGTTATGAGAGTAGAAATGTTTTGAGAATTCTGGATTGCAACATGTTCAACTATTGTGGTAGCCTTCACATGTTTCTTCTACTAAAATCCTAAAACAGGAAAACATAGAATAGAATAATAATAATAATTGAAAGTTGTCCATTTGCAGTTGCGTGTGTTGAGTCAGACAAACACAAACTAGATTTTAACCAAACAAATCCACATGAAAATTACGTTTTCTCAGTTGATTCTTTCTCAATTCAAGTTTGATTCTCCAAACTTAGATGCCCCAAATACTTGTACAATACTAATTTTAAAATTCCCTCTCTTTTTAGAAAGTTCCAAAATTCAACTCATTGTGATTTGGGGGTTTTAAATGGCTTATAAGGAAGAGGGAAACTTGTGTAATTTGTTGTACAAAGAGTTTTAAGATGATTGAGTTTTGCATTTACTGTTAGCAGAGGAATTGTGAGAGAAAAGACACAGTGTGAGAATTCTGGATTACAATTAAATGCAAGCTCAACATTTCAATAGGTATACACTATTGGTCTAATGTATACACTGCTGGTTTAAATGCAGGCTCAGCATTTCAAGCCAAATGTATTAAGCAGTTCAACCTAAATATTGTTGCCCATTTTATTAAGATACCTCATATAGACATGTCTCCAAGATGTTTTCACTATTAGAGTAGCCTAAAATAACCAGAAACTTGTGATGAATCCAATTGCCATGCTAATATAGAATGATGATTCATCAAATCAGTTGTCTTCCTCATGCTGATGAATGGCCTGCACATCTTTTTCTTTGCTAATATAGAATGACGTATGTCTTCCTCATACATCAAGTCAGTTACAATGCTAATGAATGGCCTGCAGAAATATAGAATGATGTTACAGTGAGTTATGTACTCACGAAAATGTCCTGGGCAGCTTTGGGTATTCCCAATATAAGAACTATTATCCAAGTTAAATTAGACATACAACATTTTTGCCTTTTCCTTCCATTATAATTTTATTCCTAATCTTTAATGTTTTCTCTTTATCTCAATTTATTACAGGAAAAATATGAAGAAATATTACGGGAAAAAACAACCTCTCAATTTGATATATTGATCAATGTGAAGCATACTATCAAGCTGCCGGGGGAGAAAAGAAGAAAATAATATTCGGTCTTGGATCTGAAGCAAAAACTTACTACAGGCAGAATCTTTGTGCCTCATCATCTATAGCACCTTCAGTTTCTCAATCAACATCGACAAGAAATATGGATGTGTTTGTGAAGGAAATGATTCCTGCCCTTACTAATCATTTTCTTCTGGTTATTATGGAGCGGGTACAACAAGTGGTTACTTCCATTGACAATCCATCACTTGTGATACCCATGGTGCCTCCTCCTGCTACTACTAATGAGGACGAGGTTGATTCCTTAGTTTCAAGTGATTAGGGTATCCCTTAATTAGTCTCCTTTAGCATTAATTTTTGGATGTTTGTGTTTTTGAAAAGTACAAATTGTGTGATAACAATAGTTGATGAATTCCTTTTGATGTTTTGCAGTGAAAATATGTGATTAGGATTTTGCTATCTACAGATTTTGAACCCTCTAAATATTATTTTATATGAATGTTTGTTATTTTAGAGGTATTTAGTAATTGTTATTAATTTATTTCAGCAATGTATATTTAAAATAAATAAATGAAATTATTTTTCAAGAAAATTTTTATTACAAATTTAATGGCGATTTGGTCGTTGCTATAAAAAAAATATTGGCGACGGATTAGCAACGGAACATTTTAGTGGCAAATATGTTGGCTTAAATAACATAATATTTTGTGACGGATTAGTGACAGAAATTCCGTCGCAACTTTATTTGAAATGACGAAATTAATTATGAAATTAGCAACAAATATTTTGTGACGGATTAGTGACGAAAATTCCTTCATGAATTTATTTGAAATGACGAAAGTAATTATGAAATTAGCAACGAACTATATAAGTATAACGATGGACCAGTCCGTCACTAAAGTTGCAACGGACTCATTTTTCATCGCTAAGAGATTACTAACGAGCAAAATACTAACAGCCAAAAATTCGTCGTAAATCCAGTTTAGCGACGGAATACCATAGATTAGCGACGGATTTCGTCAGTCGCTAAATGCTGTTTTTTTTGTAGTGGAATACTTAGTTCCCTTACAGCTTTTTGAGAAATGAACTCAACTATTTACTCTTTGCTTAACTTGAAACTTAAGTCTTAAAATAAGGTTAAAACGTTTGTTAAAGATTTTTGAAAACTTTATAAACTTTGATTTGACTTGCTTCTTAACTTCTAGACTTGACTCTTAACTTCTCTTGACTTTGATCTTAACTTTCCTTGAATTAGATTATGGATTCAAGGTTCTTGATCTCATGTTTATGGATGATTTCATGATGTTTAGATGTACCTTAGAATGTTGGAATCAACTAGAAAACATAGGTACATTGCTAAGGAACAAGTACTAAAAGGTGGGGAACGAATGGGGAGAACTGGCGTCCCTGGCGCTTTGAGAGGCACGGGGAGCCAGCCCTCAAACTTCAGAAAACATGTTGGGGCACTCTGGCTGGCGCATCGCCCCAAGGGGTAAACTTCAAAGACCCTTTTGGGGGGGGCTAGCTGGCGCGACACCCCACCCCCTTTCCCAGGTGTTTGACGACTTTTCTTGCTCGTTTTTCACCTCTAAACCTCAATGATTCTTTCCCCAAACACTTAGAATCATTAATACCCTAAATATACAATAGATTCAACTTGAAATTACACCCGAAAACATGAATCAAATCATCAAGAAACTTCAACAACATAACCCACAAGAATTCAACGAAACTTTCAACAATGTCATCAACTCAATTTCTAAACTTTCAAAGACTTAAATTCGTTGTATTGAATCATGGTTGGCGCATGGGCTAACTAACCCAACGCTATGTGATCTCACATACCTTGTAGGGATCACCCCCGATGAAATCCATAAGCTAACCTCGACGAAATCGACAAATCTTGAAAGTTCTTCTCCTTTCTCCTCTTCTCCAAGCCCTAGAGTAAAATTCACTTTTCTAAACTGACTAAAATTTGACTTTACCCCAATTAAACTCCTAAAAACTAATTAGAATAATTAGGTAAGGAAAGACTAAATTACCCTTCCAAAATCGGATTAGACTTTCCTTAATCCAACAGCCCAACTTCCAAAGGGAATAACTTACTCATAGAAGTTGGAAAGATCATTCCAACCAGATCTGGAAGTACACCTAAATCATCTTGAGCTAGGAGTTATGGCCGTTTGAAGTTGACCAAAACTCAACTTTTCCTAACTTAAACAAATTTCCAGATTTTCATTCTTTCCAAAAATGACTATTTCCAATTATTAGTTTTTTCCTAGTTATTTCAAATTGCGAGATGTTACAGTTTCGTTCATATACATGCACGATTTACATTAACGCAAGAACAAATATACCACTTTCAATGACAGAAACACAACCCTCACCACCGAACTACTTAACCATGTAAGCATTAATACAACCATACCTAACCCTAGATCATTATCTAAGGCTTCTTACTAGGATTTAACCATATTTCATTCGGTGCACAAGGGCCTATGTATAATTCTATCGTTGATTTACATATATTACACGGTGAACACAGATTTATAACTACTCAATTCATAAAACCTAGCCGACATGGGAGCCAAGCAGCTGCACGGAGGAATTGCAGATAATTTTTTGGTTTTCCGGACGACATGACTGTGAATTTGGCCAAGAATCCGCAAGATATCGCCATCCTCACGCTAGTAATCTCCTTCTCCTTCCTTCCCAAGCTTAGAGTAGTTTTATGAGGGTTTCTAGGGTGTTTTATGACTAATTTAGGTATTTTAGGAAGAAGGAGAAAATAAGATTTTGCGTTATTTGCATTTTGTCTCGCCTATCCCGCTCTGGCGCCAACTTACCCCTCCCTGGCGCCGCCGCCTTAGCGGCAACTGGCCTGCTTTGGTGGGAAAATGGCCCAGAATTTTCTCGAATTTTCATTTCTCCTAAATAACGACGGTTCAGGTCGTTACAATAGATATTAATTTACCCCTGTTCGTCCTCGAACGACTAGTGCATGGGACATTACACGCCTCATTTCGAGTTACTTCTAAATTAAAGAATTAGTCCACTACAGAATCACGACGAATGGCAACTTTTCAATAATTCGACACACGAAGGGTACGATACCTCAAAAGACTGAAAGAAATTGGAGGCAACATACAATAAAAGAACGTGTTTTAATATTACAAAGCCTGGCCCGTCAGGGCGACAGCCCTCCCGCTGAGGCGGGGCCGCTGTGGCGAGATCTCCCACTGAGGCGGGAGATTGGGAAACAGTAAAGGGGGAAAAGAGAAGCATTTTTCCCATTTCTCCCTTAAACTTCCAAAAACTCCCCCAAATCCTCTCGATCACTCTCTTCTGAACATCAAATACAAGGTAAATTTCTCACTCTTTACTCTCTTTACTTCATGTTTGATTAATAATGATTGCATGCTACTAACTGATCGAATTAAAAAAAATGGTTTTGGGGTAGTTTTTTTAAAATGCACATAAGTTGCTCAATTTGTTAGAAAACGTAGAATGGGTACTTCTTTTACGTCCCTAACGTTCCCACAATGTCCTGGGAGTAAGGATTCGTAAAAATATGGTTAAATCGATACAAAAATGGATAGGGAAAGTTGAAGGGTCTCTTGGTGTAAAACTCTAATTTAGGCCTCATTTAGGAGTTATTTTGCCAATATAGTTACTTACTTATGTTCTAGGGTAGTTAAAATACTCTGATCTGCTGAAATTTTGTTGAAAATGAGGGTTTTTGGGACGAAGAGGCGCCATTATCGCGCCTGGTGTTCGTTCCAAATGAAGGCCACTCTGGCGACATTCATCCCGCTATGGCAGCATTCATCTGGGATGATCTTTGAGTATCTCAACAACCTGAAAAGTTTTCTACAGCTTACATAACAAGGGTAGAATAAGATAAAACTCATAGCAAGAAAGACATTTGAAGTACCTTCGTGGGCTCTAGACTCACAAGGCCGCAGGCATGAAATTTTAAACGAGATCTATATGAAGTGATTATAGATTGATTGAAGGGAGGACATACAATTTGCTTGAGGTGACAATTTTGGTATTTCAACACGAGTACTGTGAGTAGTAATCTTACTACAATTTGTATTTCACAAATTTCATGATTTTTACATGGTTTATAAAGTAAATATGTTATCACATGTTTTGAACTTGCATGTGGGACAAGTCTTTTACTGGATATGATATTGAAAAGATTATCTGAGATGATCTGATATTTATAAGATATGATTACCATTATTGAAAGGGTTCTACACTTAATTGTGAAATGGTTTTTTGACTTGTGAGTGTTAAACTTTGAAATAATATGACTTGATAAGACTTAAATGCTCTGTTCAATTTTGAATGCTTATACTGATTACAAGAAAAATATAAATGGGAGTAGACCTTGATGAATCTCGTAGCTAACGGCAGGTTTGTTAGACCTTGTGCACCTTGTAATTACAGATTACCGATAAAGTCCTCGCTAATGGAAAGATTGAATTAGCATACCGTTACCGATATCCCTCGAGTAGAGATCTACCGATATGAATATTTAACTCTTTTATGAGGAGTTCATCGTTATTGGTTACTTCTTAAAGAGAAGGTCACACGGTTTACACGATTCATCCTTGGGAACCTCCCAAATATATAAGATTGATATGAGAGCGTTTTTCTGAGTTTGTTTCTAAAAGGTTACATTGATTTTGCTTACATGAGACAAATAAGATTGAATATTGTTATCGTTTCTGAAAGGGCATTGATTTCATTATGTTGGTTAACATACTAGCATGTTTTCTGACTTGTGCCTCATTAAAATGGTTGTGGTTTAGTATTATTACTTAGTGAGCTAGCATCTCACTCCTCGCTAAATGTTTTACAGAGAATTTAGGTGACATTGGAGAAGATTTCATTAATTAGAGAGTGGATATATAGTATCTGGTGAGCCTCGCATTGCTTCACATGGCAAGAGACTTATTGAATTGCTATGGTTTATTTAGTTCTTTAAAAACTCTTAGAGTCGCTCCATTTTTCATTCCTTTTAGTTGAGTCTTGATTATTCATTCGTATTATAGTCAAGTGACTAGTCTTCGTACTTGGTAATGAATTGGTATTATTGTGTGACAACTAGATCAACGATGGATATTATGTTATAATTTATGGTTGTTATTAGTTGTGTTGTGGATTTCTGAGATAGGAAAAATTCAAGATAGGCCCAAAAACAAAGGAAACTTTTCCTGATTTTCTGTAGAATTCTGGAAAGGCTTGCTTTGGGATTCTCTCCCTTAGCGCAGGTTACGTTCCTAAATTGGGTCGTGACACTTAGGCATGGACTTCTCAAAACTATGATAAGTATGTTGAGGTACATTTGACAAATTAATTGATTTAAAAGTGGAAATTGATTATATTTCTTTTCTCAATTTTAAATAAGATTATTATGCTTTTATAAAATAATTATTTTTAGTTGTGATAATTAGAAGCTCATTGATTAATTTGTACAACTATTTTATTAGGTATTTTAGTTAAGTTTAGGCAAATCCCCTGAATCTTAAATTTAGATTATGAAGGATTCGACTTCTAGATCCACACTCATATCAAAACCCGCACTAAAGTCTGAGAAAATCAGGTTTTATTAAGTAATTTGCAATATCTTTTGTTTGCACAAGCAAGATAATAATTGTGTCATTCAAATATCATGTGTAATAATCAAGAATAGGAAAATATAATTAAGAATAATACAAAATAAAGGGGAAAATGTAGAAGTACCTCCTAGACTATGACCCAAATCCCAGAGACACACCTTAATTAAACTAAGGTCTTATTACCCTTCTGAACTCATTTTTTTTTGTAATTTTGTACACCTTTTTGGCTTACGTGGCATCCAAATATCTCCCACACACCTCATTTGCGTGGAGTCACGGGGTGTGCCACATAAGTCAAAAGGTGAACAATATTATATATAAAATGTGTTCGGGGGAACGGGTAATAGGACATTAGTTTAATTAAGGCGTGTCTCTGAGATTTCAGTCATAGTCTAGGGGGTATACTTGTGCCTTACAAGTGTTGTTTTGCTCTACAAGTTTGATCAAATGAAAAAGTAATTAAGGAAAACTAACCTTTCAATGGCAGATGATTTGAGAAAAGGATAGAAGAAGTTGTTGAGTGGTTGAAATGATATCTGCAGACTTTTATCTTTAGGAAACATCTTAAATAGTCCCTTAACTTTAAATAGTAGGTTCACTTACATCCTTACTTTATAAAATATTGAACATATATGGTCCTTTATCTTTGAAAAAAGTTTTGCTCCAAACTAACCTTCTAAGATGACATGTTTGAATCTCGAAATTCAAAATTCGTCACATAAATTAAGACAAAAAGAGTATTATGTTATATTATTATTATCATTATTTATTTATTATATTTTATCCGACTCCCAAATCCAACCCTGACCCAAGGCCCAAATTTTGAGACCCGACCCAAAACCCATATTCTGACCTCGACTCGAGACCCAAATCCCAACAGTGAACTGAGACCCAAATACGACCTCGAATCGAGGTACAACTTCGGATCCCGACTTGGGACTTGACTCCTATCCCCAATTCCGGGACCTAACCCCAATTTAAGATCCAAATTTTGATCTCGACATTAAAATACAATCAAAACTAACTTTGAAGGTCGGTTATTAGAGAAAATTCTTAAAATCGTAGGTAAAAAAAATCCAACCCAAGCTCACAAAGAGGTGGATAATTTGATCTTGAAATAGGTCATTTTGGCTATTCCAATCTTTTATCTATTTATTTCGTCAGATATATGAAACATACGATTCTACTATTCACATTTATTTTACAGGACCAAAACGAGACATTTCCTCGCTAGTTGGAATAAAAACCTCAACATCAACCTTCATTGAACCCCTTCTTCCTATCATTGCTACCTATGAAACGAGTCCCTCTTTCATTCACTAAAGAAGACGTAGCTAATATTAGAGAAATCGACTTAAAATCGTTGGTCAGAAAAAAATCTGACCTTGGGAGGTCAATTTTCCAAAAATAAATTATTTTTTGAAAAAATTCGCCCTCAGGTGGTTGGTTTTTAAACAAAATAATAAAATGAACCATCCGGGGTTCAAGATGTTTATTGGTTATATATATTAAATTTGTACTCTTAAAATTTTATATTTATGTAAAAAAAATGATTTGCATTACTTGAAACTCTTGTCAAATTCTTACAATAAAATTCAAGCAATAAAAAGTACGACTTACATGTAAATAAAAATAATTATTATACCTTCCAACAATAATCTTGTTGGAGCCTGTTTAAATTTTTCTCACTAAATTGCTAGATTGAAATTCGATCCGTTTATCAAAAGATGAATGTCTGGAGAAGATAAATTTTTCCCATTCAACCAAAAAAGTACCTGCAATAAAATAATCAAATCTTGTATAAGTAAAAAAATCTGAAAGTAATATATAAGCAATAAAATACTATTTTGTAATTTTTTTTAAAAAAAAAATTGTGATTGTTGGTCAAAAGATGAGCAGGCCATATAAATTTGATCATTTTTTTTTGTAACAAAATTTTCTAATGTCTCTATCTATCTATAGGACATAAAATGGAATACCAAATGAATTAGGAGTTATAGTTATCAAAAGTCACGAGAGTAATGAAAATAAAGACAATTAAATTTTATACCAAATGATAACGATTTTAAATAAGAATATTAGGCTTTTATGAAATTGTGATAATTAGAAGCTCTTTGATTAATTTGTGGAACTAATTTGTTAGGTATTTCAGTTAATTTTAGCCAAATCCCCTGAATTTCAAAATTTAGATTACGAAGGATCCAACCTCTAGATCCAACCCATCTCAGACACCCGCATCAAAGTCTCAGCAAATCAGGTTTTATAAAGTAATCTGCAATATCTTTTGTTTACACAAGCAAGATGATAATTGTGTCATTTAAATGTTGTGTAATAATAACAATAGATAAGTATAATTAAGAATAGTACTACTGAATAAGGTGTATTAGTAATATTGAGATTAGTTATACTTGAATTAACTGTTTCCGCACCTGGATGGTATGATACGCACATCCACGGGGTCATTTCCGAGGTCTTGTTGTTCTTGTTGAATTCGTGCAGCAGATTCTGCAAGTATGGGAAGACAACTATCTAACTCAATCAGTTGTAATGTGTTGATATCTGCAAACTCAATGGGTATCTTTATCAAATGAGAGCAAGAACGAAGCATGAGGCGTTCAAGGACAGGAAAATTGTCATTTGTAGCTTTCCAGGACTTGAGAGAATTTGCATCAATTAGTAAAAGCTTCAATTGAGCAAATACACAAACATTTGGATCCCACTCTTCGCCACGACAAGCATTAGGCATCAGCTTCAACACCTCAAGGTTAGGCAACTCAGCTATGACGTCCAAGTACGACCAACTTAGATAAGTTCTGTACAACTTCAACTTCTTGAGCGTTGCTGGAAAGGTCACCGGATAAATGACTGAACTCCAATTATACATTTTTCTTACACTCAATGTTTCAAGTTGCTGCAGAATGACAAGATTGTTGAAATGTCCAGATTTCTGAAAACTTTCATAGTCATCTTGATCTCCATTGAATCCTATTTTTTTAACATTCTGAATCCCCGAAAGAACTTCCTTCGTGCAACAAAGTGGAGATAGGTAAGAAATAGATTGTATATTTGAAAAACTCATGTGTCTTGCTTTGTCAACAGATACACTTGGTTGATTTGGTAAATGAAATTTGTGCAGTTTCAGAAACCTTAATTGCATTAGTCCCCAAATTTGCTCTGGAAAAGTTATATACGATGGAGTATACCCTCGAACAATGAATGTCTGCAGATTCCATAACCTGCAAATTTCTGGAGGTATGTCGAAATTTGAAGGGCAGAGTAATGCTAGGTACCTCAACCAGATGAGGCTTAGTATCTGTAGAGGGAAACTATAAATCCTCATGTATGCCAAGTCCAAGATTTTGAGTAATTTGAAATGAATAAGCTCTGATTTGAAAATAAAATTTGAACAAAAAAAACCAGAAAAGAAAATAGAGCGAGTTCGTTTCAAAAGATTGTTGTTGTCATCATCTCTCAACTGATGATGTCCAGGGGTAAGAAGGGCCCTATAAAGACCATAGGTAAATTTATCAATTTCATTACCGGTCCAGTGCTTAAACGGCTGCATATTATGCCTACTGAGAGATTGGCATACTGAAGGAACATGATTTGGATCACAATCAAATACAAAATCATTGATTTGAGCTTTCTTTTCATCGGATTTTTCAAACAGAATGTCGTTCATGATAAATAGGTTTCCTCTTTGAACTTGTCTCAAGCACAAGTCGTATATTAGATCATGAACCTTACATGATATAATTTTTGTTTCATCTCGACTTTTCTTGCTGACATGAACTAGACATCTGTTGATAAGATCTTGTAAACACTTCTCAGCCTCTCCTTCCAAGTCATTTTCAAAATTCAGGAACCCTTCAGCCATCCATAATCTCATCAAATGCTTCACTGGAATCTCAGTGTCTTCTGGAAAAATTCCGAAATACAGAAGACATGTTTTTAGATCACTGGTCAAGTGATTGTAACTCAACCCGAGAACATGTGAACATTGTTCATCGGGATCATTATTGACAAATGACTTGACATCTTTAGCAACACTTTCCCAATCTTCTATTGTCATTTTGGACTTGAGAAGCCCCGCAACCACCACAATAGTTAGTGGTAACCCGTGGCTTTTCTCTACAATTTTCTTTCCAATATTCTCAAATTCAGATGGTAATGGTAATGCTTCATTTGCAAATGCTACACTTTAAAAAGGTTCCAACTCTCATCTTGATCCATGAAGCTCATGTGCAATGAAGGATTGTCTGAATTAGCATAACAGGCCACTTCATTGTTACGGGTAGTCAACAGTATTCGACTCCCCTTGTTCTGAATTGGAAAGCATCGTCTCACGTCATCCCACGCTTTACTACTCCAGATGTCATCCATGACAATTAAGTACCTCTTTCCATATAACCCTTTATGCAGCATGTCTGCTAACTCTGCCTCATCGTTCATGTCAAATGTGCCACCCTTTGTAGAGCGCAGAAGGCCCAACAAGATTTCCTTTACATTGTGCTGTTGAGAAAGAGTAGCCCAGGCACAAACATCAAAATGAGAACGAACGTGTGCATCATTGTAAACTTCCATTGCTAAAGTTGTTTTACCAATGCCCCCCATCCCAATGATTGGGATGACTTTGGGTTCACCAGAGTATCCTCTAGTCAGATCTTCTAACAACCGTTCCCTTTGATCATCGCGTCCAACCATATTGTTCTTAACCTTCAGAACATCATTTGCTGAACTTGAAAAATCTTGAACCAATGATGCTTGTTTCCCTTTATCTCGAATCTTTGTTGACTCTTTCCTAACACGATCGATATCCACTGCTACTTGTTGCAGGCTGTGATGAAAGTTTCGACGTGTCCTTTTGTTCTGACTCTTACTATTTGCCATTTCAATTTCTGTTAGTCTCAGTTGAATTGTGTATTCAACAGCACTTGCAATTTCTTTTACCTGTACTTCCAAATATGTCATTTCCCCGGAAACATTGTTTTTCTCAAAGTTGTTGAGAAATACTGCCAGGGAACTAACTTTTTCATGAATAGCCCAAAGTTCTTCTCTGTGATCGCATATTAGAGATTGCATTGGCGAATTGGATGTCATCAAGAGCGATTTTATCGTCGTCATAAGAGAAATTAAACTTGCATAAGCCATATTAACAATAATCCCCTTTTTTCCCTTTGCAATTATGACCTGAAAACTGCAGCTTAATGTATAAAAATAATTAAACCCCTAATAAGCAAAAAATGATTGTGATTCAAAGCTTATTGACTAAAAATGTTGTACTATATCTCTATGTTGCTCGGACTCTTTCAAAAAGTTGTCACATCCGTGTCAGATCCGATACACAACTAGCTATCACTATATATAGTGCAAGGAGCTAAATTATACTTTGATAATTAAGGTATTACAAGTATTGTTTTGCTCTAGAAGTTTAATCAAATGAAAAAGTAATTAAGGAAAACTAACCTTTCAATGGCAGAAAATTAAGAATATAGCTGCAAAAGAGACATTTGAGAAAAGGATTTGTTGAGTGGCCAGGATGAGATTAGAGTGCCTGAATTGATATCTGCAGAATTTATATTTAGGAAACATCTTAAATAGTCCCTTAACTTTAAATAGTAGGTTCACTTAGATCCTTATTATATAAAAAATGTTGAACATAAATGGTCCTTTACATTTGAGAAAAGTTTTGCTCCTTCAAATATTGAAATTTGAAATGTGTCACATAAATTAAGACAAAGGGAGTATTATGTTATTATTATTACTATTATTTATTTATTTATTTATTATATTTTATTCGAATCCCAAATCCAACCCTGACCCAAGGTCCAAATTTTGAGATTCGACCCAAAACCCATATTCTGATATTGACTCGAGTCCCAAATCCCAACAGTGAACTGAGACCCATATATGGCTTCGAATCGAGATACAACTTCGGATCCCGACTTGGGACTTGACTCTTATCCCCAATTCTGGGACCTGACCCTGATTTAAGATCCAAATTTTGACCTCAACATTAAAATACAGTCAAAACTAACTTTGAAGGTCGGTTATTAGAGAAAAATGACTTAAAATCGTAGGTCGAGAAAATCCGACTCAAGCCGACAAAGAGGTGGATAATCTGATCTTAATATAGGTCATTCCGGCTATTCCGTTTTTTTATCTATTCATTTCGTCATATATTTGAAACATACGAATCTGGTATTCACATTCATTTTACGGGATCAAAACGAGGCGTTTCCTCACTAGTTGGAATAAAATCCTCAACATCAACCTTCATTGAACCCCTTTTTCCTATCCTTGCTACCCATGAAACGAGTCCCTCTTTTTCATTCACTAAAGAAGGGGTAGCTAATATTAGAGAAATCGTTAAAATCGTTGGTCAGAAAGAAATCTAACCTTGGGAGGTCAATTTTTCAAAAATAAATTATTTTTCGAAAATTTCACCCTCAGGTGGTTGGTTTTTAAACAAAATAATAAAATGAAACATCCGGGGTTCAAGATGTTTATTGGTTAAAGATTATATATATATATAATTTATACTCTTACAAATTTATATTTTCGTAAAAAAAATGATTTGCTGAAGTCAGTTTTTGATTATTCTTACTATTATTATTTTTTACAAAAATCAACTCTAAAGGTTAGATTTGTTAAATAAAAAAAAAACTTCTTAAAAAAACTACCTTGACCTCTTTTGAAGTCGATTGTAAGGAGGTCTTTTTAGTAGTATAAAAAAAAAAAATTCTTCGTACCAAACACACCCTAAAAGAGAAGTAATGGTTGTAATTCGGGAGTACTTATTTGTTTACATAATAAGAAAATAGATAATATGAATATCCATATTATCTGTTAGATTAGGAGCGGCTCAAAGAAATCGGTGGAATTAAACCAAACCTTTAGAAGAAGCCTTAAATTTATCTACTAAATTTTATAGTTTTTTATTCTAGTAATTTTATTTTTTTTGTAAAGATGGTATACAATCATTTTGTACCTATCTTGATTATTCACTCTATTCTCTCAAATTTAAACAAACATTTATATAAGAAACATATACTAACGATTACGAGATGCTTTCATAAATTCATATATTAATAATCTCAATTTTGTTTCATTAAGTAGATGTCAAACTAATTTCATCCATTTGAAATATTCAAATTCATTTTGAAGTAAAAAAGAAATGCTATAATCAAATCTACATGAAACTTCATCGAAAAATCTTAATAATTCAATTGATTAGCTATTTGAACTTTTACCTTGTTAGTGAGTGTTTGATTCCCACCTTATAATCTCCATTCCCTTAGTAAAAACACACACAAGGGACTTCATCTTTTTAATATATTGCATAATGTTTATTGTTCTCTAATTCATGTGAAGGTATTTGATTAGATACATAATTTTATAGAAAAATAAAGATATTTGAAATTTGTGGGCTGAAATAAATTATAGAAATTTTGTAGAAATAAGTGAAAAATAAGACCCAAATGAAAAAGATAATTCAAATATATATGCATGTTTGGTCAACGACTAATAATTATAAGTATGAATAATAAATATATAGACAAAAAAATTGATTTTTTTTTTTATAATAAAGTAAAATAAAATTGTTTAGTATTGCCTCTTGAAGAACCTCTCAGTCACAAGGAAAAGTTGTCTTATATCTTTGATGACAATATTGAATCGTACATTAAGTGAGGCAATGCACTCAACATATTTTGAGCTTCACTTTTAGCTTAAGTAGCTATTGTAGTTGTGCTCATAGATCATGCTTTGACCATAGTTATATATACCTATAGCTAGGGGTGTTCACAAGTCGATTTGAATCGGTTATTGGTCAAAACTAAAACCAAATCAACTTAATCGGTTTTAAAATTATCAAAACCAAACCAAACCAAATATAATATACATTTATCGGTTTGGTGGTTATCGGTTTCGGTTTGGTTTGGTTCGGTTATTCGGTTATTAACCATACACAAAAATAAAAGAAGCAATTCATTCAAAATGTGAAAAAAGTGACAACAATCCATTCAAAACAAAAAATAGTTAGAATGACTTAAATTACCAAACTTTCGATCACTGAATTTACTATCAATAAAGCTTTAAAATTCAATATATTAGCCAAGAAGAAAGAGATAATAACATTTTCAGTCCCACAAAGAATTGGCATAGACACTCATATACATGAAATTAATAAGATAAATGTTTTCACCTTGGGCATTCTTGCTTTCAATAAGTAAAGTATAAAGAAATTTTAATGAAAACATATATAAGATCTTTAAAACTGTTTATAAAAACAATATATTAAGTATGCATATTAATAAAATATATGTATATAATTCATCGGTTCGGTTTGATTATTTCTTCGGTTTTTTCGAATAAAATCATAACCAAACCAAATACTGCCGGTTTTCAAAAATCTAAAACCAAACCCAAATAAAATCGGTTTTATTTTATCGGTTTGGTTTGATTTATTGGTTTGGATCGATTTTTATCCAAACCGTGAACACCCCTACCTATAGCCATGGTCTCTAGGTATCTCTTGCATCATACTCTATCCATCGTTGTATAGTCTCTCCGACCCATTTTATGTGGCACTTTTCGGATTTCGAGATTCAAATAAGTCTATCTTTGATCGTAAGTTTTTCATAGATCTTTTAAACATTTTGAATTATCAATTATTGTGACTTATAATACTTTTTACGTAGTTTACAATATATAAATTTCATTTCAAAAAAATTCAAGATTACACACGTAGATTCCCGGTCAAACTTAAACGATTTAACTCTCAAAAAATGAAAAATGTCACATAAATAGGGACAGAGGGAGTATGTTTTAACCATGATCCATTGGTTTCTCTTGGCTCATGCTCAATGAACGGGTTGGACCAATTTAGATAAGTTGAATAAATTTAGACGTTGAAAACAAGTAATTATAAAATGAATAATAATTCCATGAATTCATATTTTTTATGGGTAAAAATTGTTGGGTAACAAATGAGTTGAATAAAAGACAGATTAATCCATATTTACTCGTATTTTCATTAGTAAATGATACTTACTCTAGAATTCAATATTCAAAAATACTTTAGCTTCTTTGTTTTTTTTTGGATGAGAAATGTTGAAATAGTGATTCTAGTTTTGTTATCTTAAAAGTCATAAAATAATTCTATAACTTTTCCATATAAATGTTCTTACATAATAACAAGTGATACAAGTATTTTTTTCATAGTTTGAATTTCAAAGTAAATAAAAATTATTGCATTTTAGGAGTAAAATATGCTTAATGCAATTAAGCAATATTAATAATAATACAACATTTACTCTTAACAACATTGTATCATCTCTTTAATAATCAAATTCAATAGTCAGAGGTTTATTAACATGTTGAATTTGTCATATAAGCATAAAGAGGAACCAAAATATTCATTAGCACAACAAATATTAATTACTCTCTTTCAATTTCTATGAAGTCCTCCACATTTTATTTTATTTTTAAAAAACACTTTCTCTTAGTAAGTGTTGGGTCGTAAATTTGGAGTCCAAAATTTGAATGTTGATTAAAAATCAATGGTTCTCCAGTTTAAATCATAATTTCAAATTATCCTAAAAATAGGAACCTTACATCATTTAAATCGTAGATCATGTATGTCTTTCATAAATCAAATTCATAAGTTTAAAGCTTTCTTGATAAATTCTTAGTCAAAATCATGAATAATCTATGGGTCTTATATAAATTAATTGGAACCCATGTAGTCTAATCGAAACATGCATGGGAAGATTGAAATTAAACAATTTAATCAAAATCAACTAAGACCCATGGAGTTCACATGAAACCCTAAGCAATTTAGGTGAAATTGAATTTGGAGAATTGAAATCTTTTAGGTCTCAATGGGTGAATGAAACCCATTGATGAATTCCTACATATCTTGATGGTCAAAGCCCAAAAGCAATGGAGAAATAGGAGACTTGAAACCCTAGATTTCTTATTGAACTTAAGAGAGAATTGGAGAAGATGAATGTAGATGAGATTTGGGGTTTTGAGAGAATGAGAGAGTTGGGGTAGTTTTTGGAGTAGAAGGGTAGTTATACGACTTAAAATTATGGTCAAAATGACATATTATAGGCATTAAATGCATAGAAACAGACCCAAACACCCTTAGTAATTAACTGCTGGACTGACCTACATAGAAGTTTCTATGGTCCATATTGGTCAACCGTACTAGAACCAACTTTAGAAATCAAATTCACCTTTCTTCCCACGAGACCTTCCTACGAGTTGTCGACCTTCCTACGGTCCATAGACCCCATCAGTAGTTCTCAACTTTTTAGTTCAAAATTTCACCAAGTCTGGAACCTTTCTACAGAACCCATCTATGACCCGTCTAACTTCCTATGACCCGTCTTGTCTATCGGTAGGTCAAACTTCAGAAACTTGAGATTCCAAAAACTCATCTCCAAGTCTATGACTCCCTTTCTACGGCCTGTAGAACTTCCTACGGTCCGTAGAAATGACTCATAGTCACCATTTGCAGTACAAAAAGTTGTTTGGTTAAAGAGATTCTTTGAGCATTTGGATATTGCAACCAATTCTAAGGACCCCATGATTATATATTGTGACAGTCAAGTGACTATCACATATACGATGAATCCTAAGTATTATAGCAAGGCCAAACACATTGACATCAAGTATAACTTTGTGAGAGACATAGTAACAAATAGAGAAATAACTTTGCAATACATTCCTACTGGTGAAATGATAGATGATCTTTTAATAACATTTATGTATTGTAAAATGACTTGGTTGTTATAATATTCTCATCAATATATGACTATTTTGAATTTATATTCACATCGCATATGCATGTGATAATGATTTTAGAAATAAAGAGTATCAAATAAGTCACGGAATTGACTCTCTCACACGAGCAATCACCTCTTCATCGGAGAGCGTGAAGAGATGATTTTCACTAGCATGTTATGACTTGTTTTATAAACAAGACAAGCGACTCTCTAAGAAAATGAGTTTAAGGATCACCAAAGAGAGAAACTGGGGTTAAACATCTAGAGGTGTTTAGACCAAGGTATGTACGATGTTGGATAATCGAAAGAATGAGGCACATACGCACCAGTATAAGGTGAAAACATTATAGCACATGTTTTATACTACACGTGTCAAGCGATCAATGGGTTAATGAAAGAATGGTTCCATGCTTCTTCATTGTGTGAGATCCCAAAAGTAAATTAATTTTTCATTGGAATACCCTTAGACATTTACTGATTCTTGAAGTTTCAGTCAATGTTGGTACTTTAGCATGTTACTAATAGTCATGAATGATTTGGCAATGTAGTGCATGTCTAAGAAAGCAGTTGAATTGTAACAGATAGATTCGAGTAGAAAGGAAAGACGATTAATTTAATAATAATGTAATTTATATACACAAGCCGACTATTACACTAACCATATAGGTGTCTAGTGTAATTGTGTATATAAAGTTAAACATGAACTTGAGTTCGCCTCTTTAAGAGGATGAGGGATCGAATAAGTAACTATTGTAGTAGTGAATGAAGTATGGGGTATTGTGAGTAATATATCCTTATATTAGTAGTGAATTATCTCCACGTGTAATTTGATTCCTATGTAGGGCTTGTAAAACCTTGAAGGCGAGCCTTGATGCACACAGATCGCACGAAATATTTTTCGTATGAATTGTGCGTCTAGTTGATATCATATTGGTTTGGGTCTTGTTCACCATATGTGAAGTGGGACATATAAGTACTTTTTTGAGTCTTGAATTTCCCATGTGGACCGACCCGATTTGATCTGACCTAACCCAACCCGATCTAATCTTATTTAATTTCTGGAAAAAAAATTAAGGATAATTCTATTTTTTCTTAAAGAAGAGGGAACAATTACTACTTAGTTACTGTTCAACCTCTCTTTATAAGAGTAGTCCTCTTCTTTGGTTGAAAAAAGAGGTGAGATAGAAAACAAAAATCGAAAAAGAAAAACTTATCCTTTTTTCAGAATTCAATCAACACACTAAGAAGACACTTAGTTTGTGATAATTGCACTCCATTTTCTCGAGAGACGAAGTTGGTTTGGGATTGTTTCGAGTTGGTAGCAAATTTAACACATTCCGTTGCAAGTTTAAGGTACACATATAGTTGTCTTTGCTCCGAATTTCTTTCAATTATTAAAAGTCTAACAAATTTAGAATATAATGTTTCAAAAATATTATATCTCAAGAAACATTAAATAAATTAATTGTAATTAACTTCATAATTTAAAAAAAATAAAATTAAAGCTTCTATTCGAATTTGGCTTTAGACCATTGATGTATTTGAGTCGCCTCTAGAGTTGTTGACCACGAAAAGCACGAACATAACAAATTTGGACATTCCCCCTCATATATATGCAAATTATTTCACAAAAAAAATATTTTAGGGAAAAGACATAAATTCACCCTTGAACTTATCTCGAAAAGTCAGTTACACACTTAAACTATCATGACGATCTATTACACACATTTACTATTTAAAAATAAATATTTTTTACCCCCTAAAGCTGACGTGGCAAAAAATAAAAAAATAATAAAAGAAAAGCTCGTTTGACAGTAAATAAAGTAAAAAAATAAATTAAAATCTTTGTTTTTACTATCACCCTACCCCCCACCCAACGCCTCTTCTTCTTCTTCTTCTTCCAGACAACCATCTTCTTCTTCTTCTTCTTTTTCTTTATTATTTTTCATCATTTTTTCATACCCAATTTCCATCCACCCCACTATACCTCCACCAAAATCCTCTCCCCCACCCCCACCCCCCATCATATCCTATTTTAATGCTTATTCGATTTCACTATTTTCATTATATTTTATTTTTCTCTTCGGCGTTGTTGGTGGTTGATAAAATTGATGATTAAGTTTAAAAAATAAAATATAATGATGGATTTGTTGGTGTGGGGTGACAAAGAAGCAGGAATTGAAGGTGGTGGAGAAAGAAAAAATCGAAATTGACAATGGTGGTAGTGATATTTTGGGGGTGGGTTTGTACCTTTTGATGGTGATGATGTAATTTTGGTGATGAGTTTGTTTATGGGTGTCTAATTTTGTTATGGATCTTTCTAATTTTGGTGGGGATAATAGTGATAGTATGATTTCGATGGTGGATTTGATCGTAGGTGGTAAATTTATGGTGACTATTTTGATTTTCATGGTGAAATATATAGATTTGGTAGTAATATGGCGGCAAAGGTTGTGGTTTCATGATGGTGTTCATTGAAGAAGAAACAATTGAATGATATGGAAAATTTTAATCAAAATTTGACATGACATCCGATGGCAGTGACATGGCATTGATGTGGCGTAAGTGTGATATACCTCCCATTGTGAGAGTGGTGCTACACGCCTTAGGGATTAAAAAAATTCACTATTTAATAGCAGATGTGTGTAATAGGTCACTATATTAGCTTAAGCGTGTAACTGATTTTTCAAAACAAGTTCAGGGTGAATTTATGTCTTTTCCCAATATTTTACTTACATACATATAATTAACTAAATTTTACTGGCAACATTTAAATAAAGGTCCTTGCCACAGAGTGGTCCCAATAATTTTGACTTTTGGGTTTCATATGCACTGCAAATTCCCCTTTGTCTCATTGCTTTCACAGAGGGAAAAAGATTTGTCAAACTTACAACAAACTCTTTCTCTGTCCTTTCACCTTTCATCATGTTCTGGTCCTTACACAATTATGTTTTTACCAATTGTTTAATAAATATATGTATGTTCTTGAGATACAAATTGAAATCAGGTTTTCAAAGACGTGGTATCAATTTAAAATGGAAGTAAACAATTCCTAGATGTAGGTGAGGAACGGTAGATACTGAATATTAGGGGTGAGCAAGGCCAAATTGAAAATCGCATCAAATCATAAATCGAGTCAAACCAAAAAAAAAAAACTCGTTTAGTGGTTTGATTTGACTTAGTTTGGTATTGAAACAAACTCAACTAAACTTGGATTGATTTGGTTTTAACTCTAAAAGTCAATTCCAGATCAAACAAACTTGACATTATATATATAATTTTAATAATTTATTTTATACATAAAAGTACTTACTTTGATGTAATCTATTGTAGTGACCCTTCAGGTCATTTTCACTATTTTTGATTTGTTTAGCAATTAGAGCTTTCATGTAGCGGCCCCAGCTCATTTATGACTTGATGGGATTGATAGTTCGGTCGCCGGGTCGTCCATTTGAGTTTTGTGCAAGTTTCTGTGTTTTGAAGTCTTCGAAACTTGAACGATTGACTTCGGTCAAAAATTGAGGAAAATGGCCTCAGAATGCAATTCTGATGGTTTCATCAGCTCCGGAAGGGCCACTTTAGGCTAGGGGCATGGTTGATTTGGGCCCAGGCTTCCAATGTAAGTTGTTGTCGTTAGGCGTTCTAACTTTAAAGCTTAAGTCAAGGTTTGACTTCATTCAATATTCTTGATAAATGTGCTCAGATGAGAATTCCGTCAGCGCGATTAACTCCGAAATGTCGAGTTTGGTGTAAAATGACATTTCGCACGATTTCCGAGGCTTCCAATCTCATTTTGAGTCTTCTTACAGATTTTAGTTTAAAACGGAACTTGGGTGAGGAACCCATTTTTCTTCGAGACGATCTCGTATTAAAGTTTAATGGTTTCGTTTAGTTTGGAATGTCGAATTCGATGGGGTAGTATATTTTGTTTGCGCGCACGAGGTTCCGAACAAATCTCGAGCACCCCGTCAAAGCTTTTTCAACTCTTAATGTCAGCTGATACTGCCCCTGCTGGTGCATTTGGGTTTGGTCTCCATGTTCGCGGACCAGGTCCCGCGTTCGCAGAGAAGGAGCATGTTGCTCTCCGCATTTGCGGACCAAGTCCCCACATTCGTGGAGAAGGGGTATGCTTCCTTCCGCGTTCGTGGACCAGGTCCCGTATGCATAGACCAGGTCCCACGTTCGCGAACCAAGTCCCGTGTTCGCGGAAAAGGTCACTTGGACCCTGTAAATTAATGGAAAATCTCTTCACTTATTGCAGTAGTTTAGCAGTGAATAAATACAATACATTAGGTGCTAACTAAGGAAAGAAATTAAGATTGATTCCTATGAATCTGCAGTGATTCCTATAAATCTGCTACCTAAATATAGCTATGTATATTACTAGATTTAAGTCTATATACATTCTATAACACTCCCCCTCAAGCTGGAGCATATATATTGATCATGCCCAGCTTGTTACAAAGATAATCAACTCGAGTTCCATTCAATGCCTTAGTGAGTAAATCAGCTACTTGCTCTCCTGTCTTCACGTAGCCAGTGGAAATCAAGTTTTCCTGAATCTTCGCACGAATAAAATGACAATCAACCTCAATATGTTTAGTTCTTTCATGATACACCGGATTTGAGGCAATATGCAAGGCAGCTTGATTATCACACCAAAGTTTTGCTGGTGTATGATGTTCCAACCCAATTTCAGTTAGAAGATGATGTATCCACATAATCTCACACGTAGACTGTGACATAGCTCTATACTCAGATTCTGCACTAGATCGAGATACAACACTTTGCTTCTTACTTCTCCATGAAACTAGGTTCCCTCCAACAAAGACACAATAGCCTGTAGTCGATCTCCTGTCAATTTTGGATCCGGCATAGTCAGCATCTGCAAAACACTCAACACGAGTATGACCATGATTGCTATACAATATCCCAAGTCCAGGGGCTCCTTTCAAGTAACATAAAATCTGTTCCAAAGCTGCCCAATGTTTGATTGTAGGCGAGGACATAAACTAGCTGACAACACTTACTGCAAAAGCAATGTCTGGACGAGTCACACTGAGGTAGTTTAACTTCCCAACTAACCTCCTATATCTCTCGGGATCATCAAAGAGGTCGCCGTCATCTTTCATAAGCTGCACATTGGGAACCATTGGAGTACTGCAAGGTTTAGCTGCTAACTTTCCAGTGTCTGCAAGAAGATCAAGAATATACTTTCTCTGAGACAACAAAATTCCCTTCTTGTTTCTATTCACCTCTATACCCAAAAAGTATTTCAACTGACCCAAGTCTTTCGTATGAAACCTAGTATGCAGGAAAGATTTGAGGGAAGAGATCCCCGCATAATCACTTCCTGTGATGACAATGTCATCGACATACACAACCAGTAAGATAGTGCCAACTGCTGATTGTCGGTAAAAGACTGAGTGATCACATTTGCTCATCTTCATCCCAAACTCCAGGACTACCTCGCTGAACTTCCCAAACCAAGCTCGCGGACTCTGTTTCAAGCCATACAAAGACTTTTTCAAATAACACACTCTCCCATACTCCCCCTGAGCAACAAAACCAGGTGGTTGCTCCATATATACTTCCTCTTGAAGATCACCATGAAGGAATGCATTTTTGATATCCAACTGATGTAAAGGCCAATTCTCAGAAGCAGCTAGAGATATGAACAAGCGGACGGAAGTAAGTTTGGCAACTGGAGAGAAAGTGTCTGAATAATCCACCTCATAGGTCTGAGCATACCCTTTAGCCACAAGCCTGGCCTTAAGTCTTGCCACAGAACCATCTGGATTTACTTTAACCGTGAACACCCACTTACATCCCACTGGTTTCTTCCCACTAGGTAAATCCACCAAATCCCATGTGTGATTTTCCTCTAAGGCATGTATTTCCTCAAGCATCGCATCATACCATCCAGGATGAGTCAAAGCTTCCTTCATTGTTTTGGGTACAGAGATAGATTCTAAAGAAGCAACCAAGGACCTTGACGTAGAGGATAAGCGGTCATAAGAAACAAAATTAGCAATGGAATACGTCGATTGACAAGTCCTTTTACCTTTGCGAAGAGCAATAGGGAGATCAAGATCATCTGAAGGATCGGGTGAAGAAAGATTTGATAACAAAGGAGCTGGTGCAGAACATGTATCATCGATCTCTCGTCTTCTCGAATAAACTTGAACAATTGGTGGTCTTACCGGAGTAGAAGATGTGGGCCCAGTAGTCAAATTGTGTTCAATAGGGGAACTAAGAGAATGAAGGACATCATCTAATTGTTTTGTCACATCACGAGTAACTTGATAGACTAACCACTCATCTTCCTCCCCCTGAGTTGTCGAACTGGGAGGTGCATAGAAGAATGGTGTCGTCTCTGAAAATACCACATCATTTGACACCAAATATTTACCAAGCTCGGTAGAATAGCATCGATACCCCTTCTGAAGGCGAGAATAACCCAAGAAAACACACTTCAATGCTTTAGGGTCCAACTTGGTAACAGATGGCCGAACATCTCGAACATAACATGTGCTTCCAAACACCTTAGGCTCCACTGGAAATAGTGGCTTGTTTGGAAAAAGAACACTGTAAGGCATATTACCAACAAGAACAGTCGATGGCATGCGATTAATCAAGAAACAAGCTGTGGAGACTGCATCAGCCCAAAATTGTTTAGGGACCTTCATTTGGAACAAAAGTGCTCGAGCTGTCTCAAGCAGATGCCTATTCTTTCTCTCGGCAACTCCATTTTGAGAGGGTGTATCAACACATGAAGTTTGATGGAGAATACCGTGTTGTCTCATGTAGGATTGGAACAATTCTGACATATATTCTTTAGCATTATCACTCCTCAGAATACGCAACGAAGTATTGAATTGAGTTTTGACCTCCGCACAAAAGGCACAAAAGTGAGTAAACACTTCAGAACGACTCTTCATAAAATAAATCCAAGTCATTCGAGAGAAATCATCCACAAATGTGACAAAATACTTATATCCAGTTTTAGAAACAACAGGACATGGTCCCCAAACATCAGAATGAACTAACTCAAACATCGACTCCACCCGCTTATTAACCCTTGGATTTGTTGAGCTACGATGGTGTTTGGCAAATAGACATGACTCACAATCCACTGAAGAAATATTCTGAAATTGAGGACAAAGTTTCTTCAACGTAGGCAAAGAAGGATGTCCCAATTTACAATGTGCCTCGAATGGAGACATGACACTAGAGAAGGCAGCAAATCGAGGCTCCCAATATTCATCAAGAATGTAGAGATTATCAGATACATGTCCTTTTCCAATAACTTTATTTGTCTTCAGATCACGAAACAAACAATGATCAGGAAAGAACGAGATATAACAGTTTAGGTCCCTAGTAAGCTTGCTAACAGACATCAAATTAAAGGCTAACTTTGGTAGACCTAATACAGATGACAAGGTAATAGAGGATGTTGGTTTTACAATCCCAGATCCTATAATCTTACAGAGCGAACCATCAGCAACCGTCACAGGAGAGAGTGCTCCATGTGATCGAAAGCTAGAGTATATATTAGGATTACCTGTCATGTGATCTGTGGCACCTGAATCGATCACCCATTTATTCGAAGAGGATATAAGACATGCTTTTCCTGACTCAACAAGGGTAGTAACCGGAACAGATTTCTTTTGTAAGTTTTGATATTGCGAGAATTTTGCAAACTCTTCTGCTGAAACCAAAATTCCTTTATCCGAAGATGTAGGAGTCACAATTTCAGTCATTTTCTCCAAATATTTTAGTAGCATATGAACTTATCAACAGCAAGTATAACTAGAAGCATGTACGTCAGTTTGTGACCCCACAAACACAGATGAACAGAGTCAAATGATTTTATCAACCAAGAAACCAATTGTCGACGCAGAATAAAGAAATTGACTACTTGACCAGTAGATTCAGCAAGCAGTGAACAATAAAATACCCAAATAAGTAGTTCAGAAAAAAAGAAATCTTGAACCAGCAGTTTATCCACACAACACCAATTATCTGAACTGAAGTAGGAGCTAGCAGCCACGGAACCACAAATCACAGACCAGATTCAATGTCGCAGAACAGAAACAAACCTGGAAGTGAAGAACAGACTTTTTGAATCGTGTTTTAACACCAGAACATGCACCTTCACGTGCTGGTGTGTGATGAATAGGCGAACTGTATGAGCAGTGTGTGACTGCCACTGGCTTCACACCCAGATGATAGAGAAGACTGGTTTGGCCGGAAAATATACTCCACCTCCTTCTGTGGTGGCAGTACGCAGACTGACCACTCTAAATCAGTGGATTAGAAATCCAAACTCTTCCGTAACACAGCCAAAACGACACGAGCCAATAGGCTCTGATACCATGTAAATTAATGGAAAATCTCTTCACTTATTGCAGTAGTTTAGCAGTGAATAAATACAATACATTAGGTGCTAACTAAGGAAAGAAATTAAGATTGATTCCTATGAATCTGCAGTGATTCCTATGAATCTGCAGTGATTCCTATAAATCTGCTACCTAAATATAGCTATGTATATTACTAGATTTAAGTCTATATACATTCTATAACAGACCCGATCAAGATTGACCTCCTTCATTATTAATTTGTCTGTCTTTTCCTCTATAACATACTTCAAAAGAAATTTCTTTCGATTTCTTCCCAATTGTATGTTAAAGACCACAAAATTAAAAACTACATTCTACATATCTTAATTTAAGATCACAAGAATAAGAGACTTTTACTTTTTAAAACTACATGTCAAATCAAAATCAGGCAAAAAAAAAATTAGAACAGATGGACTATGTAGTAAATAGATAAGAGGTTAATCAAGCTAGTCACATCACACTTTCCATAGTCACTAGAAAATCAGCATTTTCCTATTGAAGTTGACATTTGATAAACCATCTGTTAGAATGTACTCTCCTTTGGTGAAATGACTCTTAAGAAACAAACTCAAGTGGTACCAACTGCAATTCATCCACATTGCCCTAACCAACTTAGGCTTGCCACCTAATTAGTACACCACACAAAAGGAGACATTCAGTTTCAAAACAACCTAACTTCCCTAAATACATCCAACATAATTGAATAGGCAGCAAAACAAGGATCCTGCAGATAACAGAAAGGGCATTTCCTACTACAATAGATATAGAGTTGAGATCCAACCACACAGCCTTGTCAACGTTGTCATACAAGCTTTAAATTAAAAACATTCAGAGTGCCGGCATAATTTAGAAGGTTGATATAGCTAATGCCAAAGTCTTATATAGATTATCTGTTTCGTAACTTAAACAAAAGACCAGTTTATGAACATGAACGCTAGACAGTGATTGGAGTCATCGTCGTTGAGAACCTTCCATGCTATGGCTTGCTCATATGATATTGGCCTCCCCATGCTAGATACACATATTCCTGCTGGTAGATAGGCAAATCCCTAAAAGCACAACATAACAATTTGTCAAATTCTTGTATGAGTTGATAGCATGTAGTTGATAAGTGGTCTAGCACTTGTGAAGTTGAAACGAATTTGCTTGGTGCTAAATACTGCAGTATCAAATTTTGTTCTGATATTTATTGAAACTAGTTTGCTTTACATGTTTGCTAAAAGGATGTATAGAATCAAAATATGATGGTAGTAGTCTAACCTGTTGCATGATCTTGGAGAACTCTGATAGGAGGACCTTACGACCAGCTTCATCTAGAATCTTGTCAAGCATTATATCCTGAAGAGCTAACAAAGTGGTTTCAAGCATGTCAAGACCAGCCTGGTTTGCAAATGTAAAAACTGCAGATGCCTGCATTACAAAAGTTCAGTAACTAATTATGTATTGTTTCATCTCTAGAAAGAATCTTGGATAAATACTTAGTATTGATTAATTCATGGTTCAGAACAAGTATAGAAGCAGTATACTGACATTCATTTTTACAGAACAACACATTATTGCATCACTATGGTGCCACAGTTGTTTCAGAACAGCATCACCAGCTTGAGAATCAACCTGGAACAGGTCTCCTCCTCCTGTATGCACCCTGAAATACAATCGAGAAATAGTTAGACCAGATTAAACATTCAACGTCACTGCAAGTTCCGCACAAATAATCAGATAGCAACTAGTCTTTGAAGTTCAAACAACTAAGTATAAACGAGGTCAAAAGTAATTCTATTTCCTACTTCATTCCAATGACGGGTTAATTAATGATATGAAGTTTTACACATAATGATGCAAAACATGTTAGTAAGAAAATGTCACAGCAACAACGTTTAAAACCCATACCTATAGCTCCGGGAAATCCACCTTGCCAAAGTGACAGCTTCAGGTGACCCAGGGAAGGATTTAGGTGTTAACTGAGAGCTGAGTTGAGAAGGTGCTATGGCCATTGCAACTCTCTGAACAGAGCCTACTATACTTTGTACATATTGGCGAGCCATTGCAGCTACATTATCCTGGTAGTGACTCTCAAAAGTAAACTGGAATGCAATTGTCAAGACTGAACGATGGTTGTAATTGCCTGCTTCAATTTCACCAGCTGGACGTGTCCCACTCCCACCAGTTCCAGCTTCTAGAGTCGAAGCTAAATCCAAGGTCCGAGTTGCTGCAGGGACATCCTGTACCATAAGATTAGAGAACTTTTAGAATAAACAATCCTCATATTTTTATTTAGATACTCTTCAAGCATCAACGATGAACTTGCTTTGCCTGGACCAGTTAAAATTTCGAAGTTAGTGACTGAAAAGCTTAAGGTTCTGTATGCGTATTACTGAACTGATTTAGGTTCCAGTGGAATGACACGGAAGCCAGATGGAAGCAATGGAGCATCATCACCAAAAGATTCATCAATAGGTGCAAAAACAAGCTGAGCACAGGCACCTGCAGCATTCTCATCAACTCCACTGCATAACTGCAGCGGAAAAAAGATAATAGTTAACCAAAAATGTCAAAAAGCACACAAATTATAATTTGACATGTGTATGAATTCTCAACCTGTAACAAGTACATATCCCGTGATAAAGCAATGTCCTCTGGTGAGAAAGCAGGACCCTCTAGACGTACAACCTCAAGAAACTAGATAAAAAGGAAAAGTCAATCCACAAAATGATTCATCTGTTATGGAATATAGACAACTTCTACCAGGGTAATAATTATAAAGTAGAACATGACAAGACTGTGCTACCTCCTCGTGCTCCACAGTCTGAGCTAGGGGTAAAATGACCTGGCTACTTGGGAAACCACCTGGTCTGGCACAAGGGACAGCATATGGACTGGCTTTAAGAGATGCAGAAGAATAAGCATCAACCCCATAATCTGCCCATTCGGAACGGTGCTCCCTAAGGAAACGTACAAGCAAAGCAGGGGGAACATTCTACATAAAAGAAGTACCAGAAAGAGATTAATACATATCCACAAATTGGAAAACTGATGCTAATTCTGTTAGTTTACACTAATTCAAATATCAAAGCTAACATACCTGAAGAAGCATTGATGCCCTGGCACACAAAACACCTCCAAATGTAGGGAGTATTGACAAGGTGTTGTACTGTGAACCAAGGAATTTGCTTGAAGATGAGTTTATAGCGATTGTTACATCCTCTACACCATCACTATCCATAATAGTCCAACCATCATCAACAAATCCATTAACAGCATCATTAAATCCCCTGTAGTAAAAATATCAAGGATTAAATTCTTAAAAGACTAGTCAAAACTGGCAGAAAGCGTAGCATTGCCAAAAGCTTCATTTACAACTGTGACAGTGCAGTATATATTATTTTAAAGTCTCTAACTGAATAATTGGTTTGTTTTCTTACCTGCATAATCTCTGACTTAGTGCCCTCAAAACAGCAGGTTGGCGACCCCCTGTGTATTGGATCTCTCCGCTGGTTTCTTGTGCAATTTGTCGTATGTGTCGCAAGGCCTGCACAGATTACTCCCCAACTTATTAATGATTAAATCAACTTGTCAGTCTGGAGATGAACATCCAACAAATTCAAAATTCCTTACAGCCATAGTCATCTTCTGAGCAAGGATCTTGGAAGACTCATAAAGTGGCCTCAAAACTTCAGGGACGCTCCAAGCCTGAGCACAGATGGGGTATGTTCAACTACAGTAATCTAAAGAAATCAAAATATCAATCAACCAACATTTTTCAGTCTTACGTCTAGATCAATATGATCAACAATGTGAATCATTGAGCCCCCACCCTCACAAGTCCTTATGAGGTAACCACTTGGTAGCATTTCAGCCCTGACAAAACTTGTAGCAGGAGGCCCTGTTGGGCCACCAGTTGCTGTCGTCAGAGATCGTTCACATATCTGCATGTTTTATGCCAGAAAAAATGTATCACAAAATGACAGGTTGTAGCTATAGGCCTATAGCCTGCTTTTGCAACACTAAGCAAGTAGAGTTTAGAAACATTGGGTCTCAAGGTTTTGAATTATGCCTAATACATACCACAAGACTGCCATCCTCCAAACTTGTAGTATATCTCAAAGTCCAAAAGTCACGAGCAGTTGCCAATGTAGTTGGAGCATAAGTCTAACAAAGAAACACATGGCAATTTATTGAGCACAAAACTAAACAAAATGTGATCACATGGTATCAAACCCAACAAACAAGTGATGCAGGTGACTGCAACAAACCTGCAAGTAAATAAGCTCTATTGTCCCACCATTGCCAGTAGGGATTACACTCAGTACATTAACGCAACGACAGTCACGATACCAAGAAGGACGATCTTTGAGTATCTCAGCGACCTGAAAAGTTTTCTACAGCTTACATAACAAGGGTAGAATAAGATAAAACTCATAGCAAGAAAGACAACTGAAGTACCTTCGTGGGCTCTAGACTCACGAGGCCGCAGGCACGTGCTGCTACCCCACTGCAGTTGCGGGAAACAGCAACAATACCAATAGAATCCGGACCAGGCTGAATGTCAAAGTCAAATGAGGGGGCAAAGTAAACAATTGAACACATGTAATGAACAAATCAGAAACTAGAGATGTACAATCAACTAAAGGAATTACCTTCATCCCAATCATCTGCACCCAGTCGACAGCAGTTCCAGTAGCCTTTCCAAGGAACTCTGCCAGGGTCTCCTCAGCTATTGCAAGAAGACTAAAAATACATGCAAAAATGCTTATTAGTTTTTTTAAACTAGACAACACCATAGATATGTTTTTTTTTTAAAAATAAAATAAAATACAAATTAGATTACCCAGCTGGGTTATTCGCATCCCTTTCTGGATGCTGAGGTATTGGGTTTTTTCTTTGCTGCTGACCACTCACGGCCACAGATTCACAGCTTGTATCTGTGGTCGTGCTGCTAACCTGCAACGATAATTATCTTCAGTTTCATCATACCAAAAGAAGCAAGATAGAATGTTAAATGCAGCTCATGTAACGCTTCAGGAAAACAACACTGCAAGTTATAGTGTCCTGAAAAATTATTTAAACTTTAGACAAATTGAGATACGGTTCAAGTGAAAACATACACAATTTATTTAAGTTATATTAATCAAAGAGGACCAATTGGTTTATGTAGAGGAAAAGGAACTGTAATCAGCAAGTATACAACTCACAGTATTGATTTGTTGTTTCATGTAGCCATTCTCATACACAAGTTGAGACACTTGCTTCTGTAATCGGTCATTTTCTTCCATCAGCAGCTTGTTCATAGCACTCAGCTTCCTGTTAACAGTCTGGAGACGAGAAGCTTCCTTCCTCTGTTTTTCACGGCATCTACAAAGGTTAAAAACAGTGATTTAAGGACTAGATTAAATCCTTGCAATGTTGAGAATTGGCATATTCACATGCTCCAAATGAAAAGGACAAGATATCAGGTAGTATTCTGAAAATAAAGAACTTCTGTTTCTGCTAACATACGTCGAGACTCGAGACAAATCCCTCAACACCTATCTTTGGACAAATAAGGGATACTTAACATAACATGCAACACAGATCACACTGAAATTTGAAGCATTTTTGTTTTCTCTTGGGGATACCTATGCTTGAATTGAATTATTCAATGGATTGATTCAATTACATGTTTGTAAGTTATATCAAAGGACAAATTAAGGTCACAAATCAATGTTGCAATGGAGATCTCCCAGTCCCCCATAGCTACAAAACTCAAGAGAAAGAAGCATTTTTACATTGACAGATAAAATTCTCAATATCTAACATTTCACTTCATTTTTTTTGTAAGCTGATCCAGATATACTCAAAAGCAGATATTTTTGTGATTAAAAGGGAAAATGCAAAGAGACTCAGCAACAAGTGATAATATAGGAGAAGTCCATAAGAGTTGAAAAGAAGAAAACAAAAATAAAATACAAGTATCTATAGAAAAGGAATACCATTTTCAGTAAAAGGGCAGAAAGAACCAAAACAACCCACATTTATCTTCTTCTAGTCATTCCATTAATAAACTTTTAAAAACATATAACCAAATCTACAAAGATACACTTTTTTCTGGAAAAAAATTGCATCCACAGAAATGAGAAGTGAGTAAAATTTAGCTAAGCAGAATTTTTGCATGAAAAGCCATAGAGAAATGAATACCTTCGATTCTGAAACCAAACTTTGATTTGTTTAGGTTCAATATTAGAGAGAATAGGACACTCCCTAATAAGCTGTTGTCTTCTCAAAGAAGTAGGTTTTGGACATTCAGCATAAACTCTCTCCAAAGCTTCAACTTGTTCTGGTGTATACCTCACATACTTACCATTATCCATATCGTTTTTGCTTCCACTTTCTCCTCCACCTCCACCTCCACCTCCCCTCTGCAAACACAAGGCCATCACAGGCTCTCTCCTCCAAGAGAACGAGAGCCTCCTCTTTCACTCATCAACTCAAAGAGAGAAATTAATAGTAAGTATAGTGACAAGAAACAAGAAAAGAGAAGAAACCAAAAGTTAAAAAGACTAGTTTTTTGTGTAGAGATAAAAGAGTGTATTAATCTACTCCTCCACATGGTACATACACTCTGTACTGTATCAATACTGGGTGGGTGGGTAAGGACTGAAAAGCAGTACAAGAAAAGAGGTGAAACAGTGAAAAGAGTAAGCTCTGTTTATTACAAACACTCCTGTTTTTGGCAACAAATGTGGTCACCTTCTTCTCTTCTTTTTTTTTTCCTTTTTGTTTCATTTGGTATTCGGAATCTACAATAAAGTCTCGATTAAATTTAAATTGTGCATTATCAAATTAGGGGATAACGCTTCCAACAAATTTAAAATAATGTATCTAACAAAATTTTCTACATATCTAAAATTAGAATTACCAACCTATAATTAATACTTCATCTGTCCCTAATTACTTGTCCACTTTTGAATTGACACATCTATTAAGAAAATAATTAATGACATAGTTTATCATTTTACCCCTATTAATTATGAAGTGGATGAAAAATTCTACATTTTTTAAAATAATTAATTATTTAATTGAGAGTATAACAGGTAAAAAAAATTATTTTGTTAAAATAGACAAATAATTAAAAATAACTATAAAATAAAAAATGAACAAGTAATTAGAGAGAGGGAGTAGTGAAAAAAAAAACACACACTCTCTCTCCAAACCCCATTTCCTACTTTTGTGTCCTAAGAAAAGAAAATACATAGGTGTGAACAGTGTCAAACTTTCTCTCTCCTCTCTCCAAGCTATAATGATGCATGCCTGGTTTTTTTTTTTTTTCCTTTTTTTTTATAAATAAGAAAATTTTCAATTGAACACCTTAATTAGTAAAAAAGTATATATTTTTTAATTAGGCATTTTTAATTTAAATCTATAAAAAACTGTGCATATTTATATTTATCTATTTTATAGTTGAGTTATTATATTATCGCTTAATAATATGTACCAACCTCAAACAAAAAGCATTTTAGAATTTTACAGCTTGTGTATAATTAAAAAATGGCATATTTATTATAATTAATTCAACTCTCTAATAAATGAATTAAAGTATATAGAAAGAAATTAAGGTGTTTAATTTAAATGGAATTTAGAAGGTGCATGTAAAGACAAAGCACATGCTGCATGGAAGGCGTGAGAAGAGAGAGAAAAATAATATGATTAGCTAAATTCTTAAAGGATTAATTTCTTCACTTCCTTTTTCAATGGAAAAATATATAAATTGCAAATTTTAATTTTCTTTAAAAAATTATTTGTATATTTTAAATTTTTCTAGTGACCTCAAATTCTCAGTATGTACTCAAATTAATAAGCCCTCATTTGTTCACGTGGTAGGGAAAGTGCGAATCATTTTTCAAAGATAGACTAATTTTTTTTATAAAAAAAAGGTTGAAGTAATATGCAATATTTAGTTAGTGTTTAATCATAGAAATTGAAATAATTTTTGATAAAATATTTGTGGGTAAAGTTTCATCATGTATTTGGTTATAATTTTTTTTAAATAATATTAATATATTCATAAATGCTAAAAACTATTAAATGCTTATAAATTTGTATTATAATAATTGTTAATGAACATGTTTCTTGATAAAAATTAAAACTCGTAAATTATAATCTTTAATTGGCTTATAATCAACTTCACAGATTATTATAAGAGCTACGGAAGTTTTTCAGCTCAAAAAGGAACTTTCAATTTTTATGTTTATATTTATTCTAAATACATCATAAACGCAGTGTGTTTCTCAAACTTATCAAGTTTTAACTAATAAATGGTGGGATATTTTTTTTTAAAAAAAATTGAGTTAAATTTTAAAATTTTAAATGTTTGCAGAAAAAAGAATTTGGCCCAAAACCTTGTATTTTCTAATTTTTGAAAATTTTAATTTTTTATCAAAAATATTTGTGATAAAATGACAAGTTATATGACCAAATACTTTTTGCCATATTTTCCCCCAAAAAACTACTTTTACTTTTATAGTCAAATAGATCCTTAAAATTGACATAAAATTTCACTTATATATTTAAATTAAAAAGTTTATCGTTTAAATATTTATAGTAACATTTAACTGTGTCTTGCTTGATCCCGTTTGCGATGATCAACTTGAATACGGAATAACTTAAATGGTCATTCAGTAATAAAAATTTTCTTTATCAAATTCACTTATGTTTATTTTGTGTTAAAAAATCAATTAGTTTGCCTACAAAGTCATTGTAGATAATTAGATAAATTTTTCCTCAAATTTAATTTTGTTTAGCTTACCTCCTTTGTGCTTATGCTCCCTTTTTTGTAGTAATAATTTTAAAACAAATCATTAGTAAAATAAAAATTAATATGTTTTAACTAATTTGTTCTTTATGGCATATTTTTTTGTTTAATTAAATTTATAATAAATTAAGAAAACATTCTTTAATTTCCATCACCATTGCTATTCACTTAACATATATAAATATATCAAGATTTAAAATATATATTTGCCTATGTAAATTTTAATGATTTTATCAGAAAATTTATTCTAGTTAATAACTGACTGATGATTATTGTAGTATAAATTTCACTTTCTTATAGTATATCAAATAGTGAAAAACCAAATTTTATACTATCAAACGCTTAAATTATTTTATCTTGAGTAATATGATCTCGGAAAAGGGGATAGAGGTAGATCAAACAAAAATTGTAATCATATCTAAACTATCTGCTCCAAGAATCGTAAAAGGTGTACAAAGCTTTTTGGGTCATGCGAGATTCTATAGGAGGTTTATCATGAACTTTTCAAAGGTCGTTCACCCCCCTTTGTTCCGTTGCATAAATAGGAAGCAAAATTTGTGTTTGATGCAGAATAAATCAATTTTATGTTAGACTTGATAAATTTGGATATAGTTTGATGTAGTAAACAATTATTTGACTTAGTTATAAGAGAATTGACTTGTGCAGTGTCAAAAAGAAAATAAAAGAAGAGATTTTTTTTGGACCAAAGTAGTGTAGGTAAAAATATTTTTGGATCAAAGTATTGTGAAAAAGTTAAAATTGATTTTTTGGAATATGATAGGTTGTTTTAGTAATGTCTCTAGAATACTCTAGGATAGTATCTAGGATAATTATTTTAAAGAAATATCCGGATATCTAGAAGATAAAGTTCACTAGATTTTTCTTGTAGATGTTCTAGAAGAATTAGATATTTATAGAGAATCATGGAATAATATAGATTTTGTAGTACTTAGAATCATCCATAGATAAATATAAATAGGGGATAGTATTATACATTTGTAACCCAACCCAAGAACAACTCAAATCAAATAGTCTTCTTCTATAACAAAGTTCTTTTATTCAAAATTCCATCTCCCTGTTGAGTTATGAAGGTGATTAGAGCGTCATGCAGAAGCTTACAATTACATATCATATGGTTGATAAATCAAATAACAAAAACTTACATTATATGAGCACAACTTAAGCTTTTATATATATATCATTTGTAGCCACATATGTCATGAGAAGACTAGCAACCTAAATTGTGTTTCAATTGGGATGCCATATTTTATTTTATTGGGAATAAACAATAAAACATTAAGATCAGTCTTCACCGTTACATTAATTTCTACACAAAACAAAGATTTTAAGTCTTCTAAAACACAATAATAACCTATTAGGTTTGATATTACACTTTAAAGCCTTGTTTTATTATTATTATATAAAGATCACTTAGCACATGATTAATTCGTCAACTCATTATTTTCATTTTTATTTCGAGATAGAATGGGATAAAATATTTCCTGTTGTATTCTATTGCATCTTCTTTTGTTATTAACCTCCCTAAGTATTTTTATTGTTCAGATAATTTTTTATTTAACTATTTGATATCTGGTTTTTCGATCTGACAATCCACTTAATTATGTTTCTTGTTGAATGAACATGCCAAAAGGTTCTTTATTCTCAAAATTTGTAATTTATATATTCTAGACCTGTAGTTAATACGTAAAATGATTGTAACGCCATTGTGATTGAATTTATTCTCCATTTATAAAATAAAAAATAAAAAAAATCTATATATGTCATGTCGAACATGTAGCTAACAACCACCACCAACTACTTCTACTACTAACACTACCTTTGTAACAATTGAGAGTGTTACCCACCACCATCCCTTCACCCAAAAAGATTCAATTAGAGAGAAAGGATAATTAGAAAAGCAATTGACTTTTAGATTTAACAAGGTTGACATTTTGGTATGAAGGGTTTACATATAATTGAAAGCATCCAAAGCATATGTACAAACTTTACCCTCTCTCACTTGTCTGCTTGTCTCCCTAGGAATCATGAACCTCTTTCTATCTCTCTCTCCTTAAAAATATTACCATTACATTTCAATATAATTTTCAAATGGTATACCCAAGTAAAGAAGAATTTTGAATTTCGTGTCAAATATATTAAAATATTTTTTAATTTTATGGTTTTAAACATACCACGTAGAAAGTTAGGATTAAAGAATCGTTAAAACAAAAAGATGAGTACTCCCTCTTTCCATCTTTACTTGTCTATTATAATATTTCAGAATGTCCAACAATATTTGTCCAGTTTAGAAAACCAATGAATAATTTATCACTTTGTATCTATTTTACTTTTGCTGTTAAATATTGTTCATTTTTTAATGTTTTAGATGACTTATATATTTAATAAGGGTGAATTGATAAAATTACTCATATTATTTACTTCTTCTTAATTTTCGGGGAAAAAAAGATAAATATATCTCAAACTATCGTAAATGGTATGTAGATACCCTCTGTAATACTTTTGGGACATTGATGTCCCCTGTCGTCCAAAAACTAGAGCATATCTACCCTTTATACTAACGGGCATACACTTGTCATAATCTTATCCACCAATCCGACATTTATTAAATATCGAATCGGCGAATAAGATTGTGACACGTGTCCTATTTAGTCTTCCATTAGAGTGAAAGGCATATATGCTCTAATTTTTTGACGGGAGACGCACCAATGTCCCAAAAGTATAACAGAGAGTACTTGCTTACCATTTACAATAGCTTAGGGGTATATTTATCATTTTTCCTTAATTTCTATGTTAAATTAATAGTGAACAATTATAATTGCAAGTATTTTTAGTTATCTTAGTTGTGAATTGGAAGGTTGGGGACAAAATGGGTGAGGTCCACTAAGGGATGTTCCCATACCCATAGGCCATATCGCATTGCGTGATTTTGCAAAAATTAAGACAAGTGGAAGTCGCTTTCTTTGGGTCCCCTCTCCTTCCCCTAAAAGGCTTTTGTTTTTGTCATGCACCAAAAGCAATTGTTGAGTCTCTTACAAGCCCCCACTCATATCACCATTTCTATCTCTTTGCTTCCATTTTACATCTCCCTCTTTCTTAAATACTAGTACTATACTATACTATTCAACTCTACTTCTATTTTTATTTCATTATTATTTCTAATATATATATTACTATACACTTTTGAGATAAATAAGTCGATCGAATACAATTTCAAAATGTATCCATATTTAATCATTCTCTCCATACCCCTTGCCTTTTCTTTCAATGTTGTCAATTCCTAGAATACTAATGTATTCTCGTGTATACAATTTTCCAACTACCTTCTTCCTCCGACTTCTTTAGCCACTTCCGTATCTGTCGTATTCGGAATGGCTAGAAATTTTACGTGGCATAATAAATGTGTGTTATATATTTACTATTCATAACTATATATTTAAAAATTATATTTTATATTTATACTACACTCTCTTTAGCATCTTTCCTCTCTCTCTCTTTCTTCCTCGCCTCTCTCCTCTCTGACTCCCCGTTCTCCCTCTCCCTCTCTCTCTCTCTCACACACACACACTTTGTTGTATTATTGTATCGGATTAAATGAATCAAGTGATACAAGAGGGCGAATGAATACAAATGAAATTAACGCGAATGAATAAAATTCCATGTATTTTTTTAATTTTTGTATCTATACAACCGGACTGTATCGTTGTTACAACCTAAATGAGCGCATAAATACAAGTAAAATTAAAGTGATTGAATACAAGTGATACAACAAATGAATACAAGTAAAATTAGAAAAAATGAATACAAATACAATTAGAACAAATTAATACAAGTAAAATTAGAACAAATGAATGTATTATCCTATATGTTTTGTTGTTTGTGTCTTTTTATACACAGAGAGTGTATTCGTCGATTTCGACATCTACATTTATGAATACAACTAATACTGTCGTTTGACACCTCTATTTTTTAATTATTTTTTCCTAATATCTCAAACAATTGCTATGAATAAAAAATACATAAACTATAGTTATAAATTACTAATAAGACCCAAATTACAGTCATTTTTAAAAATTCTTCTTTTATAATGAGTAAACTTTGGGCTTCAACCCATATTTGAACCGTAATAATGTAGATAAATATGGAAATTAAGTGAATATTCGAGGTGTGTTTGGTATAAAGGAAGATATTCTCCAACATGCTTACGTTTTTCAATTTTCTTTGACTTCAATATTAAAAAAATATTTTTCGAACGAATTTTTTCCCCTTCAATTTAAGAAAAAATGACTTCTTTATAAGGAAAAAAAATAATTCCAAAACTTCTCTTCCAACCTCATCACCCCATTCCACCACAAAACGTCAAATATAAGTCATTCACCCCTGACTCCAGGCCCCTCACCTACCCCCATCACGATACCCAGCACCACCCCTACCCCCACCTTTCGCTTACGCCCATACCCTTTCCCCTAACACACCACTCACTCCTCCACTCTATCGCCCCGTCCTCCACCTTTACTCACCCCACCCCTCTATTTAGGCCAACCTCTCTACTACAATCTCCATCGAGGCGTAAGCCTTTGACCATGAGCCAACTCCTCGCCTTGACCCCTACACAGACCTAGGACTCAACTTCAACATGGAAAATGACTTTTAACCCTAATCTAAAGCCGGACTCCCAACCTTGACCTCACACTTAACCTACCTTAACCTAAGACTTGACTTTCGACCCTAATTTGCTACACTAACTCAAGAATTGACTCTCAACCTTACTTACGACCCTAACCCAAATCAACCCACTAACTCTCAAACTCGACCTAGCTCGAGACTTGACTTGACTCTCGAATCTAACCATATCCCCCAACTTGGGATCCAGAACCTCAACTCGCAACCGACTAATTACCCCGACTCAAGATCTTATATACGACTCTTGGCACCAATCCGAGACCCAACTCCCAACCCCATCCGCTAAACAAAGACTCACAATCTTGACTCGACTCGAGCACCACCCTGTCCTTGACATGAGACCCAATTTGATACCCAACTCTCAATCTTGAGGTCAGTTCCTAGGGTCGGGGTTAGATAGGATCTTGGTAAATTGTCCTTTGACTTAAAATGTAATGCAGATAAACAAAAACATAAAATATCTCTCGCAAATTAAATCAGTAATAAATTTATTGGGTTTCTACTCGATATTGAATTATAAAGTAGAGAGTGTCATTTACTCATGAAAATATAAGTAAATATGGATCAACCCTTCTTTAACCAAGCTGACTTTGTAATCCAATCCACTTTTATGCATGTGAAATACTGTGAGCGGCTCAGATTATTATACATTTTATGTTGACCCATTTTCAGCCCACCATATTTGACTCAACCCATCCATTTTTCACATTAATTTTACAACCAATCGTCACAATGAATAATAACTCAATTAATTTGACTTGCAATTTGTATGAATTGAATGTCCTTAATAGTTTTAGTGTATTCACCGACTATACAAAGTTTGTATTTTCTAAATACTCTAGTTAAAAAAATAAAATTGCTTTGTCATTGTAATGAAACCTCTCATACTTTTTTATTACCTTTTGCAAAGATCATATTAGATTTAAAATTTGAACTTTATGAATTTTTATAACAATCTCAAATTAATATACACTACTAATTTCATATACAGCCAAATAGTCACAAATATTTAGTAAGCTTATATATACATATAGAGAGAAAGAGAATTTAAACATATATATTACAAAATTTACGTGAACCCATAAATTAGAATGTAAATGCACGCTAGCGTGCTACCACTACGTTCTCCTTTAGTCCCGTGGTAATATAAGATGTCGACGTTAATTTGTACATGTGCCAGCTAAAGGAAAAAAAAGGGTTGCATTATGTATACTTTTGTGTAGTATGAGTAGGTGTGTGTGTTTCTTTTTGGTTGGTTTGGGGTAGAGGTATCAAAGACATGGGTGGTCAGATGAACAACCTTCGTCAAAAAAGTTTTACGAGTATATATGTTAAATATCAATATCTTTTGATATATACTAATTGTTGAACATTCTTGACATATTAAAGAAAGATAGTCCAATGGGTAAGGTTACGTTGTTGAAAGTTGCCTCAAGTTCTTGCGTGTGAGCCCAGATTTAAGGCATTTTGTTTTTTTTTAAATTAATTTCATTTTTAAGAGAAAAAAAGTGACGTTCCAATCTTTATAATCTAGCTAACAAGTTTTATATTTTTACTTGTCCTAAAGTATGAACACCCTTGAAAAATCTTAACTCCGCTACTGGATAATATATATATGTATAGAGGGGGAGGGGGGGGGGGGGGTTGATTTAGCTTGTGTAATATGATGAGGTGGTAAATAGGGTCCATGAATGATAAGGATGGTAAAGGTAGGGTTGAAGAGAAAAAAGGAAAGAGCTTCACTTGCTTTTTCTTCTAATAATGACACAATATCATATTATATACAAAAATATTAAATACCATTACATGCTATGATTAAGAGTGGCACTAAAGAATCTCAATTTTATTCGTCAAACCCTTAGTAAATGAAATGGAAAGGAACATTTTAGATGGCTTGAGAGTGACTGTTCTCTTAATTAATCATTATATTAACCAAAAGATTTCCCTAATAATTCTTTTTCTTTTCTTCTCTTCACTTTCTAATTTATTGGTGTTTATTATATTTTATATATAAAAATTAAAGGGAAAATGATTGAATTTTTCTCCAAAATATTAACTGGAGAAATATTAATTGCTCTCCATTAGATTTTCAATCTAATTATACTATATATCCTATTGTTAAAAGAATATTGTCTTATTTTTGTGGTAAGGATCATATTATATCATAATTGAATGTTGAAAGGTAAATTTGGGTACGTGGATTTGACCCATTTTGTATTGGAGCTCCACTTATAATATAAAAAAATCTATGAAAGAAAAATAATGAAGATTTTGTACCTATATCATAAATATGTATATCATATTCGTTCATATGATATATCTTATGCTTTTATGGTAGGAACTTAATTTTACACTACGCCCTCCTACCTAGATAAGAATTTTCTATTTTACACGGTGATTAAAAAATCATTAATAGATTGATCAGTTTTATTATTATTTTTTTTGTTCATATTAATTAGGCTCTTGAAAACAGAAAATTTAGATCTTCAAAATTTGTTTAAACTTCCAAAGGTCATATTAATTGTAGGGATAAAATGAAAAAGAATAATTAATTTTATTCTAATTTAGCAAGTGATCAAATAATATGAGACAAATATTTTTAGTAAAATATTCATTTAATATGGAACGGAGAGAATATTAAATATGATATTTTAGGTTTTATGTAAGCACTTTACGTAGCACTAATGAATATATAGCTTATTCAACACTGTTAGTTTTGCAAGATGATATATATCTTGAAATACTTAATTACTCACATACTTTTAACAATAAACGTATAGGAAGTTAGGAATAACTTATTCAAATCTTCCAAGAATTAATAAACGTACACTTATTATTTGAGTTCAATTAACCTCATGTGCATAATTTTCATTATTCTTTTATAAGAAGATAATTTTCTTTAAAAGTGTTTTTAAATATAATGTAATAAATGTTAGGTTTTTGTCCTGGTTTTCTTATTATATTTGAGTTTTATATTTTCTTGAAAGAAAGTTGAAGCATTATCATAATTGTTTTTACTTTTCTCAAAGGAAAATATAATTCTCTTCCATATTTGGTTATTCTTTTTTAGAGGAAAAATTTGAAACTCTATAAATTGAAGACCCATTTTCTCATATCAAGAAAAATAAGAATATCCACAATGTAGTCATTTAAAGAGTTTTGTTTAGAATGAGATTTTCTCCAAACATATTTATACCTTTTCAATATTAATATTATAATATGTAGGTCGTTTGATCAAACCGTATTTTCTTGGTCTCCCCTGCTCTACTATCTATATTATGTTTGTGTAGATCTGTGGAGGAAGTTAAAAAGGCATACTCAAGAAATTGTGGATATTCCGAGACCTTTCCAATCATTTCATTCATATATATATATATATATATACTGATCCTAATTACTTGTTCATTTTTAAATTGTCACACTTCACTACAATAAATATGATATACAGCTACGAAATTATTAGCTACAACATCAAATTCGTCACTAATTGTTCGCTTTTAATGACAAAATTTACTTTTCGTGCTTAAATATATGAGACACATACTTTTAGTGACGAAACATAAAAATTCCTAGCAAAATTTCGTCTACTAAAGTTTCCCTCCAAAAAATTAATTGGCGCCATTTGTTAAGTAGTGTTAGTCACGAATTTAAAGTTATCGGTGACACGTTATTTCCTCACTAATAATGTATCTAATTCATGACAAATTATTTTTTGTCTTAAAATTTATTGATTTTTGGACCCAAAAAAATTTCATCTAAAAAAATATGTTGTTACAATATCGACAAATTAGAGTTCGTAGTTAAATATTATAAGTTTTATCTATAAGAATTTAGCTTTAATTATGATATTTATTTTCGTCACAATTAGTATAAATAATTGGTGATAAAGATTTTATTGTCTCTAATCAATTTGTGATTTAGTGACAACAAAAAAAATGTCACAAAATATTTAAGGTGTTAAATAGCGACGACTTAAAATTTGTAGTGAATAATTCAACTATTCGCTACGAAAAAAATTCATAGCTAAATACAATTTTTTTTTTGGCTACAATTATTCATAATTACAAGTGACAACTTACAAAAAGAATAATATAAGTGTTTCATAAGAAATAGACAGAGTCCTTTCGTTAATTGGCGAGGGAAAATATTAAAACCAATGAATTTGGCGATTTTGTAAAAATGAAAAAGTTCAATTCATGAATTTTCTTAAATTACACAATTATAAAATGCATCATTTCAAAAATACAATTCAGGTTAAAAGTATTGTAAGTGGGGTACGGTTTTGCCACTAGATCACTAATATTTGTTGGTTTAACACTTTTTTTTTTATTTGATACACTTTCATCGATAAAGACAATTTTAAAAAAAATAATTTCTCTAGTCTTGGTGCTAATTTTGGTGCGTGTCTATTGATTTGTGATTGGTAAACTGCATAGACTAAGTCGATATATTTGCTTCTGTCTAAAAAAATGTAGATATTTAATAGTAATTCCACAAACGCACGTAGATCAACTATACAGAGATAACATCGACTTACAAACTTAGACTTTACAAAGTTGCGAAATATTTCATGAATTTCTATTAACTTTTTCCATCAGTGTGAAAATTGAAATAAACTAAAAAATGAAAGCACAAATGAAAAAAATGAACAACCTAGGATTTCAAATATATTATGATGAAGTACTATAGTTATGGGTATCGATGTTTTTTTTTTTTCAAAACAATTGATTTACTGACCGAATTGAACCAATTATTCAATTTTTTAAATAAAATCGAAATTTTAATTTTATATAAATTTATAATTGTACTAAATAATTTTTAAAATTTATAAAAATAACTGAATAAAATGACAGAATCGTACTGAATATATTTAAAGATATGTTAAAAATTATACAATTTAATTAAAATATAATCTACATTTAAATGAATTGTGGGTGATAAATTTCACGCACTTGTGTATGTGTATAAATAAGCATATAATATATTATATCTACAAAAGTTAAATTTGAAAAAAGTGAATGAAGTAGAAAATAAATTAAAAATGAGAGACAAGAGAGAGTTGATCGGATGGTAAGCACTCCTCACTTTCAACCTTAAGGTTGTGAGTTTGAATCCCCAAGAAAGCATAATGTGGGAGCTTCTAGGGAGGAGTTTAAAATAAATTTGAGATGGGGGAGGATAATAGGAAAATTAACTTTTTTATATAATAATAAATTTGTCCCTAATTAATACATTTAATAACAAAATAATTTTTGGTATATAAAATATAGTCATTAGTGACGAAATTAAATTTTGTTCAACTACGAAATGCATATAACTTTAGAGACAACTGATATCGTCACTGATTGAAGTAAAATAATTAGCGACGATATAATTTTGTCGGTAGTAATAACCTTTTTAGTGACAAAACATACTATTATCACAAAAAAATATACTTTTTACTACAAATAAATTTGTCACAAATATTTAAGTATTTTGGGACGATTTTTCTTTCTGTAGTTAATATAATACTTTTAGCGATGAAGCACTAAATCATCTTTGTATACTTTTAGAGACACACATTTAGTGACGACTGAGTGACGAATTATTTTTCGTCTCACAAGTTTTTCAGTGACGAAATATGATTTATAAATGGCGAAATTATTTGTCACTGATAATCGAATTTGTTGTAGTGCTTACTAATAAAATAATGATTGCTATAGTGAGTTTACCATTTTATCCCTATTAATTATGAAGTGAATGAATTAAAAAACTTAAGATTTTCAAGAAGTTCTACTTTTTTCAAAATAATTTTGAGGGTATAATATGTAAATTTTTTTTATCCTTTCTTGATTTATCAAAATGGACACATAATTAGGGATAATTAAAAAATGAAAAATGGTTAAGTAATTAAGGACAAGGAGTATATATATTGAAATAAAAATATTAATTAATAATATGCCAAAAAAGCTCGTATATGTAAGGTTGGTGAGATAATAGAAATGAAGGATAGTCTTTATATACCTCACAATTAATGCTATGATGATGATATATAGAAATGTGAGCTCTATAATTAATAATCAAGATAAACTTGCACCATGTATATGATGAGTGTTTGAATTTTTTGCCAATGTCAAACTTTTTTTTAGTGCTCAATTTAGCTAAGTGATGTATTGATATAAAGATTTAAGTTAGAATGATTTACTGATACAAAATAAAATTTAATGATTGTATTAGATAAATTTTTAAAGTTAAATGATCTTTTGAGATATCAATTCTCTCGTATATATATTCATAAAGTTAAATGATCTTTGACAGTTTACAAGATCAAAGCGGGCTATACTTAATTACAACTAACAGGATTCATGTGTAAAATTCTCAAGTAAAGGAATAAGAGAAATCAATGATTATTTTGATGAGTAAATAGTCGAGTACCATTCTCATTATATAAGAGTGAATTGTAGAGTCCTAGGCTTGCTACACTTAGGACCCGTTTGGTAGGAGGTATTAATTAAAATAGTCCATGGATTAAAAGTTAGTCCAACAAAAACATTGTTTGGTTACTTTATTTAACCTAATCCATGGATTAGTTATACCTCATACAAGGTCTTATTTTATCCCTAGAAAAAGGAGGGGTAACTAATCCAAGGTTTAACAATCCTTGGATAACTTTAATGATCTCGGGACAATATTTTTTTCTTGCTCACCAAACACTAGAAATAAGTAAGAAAACACTTATTTGTTAGGAAAATATTTTTTTGTGAAAAACATTTTCCTTTCTTACCAAACACACCAAGTCCTATTTCCTATCCCATATATTAAGGATTAATTAGCCAACAACCCAAATTTAGATAAGGTTGAGAGAGGCTTAAAAGATTATGCAGACCCTAGTGGAGACACAATCCAAGAAGCATATAAGAATTTTAGGCAAACTCTGAAATGATTCAAGTATTGATTTTTTTTTCTCTTTTGAGGTAATTAGATAACATATTATAATAAAACAATTACCAGAAAAGTAAAGTAATTGTGTTTGTGTTGAAATTTTTTGTTGGTATATATTATCATCCTTCCTTTTGATAGATTATTGGCACATGATGTTTTTGAATAACACAATCCACTAAGAATCATTGACAATGGTCAATTTAACTTCTTCCATTGAGTAGGATGTTGAATCCTATGTTCTTCCCAGTATAGTATAGAAAAATAAACAAAAATAATAATGTCTTCATTTTCCTTTTTAGTACTACTTTTTTTACTTTTAAAATAGTATAGTTTGTGGTATTTCTTTTGATCGTTATGCTAATAAAAGTAGGCAAATAAAATAATGAGAATTGATATAAATAGTCGTTTATCAAAATAACATTCAACAAATATATTTTTTTTTGTATATTAAAGTATGATATACATAATATATATATATTTGATACAAAGTAGTATATGTTTTTTTATATTTAACTAAATAGTAAGTATACTGTTTTTCCACTTTCATTAAAATGCCTTTTGCTGGCCAAATAATACTTCTTGAACCAACAAGCAAAGAGTCAAAGATAAATAACTGACTGAAAAAAAAGAAGAAGAAAAATAAGCTGATTTTAGCCTAAGATGCTTCAGGTTCACGATAACCGATTTTAGCCCAAGATGCTTCAGGCCCATATATAAAAAGTTAAGGAAAAATTATCTACCATATTTATTGGGAAGAATTACGCAAAATGACAAACATCTAGGGTATATTATGTAATATAGTTATAGTTTCGATTACTTTTAATACGTGGCTACAGTTTCACGAAATTTTGCGATTCGGTTCCTAATTGTATAAATCCAGAATTTGTATAATTCAGTCTTGATTGTACAAATCCAAAATTTGGATAATTCGACCTACTTGTATAAATCCAGATTTGTATATGCTTACCCTAACTATTTGTATACGATTTGTTGATACATTTGATTTGGATAAGTTATGAAAAATTCATAATAAATTACCATGTTTGTATATTGGAAAACAAAATATACTAACGAAATTTTGAAAAATTTCTTAATATGTAAATAACGAATTTGTATATACTTACCATGTTTGTATATTGGCAAACAAAATATACAAACTGCAACCTCCATAGCAAATAATACTATAACTATGGACCACAATCTTATTATGTCTATTATTTTTGATATTTCTGAAATTTTCTCTATTTACTAATGGAGAAACTATCTAACTACACAAATATTTCTACCATATTTACTAATTTTCCCTGTAGTTTAAAATAATTATATTTTATATCACTAACTAATAATTTGATACCCGATTTCAAGTCAAATACATATTTTTTACTACCAGGTACGCTGAAATAAGGAGACAGGTGAGTGAGAATAAGAAAGAGGCAAGAAAAAAATTGTATATATATATCCTATATACACGTGAATCATATTAGATACACACTAGATATATGTACAAGTATGTATCTGGTGTGATTCACATGTATCTGATATACCATATACATAGGAGAGTGGCAAGCGAGATGGAAGACAAGCGAACGATATTTGTATATGCATTCTAGATACATGCGAATCTAGTTGGATACAATATATCTAGAACAAATTACATGACTTTGAATTCATGTATCTCGAGATACATGTATTTGGACGTTTACTGGACGAACCTGGACGTATGTGGTCATACCAAAATTTAGTAAGATCCTATGTAATTAGCTCCTAAACTAGTGAAATTTTGTAAGTTACCTGTCACGTCCCGAGCCCACATTGATAACACTCAACTACACTTCATCCGATTTTAAGTGTAAGTGGTCGTAATCAAATATAAACCCAACTAAGAGTTAAGGTCGATCCCACAGGGAGTGTTACGATAGAGAATTCAATTACGAAGTGAAATAAGTGTTCCAATCGTTTGTGGAAGTAGATATTTTTAAAACAATTAAAGAAAATGGAAGGGGTTTGACAATTAATGTCAATTAGGGAGATTAGAGTGAACAATTAACAATTACGAAAATACGAGAGTAATCAAGTAGAGAGGGATCCTTGGGGATGTGATCGATTAAATGCCAATTTCGTTGTATGGGTGATTATTATTTACTAAAAGTCGTTGAATCTTAGTGGGTAGGCTAGGCTTTAAGTGTAACAACTATTTCTCAATCAACTATTACTAATCAAGCGAGTTCTCTCGAACCTCGACAAAGCCAACAAATATGAACATCCCAAAACCTCAATTAATCTACTCCTTCGAGATAGATTAGTAGGATTGAATTCAGACCCACTTTCTCAAGCTGAATCCACAATAACCCAATCACTACAATCATCAATTGATAGTTTCAATTCTAAAACCTCTTTAGAATGCTAAACTAGAACTGTATTTGCAACTACAATTCATCAATTAAAACTCAACTATCAATTGAACCCACTTCAAATCAACAATTAAATTAGTAAATACTAACACCCATAAGCTAATTTAAACATTCAATCACATAATCACACCCCCAAGATGAGGTTTTTTAGACAAACATCATAAAAAGCAAGAAAATATTACCAACTATATTCTCATCAATTCGGGTAACAAATTGCAAGTCTTCACAATGCTCAAAATCAGTTTCAAATAAAAAATAACCCTAAATTCCTACTCAAAAAGACTTAAACAATGTTCAGGGTGTTGTAGATAAAAATATCTAGGATTAGAATGTGAGGGAACTTTTTTTCAAAATTCCATTTATACGTTCCCAGATTTTTTGTTTTGGAAGCCATTTGGTGGAAAAAGTTGAGCTCGCCGACACGTCAAATGCTCCTTTCCATCGCCTTCTTGTCTTGGATTTTCCACACTTTCCTTCAGTGACTTTAGGCGATCAGAACTTTCTTCGCAGATCCAGTCGGCGGTTCGCCGATTCACCCTTTCAATGGCCGAGTTGTCTTTGTCCAATGGATGGCCTGCTGTAACTTTTGGCAAGTTGAAGAGCTACTCGGTGACTCATCAAGTGGCTTTGGCAATCATCAGCCTTGCTTGTCTTCAACTTTTTCAATTTTTTCGCTTCTTTTTTCCCGGTAATGTCCCTGCCTTGCTCTTTTGCCTTCATTGATGCAAATTAGCACTTTCACATCAGTTTAGAGCATAAAATAGGCATTGAGGACACTAAAAATATAAATATTAAGCTCTAAATGAGTCGAAATCCCCAACTCATCAACACCCCAACTTAAATTTTTGCTTGTCCTTAAGTAAAACACAAGATCAACTAGTTCAACAAGGAGGTCTACAAATAGTGCTACTCAAGACTCAACATGAATGCACATGAGGTTCAATCTACCCATGCAATGTTCAATTGTGCACTACAAGTTTCAAACTGTGACTAGCCATCATCAAATAGAACTCAAGCTCACAATGCTTGCTTCAAATGTAAATTCAAGCTCAACAAAAGTATTTGAATGCCCTCACATAAAAAACGATTCCATATTCACACAAAACTCATCAAAATTTTAGAATTTAGGAATCAAAAGAAACTGTCACACTCTCAAAGATAAACATGTGCATGATTCTACCCATAGGCTTGCCCGTATTTTCCATTCAACATGACTATAAGCTCAATCAAGATCACAAAGGTCTTGGCTGAGGGTGATTGAATGATCATTTTGGCTTAGTGACTTATACCTTCATGAATCATGACCTGCATTTCACTTATTCTCCTTTTCTTTTACTCTTTTTGATTTTTACAATCCACCCTATGTTCTTTTAAGCATGCTTCATTGGACACCCCATTTCTTTTACCCATTGCACAAACTTTATTGCAACATTCTCTTTCTTTTTCAATCTTTTTTCTTCTTTTGCTTTTATTTTCTCTCTTTTTTTTTATATGGAGGAATTCCATCTTTTTCAATATAATCCATCAAGGGAATTTTTTTTACAAACTTCTTGACTTTCCTCCTTTTTCACCACACCCCCAACTTAGGGTTTTGGCCTAACTTGGCTATTCAAATGGACCAATGCTTCATAAAGATTATAGGTGATGGGACAAAGAGGTCAAAGTTGTTCATGTTTCATCCAAAGAAAATGTTAGGCTCAAATGGTGCCAAGCTAGGTTCACACTCTCACAAGGTGGTCACAAAGAGGTATACTAGCAATTTGGTTCACTCTCCACAAATTGTGCCTAAGATCATCTCTATCATTCGCTTATATTACCAAGCACACATTTCCAAACAATCTCACCACATATGACATTCAATACAATTATCAATCAAGATTCTACAATTTTAGCTCGCGTACAACAATCATAACATGAATCATTTCAACAACCGGCCAGTCACAATAAAATGCTAAGAGTTCACACATGACTTATGTAACTCAAATTTGCCTCATTGGAATTGCACACATACCGTTCAATCAAGAGCACTATTCAAGTCATCGGTATTGATCACAACCGATACTCAAATATGCAATAGAACAACCACATCCAGAAACATCAAGAGGTGAAATTTTAAATTTGGATAAAAAACCAACATTCACATTAAAAACCAATTTGGATCAAAACCACCATTCACATTAAAAACCAAAAGTCATAATCACACAAAGTAAGCATAACAAGCTATCAAGACTCAAACATTCACAAAACAACCCAAAAGAGGTAGGTATGAAGATACCTCACCCCGCCAAACAACACTAACAATTGTCCTTAATGTAATTAAATAAAAAGTCTAGAAATAAAGTTGAAAGAGAGTCAAGATCCCTTGTCAGGCTAAGCCTGAGGTGAACTCTGCATATCTGTGACTCCCTCAATCGGGGCATCAATGTCCGACTCATCTCCATCCTTCACTCCAGTGGGACCCACCATAGATGTATCCCGAATAGAGGCGTCCACAGCTGTCTGAACCATCTCTCTCTCTAAGTCCTCGAGGTCATCATACACTCTCTCCAAGTCCTCGCGTGTACCAATCTCCTACCCATCATTCTCGGGAGCATCCAACTTGGCATCCTCATCAGCCATAATAGCATCTTCGGTCGTAGTTGTCGGAGGGATCTCAGAAATGACTGGAAACTCTATACTCGGGACCTTGAGAAGGTCCACCGTGCCGAAGAACATAGACAAATCAATAGATTTCAGCTCATCCACATCACGTCTCAAACCAGTAATATCGGCCCTCAAAGCCATCATATCATTAGATTTGATCCTACTGTGCTCACATACCTCCACTCTCACCGTGAGGGCATCTAATGCTAAGATATGCACAATGATTAGCTCCCGGTGCTCTTTCAACTCAGCCTGGATAGGAGCTAAGGCGCAAACAATGACCCTCTCAGTCATCCCAACAAAGCAGCCTTCAGATGCCAGAGTATAGACTCGTTTTGTGAAGGCATCAAGGTGTTGCTAAGAAATTTGAACCAATACCGGGCAGCCACATTCAAATTCTTCTTCTCTATTTGATCCACCAAGAAGTGAATCACATTCATCATGCACCCTAGTACCTTATTGAAGTTGGTTCTACTACATTTCACCTTTCTACCACGCAACATCACATGATCAACTAGTGTGAACGAGCTTGCCTTCTTCTTTCCCTTGGGCACCAACTTCTCATACGCAACATAAAAGTGTGGGACCCAGAAAAGTATATATGCGCCTCGGGGCCGTGTAAAGATTGCAAACTTGTGGAACTTAATAGTGTTCCACACTTTAGGGTACCTGTCCACCACTCCGTCTGTAGATATCCCCTTCTCCTCCAAGATAGTCCTCAACCCGAAAAACTTTTAATTTGTTCAATGACTGAGGAGGGGGTCCCTGTACTGGGGGAACTGGAGGTACCTACTCTATCGTCTGTGCTGGAGGTGGATGAAGTGTAGGAGCCACCGGTATCCTGACTGGATCATGCAGTGCCTTAGAGCGCATTTCAGCTCTCCTCCTCTGCAAAGTTTGATTATCCGCTGGCTAAAAAATGGGGACTGGCGATCTAGACCCCGAGTTGACCTCACTATCAGACTCTGATGTGGTGAGGTGGGTGTCATAGATGCCCATGTTGTCGGAGATCCCCTTAGCCGAACTTGGCTCTCGGGCCCCTTGCCTTTTCACGTGTTATTCCCTCCCAGTCGGAGGAAGTTTAACTTGTGTGGCTGGTGAGGGGGAATCACCCTCATTGATAACTATGCCCCGTGCTCGCTTCCGGATGGTTGATTTCTTCCTGGCACATTGGGTCTGACCATCCCTGCAAAACAACATAGAATAAACCAATATGTGAGAAATAGTTAAAAAAATATCAAAGTATAAAAACTTGCAAGAAAACTCGCCGACTAGTTCGACGAGTCATCGAACACATTCAGCAAGCTAGATCGAGTACGCCGAAAGTTCCAGTACAAAATTACTCAGATATTAGCACAAGTCGGTGAGGTACAGGGCCTTTCGGCGAGTCGTCAACACCATTCAACAAACTAAAAGTACCTCGCTGAAAATTACAGAATATTTTTTAGAATTTGGGCTAAGAAAGGGCGATCTAAGAGACATTCATCGAGTCATCGAGTGAACTCAGTGAGATCAGGCATATCAACGAATGTTATAGAATAAACTTATCAAAATTGAACAATAAAAGGGTAATCCAGGAGTCACTTGGTGAACCGCCGAGCCATTCAGCGAGCGATAAGCTCGTCGATTGGTCCCTCATGCCATATTTTGACCCCAACCTTCAATTTTCAACCCACAGCCCACGATAATGTAATTAACCTACTATTCTATGCAAATAAGCCCAGACCCATACCAATAATGACCTCGGGGTAATCAGATTTTCCCCGATTTGTCCAAAATTGACCAATCGACGTCTTTTGCCCTTAAGAATGAAGTCACCCGCTCTATTATTAGTCAATCGGTACAATTCAGGTTACTCAGACTTCACCCACAACAGACCCAACACACAAATTACATACCCACGAATTCAATCAATTTAAAACACAGAACTCAACAACCAAGGTCTAACACAAACACAAAACAATAGTAGCCCATACTTATAATCAACAAATTACACAAGATTAAGCAATCCATTCAACAATGTTATGAGTATGCATCAAAAACTACTAATAACTAAACCAATTTTGGGACACCGACATCAAAAGTAGACAGAGTAATAATATGCAAGCGAGTACGAAAGTGAACGAGCAAGATTCCCCCCGAGTAATTGATCCTCACACAGAAACAACGAGCAAAAATATATTCGATAAATGGAGTTCAAGAGTGTAAAAGTTGGAAAATATGAAAAGAAATGGAAATTTGAATTTAAATAGGCTAAGATCCCTTTTTGACCCTTCAGTTCGCGCGCTAGTCGGCAATACCAACTTATCTCGCCGACTATTTGGCAATGCGTCGAATGGTGCTTTTGCCCATCGAATTTTACAAAAATTTAGCCTTTTGGTTGGTAAAAAATGACAATCCAGATCGGGCTCGCCAACCTGTTCGGCGAGTCACCGACCGGTACCTAAGCTTACCTAATTGTCTTTTTTACCCAAAACTTCAAATTTCAACCTGCACATCGAACAACCGTTATTTAAACAACAATATTAAAAACTAAAAACTTGGGTTGCCTCACAAGAATCACCTTATTTAACGTTGTGGCACGATGAAGGCACAGTTTCAATCTTCATTCTTTGGGTTAACCAGGGTATCACTCGGTAATCCTTTTTTTTGCCTTGTGTTCAAATGAGTTGAAATTTGACCCATCTGTGTTTCCAACTGCTTAATCGATACCAAATGTGAGGTAATAGTTTGGTTCAGGGATGGGACGTCATCTTTCATTTCCTTTAGCACCTTGTCAGATCCTTTCATTTTGTTGAGAATGCGTGCAAGCATATCTTCAGTGCGGAAATTTTCAGGATCAACCCTTTGCTCTTTTGGCTTATGACGCTCATGGGGAGGTACATATATCTCTTTGTCATCATCCCATTCTCTCCAATTTCTACCAAGGTCACGCCTTTCCGTATGACGGTCTCTCCAACCTTCATCATGCTCTCTATTCCATCCTTGGTTCCCGCCCGACCTTGGATAATTTTGGCGCAAACCTCCTCCCTGAGTTCTTAGAAAATGTACTTTTTCATTGTACATAACTTCAAAGTGCGCATCATAAGGATTTACTTCACTAACTTCAACTTCATTCACAGCCTTAAAGAACCACTACCCATGACATGTTTCGACAATAGATCCATTTTGGTCATCATTTTGTCCATGTTTTCATTCCGCTCTTGGTCCTTTTCTTTTTGTTTCTTTGTCATCCTGAAGTTCAAATGAGAGACTTGATCTTCCCTAGTGTACTAAGCGCGGTTAATCTTTGTCATCCCATCAAGAAGAGTAGATGCTGATTCAAACAGTTGTTGTATAATTCATCCTTGAATGAGATGGTCAGCCACACCCTTGTTAACTGAATCTAGACTCTGGTAGAAGTGTTGTAACTACACATTGTTCGGGAGCCCATGAGTTGGACATTTGAGCAACAACTTCTGACACCTCAACCATGTCTCATGAATTAGTTTACCATCCAATCGTTTGAAGTTCTGAATATTATCTCTCAATGCCATCATCTCTGAGGGAGGGAAAAATCTTACATAGAACACCTCAGTGAGCTCTTCCCAAGAAGTAATTGAGTCCCTTGGTAGGTCGGCTAACCACTTTGTTGCCTCCCCCATTAGAGAAAAAGGGAACAAACAAAGTCGGACTGACTCCTCAGAGATGTTCTTGAAAGAAAATGGCCCACACACGTCTACAAAGTTTCAGATGTAGTCATGGGGATCCTCATGAGCCAGCTCCCCAAATAAACCCTTCATTTGCAACAGTTGCAACATAGAGCTAGTCACATGAAATACTACATTGCCCACAACCAGAGGCAACTAAATAGTACCTGCACTTCCTAACTGAGCTTCATTGACATCGTACAAGTTACCGATGTCATCATTGTGTCCAAGTTGGCTAGCATTGCTCCCGTTAACACTCATCTTGTCACATGTTTAAGAGCAACCAACGACACACAAAAATAGTTGATTCATCTACAACCAGATTAGTTCACAACTAAACTTCACTAAAAGAATTCTAAACACCATTCCCCGGCAGTGGCATGGGCGTAGTTACATACTCTTTAGGGTGTCCAGTTGGACACCCTTCGTCGGGAATTATACCGTATATACAAGTAAAAATAATATACAAAATGGTTAAATAACATATTCTGGACACCCTTAACACAACAAGGTGTTGTAGCCTGGTGGTTTAAGGTGCCTTGGAAGAGCCAAGTCTTTTAGCGTTTGTGAGATCAAATCTCGCTAATAGCAGCTTTAAGCCTTTTTTTTCAAATGTTTTTCCTTTTTTATAATTTCTAGTGCACCTTTCATCGTTTTCCTCTTTTTTAAATTTTTTTTCATATATATTACATACTTTTTTTTTTCATTTTCTTTCATTATATTACATACTTTTTTTCAATTTTTTCATGTAGATTATGTATTTTAATTTTTAAAAATTTTCTAGTGCACTCATTCATCCAAAAGAAAAAAATGTATTTGTGTACAATTCTTAGATACCCTTTGTGAAATTTCTGGCTACACCACTGGGTAGCGGCATCATTTTTGATAACTCTCAACTAAACTCCATTCGATTCTAAGTATAGGCGGTCGTAATCAAGTATAAACCCAACTAAGAGTTGGGGTCGATCCCACATGAAGTGATATGTTAGAGAATTCAATTAGGAAGTGAAATAAGTGTTCCAATAATTTGTAGAAGTAGATATATGAAACAATTAAAGTAAATGGCAGGGGTTTGAAAATTGATGTCAATTGGGGGGATTAGAGTGAACAATTAACAACTACGAAAACACGAGAGTAATCAAGTAGAAAGGGATCCTTGGGGATGTGATCGATTAAATGTCAATTTCGCTATATGAGTGACTATTATTTACTAAAAGTCGTTGAATCGTAGTGGGTAGGTATAGGCTTTAAGTGTAACAACTATTTCTCAATCAACTATTACGAATCGAGTGAGTTCTCTCGAACCTCGACAAGCCCAGCAAATATGAACAACCCAAAACCTCAATTAATCTACTCTTGCAAGCTAGATTAGTAGGATTAAATTCAGACCTACTTTTTCAAGCTGAATCCACAATAACCCAATCACTACAATCATCAATTGATAGTTTGAATTCTAATACCTCTTTTTCAAGAAAGCCTAGAATGCTAAACTAAACTGTAATTGCAACTACAATTCATCAATTAAAACTCAACTATCAATTGAACCCACTTCAAATCAACAATTAAATCAGTAAATACTAACAACCATAAGTTAATTTAAACATTTAATCACATAATCACACCCCCAAGAATGGGGGTTTTAGCCAAACAACATAAAAAGTAAGAAAATATTACCAACTATGTTCTCCATCAATTTGGGTAACAAATTACTAGTCTTCACAATGCTCAAAATCTGTTCCAAATAAAAAACAACCCTAAATTCCTACTAAAAAAAGACTAAAAACAATGTTCAGAGTGTTTTAGATAAAAAAAAAACCAGGATTAGAATGTGAGGGAACTTCTTTTCTTTTTTTCAAAATTTCATTTATAGGTTCCTAGATTTTTGGCTTCGGAACCATTCAGCGAAATAAGTCGAGCTTTGCCAACCAGGTCGGTGACACGCCAAATTCTCCTTTCCATCACCTTCTTGGCTTGGCTTTTCCACACTTCCCTTATGTGACTTGTCCTGCTGTAACTTTTGGCGAGTTGATGAGCCACTCGGCGACTCACCGAGTGGCTTTAGCGATTATCAACCTTGTTTATCTTCAATGTTTTCCAGCTTTTTCGCTCCTTCTTTTCCCGGTAATGTCATTGCCTTGCTCTTTTGCCTTCATTGCTGCAAATTAGCACTTTCACATCAATTTAGAGCATAAAAAAATCATTGAGGACACTAAAAATCTAAATATTAAATCCTAAATGAGTCGAAATCCCTGACTCATCACACATCTAAGACATGATCGACACTCGAGAACTATTTTTGGTCTTCAAGTGTACCCTTATCCTGACTGATTACTACGCGAGAAACTAACTTAAGCAAAGACAAGCATCAAAACTGAAGAGTTGTTTAAAAATAGTTTATTAAATCTCAAAATTATTTGAAAATACCGAGTATTAAACATTAAGTTTTGAATAATCTGAAACTGAATACTGCAAGACTGACCAAGACTATCTATCTATGAAGTCTATATTGTATAAAGATAGGTATCGTGACAATATTCATGACACCTCAAAATGCTATTACTAACAAATCATAAAACTAGGGTCCTCTGAAAGTAAGGTGGCCTCATTGAAAGCTGACGAGCGGATGATGTGATCTCAATGAAACTTGTGTTGATGATCTTTAGTAGCTGAATTTGCATCATAAAATGATACAGGTCGAATGACATTAGTAAAAATAAAACAAATAACTGAACTGAAAGATTGAAAATAACTCAACTAAAATATAGTATAAATCATGATGAAAATCATTTAATCTCTTACTATAGGAATGCAATAATAGTAAATACTGAACTAAAATGTATATATAAAAATATGTCTTACTTTACTGGGGAGTTTCTATAAACGACAACCATTATGATGAGCCTTGTGATGATACAACATCTCGCACACGTTGCCAAAACTGTCATGTACTTTGTCGGGTTATAAAATAAACTAGGGTTGCGTATTGGTCGGTTCAGTTTTGAAGTTTATTGGTTATCAGTTTGTAGAGATGCTAAACCGTTATAGAACCATTATGATATTGAATTATCGGTTATTGGTTTATCGGTTATTGATCATTATCAGTCGGTTATCGGTTTAACCGTTAATATTTGACACAAAAAAATATTGAAAATCACTTTAAAACAAGGTGACAAACCAAATGAACCATGGATATGAGTTCACAAGTTACATCTTTCTCAAAAGCAACACTTTTACATTGTAGAATAACCAAGAGTTTGAGACAACCAGAAATAAAAGTAGGAAACCAAACTCTAAGTCAAGGACTTTATACACAAAATGATATAAATACAATTATTTAATTTACTATTGGGTTATCGGTTAACCCGCTAAGAAAAAACCTAAAACTATTAAGAATCGATAACCCGATAACAAAAAAAATTAAAACATTTATCAAAACCGCTAAAACAATAACTCGTTACAGATAAACTAATAATTTTTTTTGACTCAGGATATCGGTTTCGATTCGGTTTTGAACATCCCTAGAATAAACTCAACTCATGGATCCACTTTAAAGGTCTACTCAAAGACAGTGAGGAGTCGCCCAAAAGTTGGTGCGATCCTAACCTACGCTGGTATGTGGTTTATGGGGAATGCGAGTTGTTTGAACTCTTCTCCATATCATTGTTCAATACTACTCCCAAAATATATAACTCAATGCTCAAGTAAAAATACTCTCTCTGGGTTGAGATAAGTTCTCAAAATGGTCTCTTTAAGAGGTAACTACTATGTAATAACTCTATCTGAACACTCTTAGGGGCTGTTTGGTTTGAATACAAGGTATGCTTGGATTAGTTGGAATAAGTTATACTGAGATTAGTTATGCTGGGAGTAGTTTTTATTGCTTGTTTGGTTTGTCATATTCAAACTTATATTTATAATTTTTAAGAATAGGTGTTTGTTTACAAAAATACCCTCCACCTTATTTAGTTTTTTTTTTTTATATTCTTTGCAAGCTTTAGTTATTCATTCTTAAAAATAAAATTTCATGTTATTTAGCTTAAATATTTTTGTGTTGGCATTACCATGATTGTTCCGTGTGTTTTTAAAATTAAAATTTCATCTTATTTAACTTAAGAAATTAAACTTTCATCTTATTTAACTTAAAAAGGGAAAAGGCATAAATTCACCCTTGAATTTGTTTCGAAAAATCAGTTACACGCTTAAACTATTATGACGACCTATTACACACCTTTACTATTTAAAAATAATTTTTTTACCACCTAAAACGGACGTGGCAAAAAATTTAAAAAATAAAAAAAGAAAAGAGTGTTTGGCAGTTAGTAAAATTAAAAAATAATAATTAAAATCCTCTTTCTACTACCACCCTACCCTTCACCCCATACCTCTTCTTCTTCTTCACAGGCAACCGTCTTCTTCTTCTTCTTTATTTTTTTCATCATTTTTTCATACCCAATCACCCCACTATACCTCCACCAAAATCCTCTCCCCCACCTTCATCATATTCTATTTTAATACTTATTCGATTTCACCATTTTCATTATATTTGATTTTTCTCTTCGGCTTTGTTGGTGGTTGATAAAATTGATGATTAAGTTTAAAAAATAAAATATAATGATGGATTTGTTGATGAGGGGTGACAAAGAAGTGGGAATTGAAGGTGGTGGAGAAGAAAAAATCGATATTGACAATGGTGGTAGTGATATTTGGTTGTGGATTTGTACCTTTTGATGGTGATGATATAATTTTGGTGATGATTTTGTTTATGAGTGTCAAATTTTGTGGTGGATCTTTATAATTTTTGTGGGGATAATGGTGATAGTATGTTTTGATGATAGATTTGATTGTAGGTGGTGAAATTTATGGTGACTATTTTGATTTTCATGGTGATATATATATATATTTGGTAGTAATATGACAACAATGGTAGTGGTTTCATAGTGGTGTTCATTGAGGAAGAAATAATTGAATGAGATGGAGAATTTTAGTCAAAATTTGACATGACATCTGATGTGACAATGACATGACATTGATGTGGCGCAAGTGTCATCCACCTCCCATTGTGAGAGTGGTGCTACACGTCCCATGGGGTAAAAAAATTCACTATTCAGTAGAAGAGGTGTGTAACAAGTCACCATATTAGTGTAAGTGTGTAACTGACTTTTCAGTCCAAGTTTTGGGAGTGAATTTATGTGTTTTTCCACTTAAAAATAAAACTTCCATCTTATTTAGCTTAAAAATAAAATTGTCATCTTATTTAGCTTAAAAATAAAATTTCCAACTTATTTAGCTTAAAAATAAAACTTTCATTTTAAGTTTATCAAAGTTTTTTTTTTTTTTATTAAAGTTGTGTACATTTAAATTGATACATAAAATATAATTTAAAAGTGAGTAATAATCTACTTAATTAAAAAATATGTAATTTAGTAGTTGAGTGAATATTTTAAGAGAAATCAATATATATATAAACATAAGAATCAGGCAAATAAATTCAACTTCTAATATATTCATAAATAAAAATTGTATTTATAAGATGTAATTTTTTAATAGAAAAATATATTTCATAAAAATATCGATTAATTAAGGTTGTGAATGTTATTATAGTTATTAAAAAATATGTTAATATACATGCGAAAATAGTGTATAAAAGAGAGTTTAAGGGGGTATTTTTGTTTTTACCCATACTTTATCCCAGGATAAGCTATCCTGGGATTACTATTCCACCCCATGGAGGGATAACTTATCCCAGTCCTGGGATAAGTTATCACATCCTATGTAACCAAACAAGGGATTAAGAGACACTAAAATTTTATCCCATGACAACTTTCTGTTATCCATCACACCAAACGACCCCTTATATTTTTTTCTGAAAATAGTGCTCTCTTTCTTTATGTAAAAATGATACATTTGAGAATCATTTAGTTCCCTTAAACTCTACTAAAAAATTATACTTTAAATTTTTACTCTTGAACTCACTTTTAACTTCTCAAAATCAATTTAAGAAAAAATGTTTAATCAAAAGATTCTCAACGAAAACTCAATAAATGGGGTTCATGTGGGAATATAAGCATGAACAACAAATCAAATATCTCAATGCATAATATATAGGAACTGATAATCAACAATTCAATAATTGGAATCAATAATATAAGTCATCTCAGGAATCCTCGAAACTAAGGGTATAACCCTAGATTAAACTCTTAGTGACTGAATTTGGATGTAGGGCGTGAGGACGAACTCAGTCCATCGCTATGATTAACCTTACATACCTAGAAGAACAAAGTTCTTGAAGAAGAACTCACTAGGAATCCTTGAAACCCTAGCTTTGATGTTTCTTGAAGTTCATGAACATAGATTTTTTTGAGAATGATAGGGTTGAAATAATGAAAACTTACTGACTTCGGTCTTTGGGGAAATTAATAATCGTGGGTTAGGGTTTTGGGATGAGAAAAAGGCATAAACACCCTTCCTAAAACGTGAAAAGAAGAGAAAACTAAAAGAATTTCGAAGTAACACGTGTGGTCACGCAATTGAAGCTTAGTTTTCGCGACACTTCGCACAATCTGAACAATAACACTGACCTTGCCATGCGGCGGACGTTCACTTCGCTCAGACTATGTAGTACCCATGAAAATTGACATAACTTGCATTGGTTAACGGTTAAAACTGTTGAAAGAAGACTTCAAGGCCTTTCATTTGGTTGGTATAAACCACAAAACTCTTCATATGTTCGAAAGTATGATTGATTGAAGTTGACCCTGGAATGAACTTGCACGAAAAACTTAATCGTTAGGGAACCTCTTAACTCGACTTTGTGCTAAAGGTTCATTATGACCTTAACTCATTTCCAAAGAACTTCTAATACTTAGGAATAAACCTTAACATATATGAACAACTAGTATATGACTCAACCCAAGTTGACACAGTTACGACAACTGATTCGAATTCTAAGAGTAGAGTTGCGAGGTGTTACATTACCCTTTACTAATTCAATTTATACTTTCAAATAATTATTTATTATTCCACTAAATCTTAATTTTGTAACAGTTTTTGAGTCAAATACATTCGAGATACCTCACTCCTTAAAATTAGCCTAAAATAGAGTCTTACTCACTTAATTATCTGCCTAATTTACTCTTACACTCCAAATCAACCCCCCTCTCCTAATTCTTTCCTTCTCATGTATTTTTACGACAACAACAACCATGACCGACAGAATAACCCAAGTAACAAGGTCCACCAAATTTCAATCAGTCAACGCCATGGGTGGCAGAATGCACCCTTGCTGATTTGGTGGAGTTTTCGCCGAAGTTAGTGGTCTCTGGTCGGAGAGGAGAGAGAGAGAGTGATGAAGGGGAGAATAGGAAGACAGTGGTCAAAATATGTTTATGACAAAATGTACACATATATCTAATTAAGAGTTCATGTATCTCGATAAAGTGTACATGTATTTGAGTTAAGATTATATGTATTTATGGGAAAATATTTTTGATGCTAAAAAAATGGGAAGAATTTTTTTTTTTTTTTTAATTTTTTGGGAAGAAATTCAAAAATTCAAGAAAGAAGGCTTGATTTGCTCCTAAATTGATGCATTTCTGTTATATTCCATATTTAGATACACACAATTTTATGTATCTGCTTAGCATATATCTAATATACATATATATGGACGCGCTAGAGAAGAAATATATTAAGAATTATAAGATTGAAAACTCACGAAAAACATGTAATTAGTCCCTAAACTAGTGGAATTTTGTTGTTTTGCCAAAAAGAGTATACATAAACCACGAACACACATATACAATCAACTTTTCTATAACTGTCATCCGTTATAATAACATTTCATTATAACAGTCTAAATTTCTTAAGAATCGGTTTTTCACGTTATATTTTACTTTTTTATAACACCATTTTACCTATACAATGATATTTTGCCATAATTATAAGAAATATATCATGTATAAAATAAAATATTAAAATATAAATGGTAATTATCATTAATTTGTACATAGTAAATTTCAAGTACGCATATCAAAAAGAAAAGAAAATTGTATTTAAATGATTCCCATCAGTTATAGTCAAACGTCCACGAGGAAAGACTACCGATGTTTGCCGTTTTGACATTCATACTTCTTTTTTTTATTTTGATAAAATTTGTAAACAAATACATTACTTCTTCTTCGTACACAAATCATTAAATTAAAAAAAAAAAAAAGAGTAGCACACACATCACTATCAACATGTGAGCTTCCCCGTAATTAATATTGAATTGTGGGAAATTATGTCATTTAATGATTTTTCACTTTATTATTTTATTCATCTTTCTTAAAAAATAAAGACAAATTTATTATTTTCATTTCTACTACTTTGATGATTAAATAAATGTATAAAGTAATAGTAAGCAAGTTTAAAATGAGGTAGCATAAGAGTTTTTTTTCAAGAAATTCGATCAACAAAGAATTTTGCCTCTACTGCTGGAGCAATCTCTTTGTCCCGACGCGTTGGTGGGAGACCCTCTGACGGCTCCATGAGATGGAGTGTGGGGGATACCCATAGTTCACTACAGTCGTTAGGTTACCATTGTTAGTAGAGAGTGTAGAGAGATAATTTTGTTGTTTGTCAAATTTGTATATAGTAGAATGCTTATATACATAAATACTTGTATTGGAATATTAACACAAGTTCAAATTGTGATTTGTGAACACAAGTATATCTGAATACACAAGTAATCTATCAAATTTGAAAGGTTGATTAGGCAATACACGTATAGTTGGATACATTAATACAATATTTTTATAAATAAGTACTTAAGTCAACACCAAGCCTCAGGTATTACATGAAAAACTTGTCCAAAAAGATATTAACGTTTGTTGGCTTTTTTAATTTTTTATACAGCCAAATAGTTACACACTACACATTCTATTGTTTTCCATTTTTCTTATTTAACAACGGTGTATGTATTCGTATGTATACTATTTTGATGTATTCATTTTTTGTTTAACAATAGTGTATATTATCGTTTTCATATGTTAAATTGATGTACTTCACCTTCTTTGATGTATTAATACATTAAGTATTTATAAATACTTGTATCCTTGATATATTAATGCTTTAAATTTTATAATAGAGATACCCAATTTGAATTCAAAGTATTCATATGCTAATTGCACAAGTAATACATTTTCCTTATTTAGTTATCATAATTACAATTGTATCAGTGTATAAATAAACAAATAAAAAAACATATGCAAAAATACAGTGGAAAAGGACATGAATTTATTTTTTATCAAATGTATATAAGTATCCGGACAATTTTTTGTTAGAGGGAGCGAGTTGCTCAATTATTGTAACGACCTGATTCCATCGTTAGGAAAAAGCCAATGGGGAAATAATTTGGGCCAAAAAACTTTTGAGTAGTAATTTGGAAATTCCTAGTCTAGTCTAGATGTGGACGAAATCTAAGTCATGTGAGATATAGAAAAATCTGGTAATGAATGAGAGCTCTAATTATGATTTTGATCATATGAGTAGATATCTAAGACGTTAAGGAATCCGTACGACTTTACTTCTGAAACTGATCTTAGTGTGAACGGGTAGTTTTTGAATGTCATGGGTTGAAGGTGTGTTGTGAAATGAGGGTTTGAAACTCTAATTCTGCCGTTTTGTCTCCGCGCAAGCCGCCAGGGTGGGATGTATCCCTCCATGGCATGGCCACTATGGAGGAACGGGTCCGCTGTAGCGGGCCAGTCGCGACTTAAGTCGGGATTAAACCCCAAAAATGTTATTTTTCTGCAAGTTTCGTTCTTGAGAGCTAAAAGACGACCCATGGCTATTTCTTAAAGGTTTTCCACCTCTGCTAGCACTAAAAGTAAGAATTTTACTCCCCCAATCCATTTTTCGATCCATAGAACTTAGATTCTTTGATAATTATTATTGGGGGAAGGTTTTGATCTGAAGCTAATAGTGAAAAAAACCCTAAATTGGGTATTGGGATCATGGGTTGGTCTTGGGTTATTGGGTTTGTTATAATCTGGATAATTAGACTTTAATTTATTGATCCTTGCATGTATTAATTGTTTGTAGACCTAGAACAAGCGAAAAGAATCCAGAAAAAAAAGAATCAAGTTTCTTAGGAGGATTCAAGCTTGGGTTTGAGGTAGGTGAGGTTTGATTTCATGTTTTGCGTTTCATTATAATGCATATATGTATTTTAATGAAGCCTATTGATCAAACCTAATGTAAATGAGTATGAATGAACGATTGTATGCCATGAATCAACAGCTGATTGTATGATTATGAAAATGTACATTGTGATTGTGGTATGATGATTGGATCGGGTGTCACGTTTCGACATACTAACTAGGATTGGGTGCCATGTTTCGGCACATATATTGGATCGGGTGTCACGTTCCGACACACTAACTTAGATTGGGTGCCACGTTCCGGTGCACATATGGGATCTGGTGTCTCGTCTGGCACACTAATTAAGATCGGGTGTCACGTTCCGACACACTAACAGTTTGGGTATGGGTTCCATGAGAGGACCATTGGATTGTTATATCTACTTGTATTTAGAATGTGGATTTGTACATTGCTCCTGAAATGATAATCAATGTGTATATCTATTTTGTACATGTCATTTTTACCATGTTGTGACTGCTTATATATGTTTCGCTTACTGGAATAGTCGTGTGATCCTACCAGTACATTGTGGTTGTGTACTGATACTACACTTGCTCGTTCTTTGTTGAGTATATGCTCTCTTCAGGCAGCTATTGATATACCTCAGCTAGGAGATTAGTGATCGAGACCGTATTTCAAGGGTGAGCCAGTTCTTTCAGGATGCCATGGAGTCCTTCTATTGTTTAGTCCATTTCCTTCGGACTTAGACTATTTATTTATTTCTTATGTTAGTTGGGGAATGCACCCCTTTTTCTTAGACTGGTTGCACTCTAGATGTTTTGTTACAATGACTTTCAGGTTCTAGGGGTGGTTTTTCCATAATAGTTTTTAGTCGTTTATTAAACTTTCAGAGTTTATGGGAACTCTGTATTTCTTAGGTCATTTAAACTTGCTTCCGTATCTTTAAATGCATAATTTTTTATTAAGTTGCTTAGTTGGGTTATAGTATCGGTTCTCTCACTGGAGGGTTAGTGTGGGTGACAATCACGACGGTCTGGGTCATGACAAAGTTGGTATCAGAGCCCTATGTTCGGTGATCTCATTGTACTTTTCTTCCAGAGGCCATAAGACTTTAGAAAAAAAAATCATTTATTTCTACTCCTTTCATGCTATGACTTGAATCCAATTGGTATCCAAGTGATTCAAATTGGTATGTGAATTTCTTCACTCTCTTTCGCGTCTGGTTAGTAATTGAGTTGTAAAAGTGGAAACAACAACACCAGTAATAGAAAATGTGTCCTTGGAAATAGGTATGTTTCCATGACTCACTGTGGACATGCATTGACTAGAGACAAACATGAGGTTTTCATTGTATTCTTAAGGTTGAAACCTTCATTCTTCGTGGGTATTGAATCTAAGGATGCTTATAATTTACTTGTTGATTGTCATGAGTTGCTTCATAAGATGGATAAGGTAGAGTGATTTGACGTTGAGTTTATAATATACCAGTTCAAGGGAGACACCAAAATGTGGTGGTGGTCCCATGTTGAGTGCCGACTAGTAAATGCAATACTCATAACTTGGGAAACATTTTATAGCTTTATGAATGGAAAAGTATATACCCTGAACTTTGAGGGATATGAGGAGAGACGAGTTCCTGAATATAGAGTAACATAATATATTTGTTGCAGCCTTTAAGGCAAAAGTTTGTGTTTTATCCAAATATGGTACTCCACTTTGCTGCAGTCTAAAAGAGCAAATTCATCGCTTGTGAAGGGATTAAGGTCAGAGTTGCAGTTTCAAGCTTATAGGTGACAACATTCAAGAAGTTTTGTAAGGGACGACTAGATAATGAACACCATTACTTTGGAAAATTCATTTAGTATTATTGTCATAACATGTATGGGTTGCTTAGTAAATGATAAAATTATGTTGCGACCATTGAAGTTAGAATCTCTATTGCGATTTCCTAGATTGAATGTATATGAAAGATGGTCTTGATACAACTACTACAATAACAACGATGTCTACTTGGTTAAGTTATTAAGTGTGTTACAATTGTGGAGAACCTGAGCATATAAAGAGGAAATCAACGAGGCCATGTAGGCTAGGGAAATGGTAATGCAGGTAGGGGAGCAGTTCCGTCAGGCAAGGAGGTTGCTCGTCAAGATGACAAGGCTCAATTTTATGCCTTTCTGGGTAAGATCGAGGCTGAGGTGTTTGATGTAGTGATCACAAGTGCTATTCTTGTCTGTGACTAAATGGCTACTGTTTTGTTTGATCCAGGTTCTACTTATTCATATGCGCTAGTTTAGTTTTCCTTGGATTTGATGCGGTTTATGAGGTGCTTGATGCCCCCATCCATGTTTCTACCCCAATTGGAGAGTCAGTCATAGTCACCCAGGTATATCGTGCTTGTCCTGTTCTATTTATGGATTTTCAGACTTGGGTTGATTTGGCTATTTTGGATATGACTGACTTCGGTATAATCTTAGGGATGACTTGGTTGTCCCCTATTATGTTGTGCTTAATTATAATGCTAAGTCTGTGACACTAGAGATCATGGGTAGGGAAATGTTAGAATGGGAAGATGGTGTACAAGCCTAAGCCAGCTAAGGTCATATCTTTCGTGCGGGCTAGGAAACTGGTAGGGCAGGGGTGTTTGGCGTATTTGGCTCATATTCGGGAGGTTGATGCTGAGCCCTCTCTATTGAGTCTATTGCTGTAGTGTCTGAATTTAAGGAAGCGTTTCCTACCGATTTGCCTGGTATGCTTCCGAATAGAGATATAAATTTTTGCATTGACTTGGAACTTGACACTCGTCCCATCTCCATTCCTCCTTATCGCATGGCTCCGACATAATTGAGAGAGCTTAAAGCTCAAATCCAGGAGCTTCTTGATAAAGGTTTTATCCGTCCAAGTGTTTCCCCGTGGGGTGCTCCTGTCTTGTTTGTTAAGAAGAATGAGGGTAGTATGAGGACTGGTGATTTTATCTTAAGCCATAAAAGAGTGGATTGATATTGGAATGACAAACTTATAGATAAAGAAATTCCCATTGAGTATACTTGGGTGAAGGAAATTGAAGATCTTAGTAAGAAAGGGCGTATAAAATTGGGTTAGTCCTTTGAATTTGATGAGTATACCTGAGTTTGAGGTGTCATGTTGATGAAAAGGTTAGCTTCGTAGTAATAGCCAGGGATAATTGAGCATAATGGTAATAAGAGTTTATGATAGTTGTGATGGGATGCAACTATATAATAAGATTGTTGGTTGAGCGAATTTTGTATAGTAATTACGACTTGCGAGTATCTAAGGTTGTGGTTTTCTAATATTTGGTGAGTAACGTGGTTGTATGGAAAATTTTAAGAGATGGTGGGACACCACTCGAATAGAATTTAAAAGAGCTAGAGTCATAATGAAGAAAAAATAACGGGATGTGGTACAACCTTTAGAGAGAGGCGAGAGCAAGAATATTTTATTGGATTGCAAAGGCTAAAGAAGTATCTTCAGAGGGATAGATAATTGGGTTCAGAGATGCGTGATTTCATTCATTTTGGGGTGGCAATGGTAATAATGTCACGGGTCTATCAGATTGGTTAAAAACTATTGGAAAAGACTTCAGAAATGAGTGTACATATATTAGCTCGAGTGTGATGATACGTGCTTTTGTGTTTGCTTAAGTTTAGTAATGAGTACGATTGAGTTTTTAGCAAAAGATATTGTAAGATCGATGGAGAGGCGATCAATGATAAGTGAAGATCTATGAATTAATAAAAATCTTCAAGGTATAAGCTAATGTTGATAGATAGGGGAATTGTGTTATACGGTTGAATTTACAATTCCAATTTTTCATTGTTAGTCTATATTCGTGGTGATATATTTTGTCAAGGTACGAATTTGCAAGGTGAAAGGACTTACACCTGGTTTGAGTCGTAAAGTTTATTACTTTTGATTGTCAAAGTACCTAAGAAAGGTTTTCATTTCAAAGTGTTGGTTTAGAGTAAGGTAAATGGTCGGAGTGTTCATGATGGTTGTTAGTATTGAGAGTGTGGACTTCAGTGGAATGATGTGAAGAGTATGTGGAGTCAACTCAATGGAAATGACTGGTATCGACTCTTCAGAGGAAAACCTTTAGTGTTATTCTGTAAAATTCTTATGTGACCATCTATTTCATTTTGCACATGGTGGTGAGTGTGTTTCACTATCTATGCTCACATGTGTTTTCACTTTTGTGGATAAATCCCTAGTGGTGGATCAGGGGTACCAATCCTGTGATGTTCTCTTGGTTGAGTGGGATGATTGGAAGATTTGGCTATTTCAAATGACATATTTGGTGTTGTCCTGGAGTTGTTAAAATATTTAAGTGGTTCTATATGTACCACATTGCTTATGAAAAATTATAGAAGAGCTACCATGTGTATTTATGGTTGTTTCACAATCTTAATATTCATCTAGTCGTCGAGGTCATGTATTGATTATGTGTGATTGAATGTGGGGATCATTGGGTTAAATTCCACTATTCTTAAGGGTAATCTACAATCACAATTACTAAATCTAGCATTTCGATAGTGTTGTTAAAGGGTTTATATGCTTGGACATATCCCTCGATGAGTATCTGATGTCTAAAGATCAAAATTTTATAACTTAAGCTCATGGGAACTTATGTTGTGAGATGGAGATGTTGATAAGAACTATGATGGTTTGGGTATTATGAGTGTGTTGGTTGGTTCAGGTTCACCTCTAATTGTAGCGAGTATTAATTTAGAATTTTATCATGCTTATGTGAGAAAAGATTCGCCATGGTGATTGTGTCTAGGTCCTTGATAACATGTTGTAGACGTGTGTACGATCAACTTTGGTGGTTATTGGGAATCACTTTTGTTGTTAGTTAAGTTCACATACAACAATAATTATTACTCGAGTATTGAGATGACTTCATTGAGGCATTGTATGAAAGGATGTGTAGGTATTCAATTGGTTGATTTGGAGGATGGAGATTACATCATAAAGTGGGATTCAGTTTTGTTAAACAAAGACCTTCAGTATAAGGAAGAACCGGTTGCAATTCTTGATCACGATGTCCAGAAGTTGAGGGCCAAGGAGATAAGTCCGTGAAAGTTCAATTGAAGCATCGTCCGATTGAGGAAGCTACTTGGAAAACCAAAAAGGACATGCGAGACAAGTATCCCCAACTATTCGACGATTCAGATACTACTCTACACTTACTTTAGCCAGTCTTTCCTAGTTGATCACTCGGGGACGAGTGATGGGTAAATTACTATCTATTGTAAAGACCTTATTTCGTTGTTAGGGAAAATCCAATGGGGAAAGAATTCGGGCCAAAAAACTTTTGAGTAGTAACTTGGAAATTGCTAGCCTAGTCTAGATGTGGACGAAATCTACGTCATGTGAGGTCTAGGGAAATTTGATAATGAATGAGTGCTCTAATTATGATTTTGATCACTTGAGTAGATAGCTAAATGTTAAGGAACCCGTACGACTTTACGAAATTGAATTCAGGTGAGTATAACTCCCGAAACTGATCTTAGCGTGAATGGGTAGTTTTTGAATCTCATGGGTTGAAGGTGTGTTGTGAAATGAAGGTTTGAAACTCTAATTTCAATGTTCTGTATCCGCGCATGCCGCCAGGGCGGTATTTATCCTGCCAGGGTAGGGACGCTGTGGTGGCACGGGGTCCGCTGTAACGGGCCAGTCGCGACTTAAGTCAGATTAAACCCCAAAAATGTTATTTTTCTGCAAGTTTTGTTCTTGAGAGCTAAGAGATGACCGAAGGCTATTTCTTAAAGGTTTTCCACCTCTTCTAGCACTAAAGGTAAGGATTTTACTCCCCTAATCCAGTTTTTGATCCGTAGAACTTAGATTCATGGGTAATTATCATTGGGAGAAGATTTTGATCTGAAGTTAATGGTGGAAAAAACCCTAAATTGGGTATTGGGATCTTGGGTTTGTTATAATTCGGATAATTAGACCTTAATTTATTGATTCTTGCGTATATTAATTGTTTGTAGACCTAGAACAAGTGGAAAGAATCCGGAAAAGGAAGAATCAAGTTTCTTAGGATGATTCAAGCTTGGGTTCGAGGTAGGTGATGGTTTGATTTCATGTTTTGCATGATATATGCTAGTAATTGCTTCATTGTAATGCATGTATGTATGTGAATGAAGCATATTGATCAAACCTACTGTAAATGAATATGAATGAACGATCGTATGCCATGAATCAACCTTTGATTGTATGATTATGAGAATGTACATTGTGATTGTGATTGTGCTTGTGGTATGATGATTGGACCGGGTGTCACGTTCCGACACACTAACTGGGATCGGGTGCCACGTTGTGCGCGCATATATTGGATCGGGTGTCACATTCCGACACACTAACTTGGATTTGGTGCCACATTACGGCACACATATGGGATCGAGTGTCACGTCCGGCACACTGAGGACCATTGAATTGTTATATCTACTTGTATTGAGACTGTGGAACTGTACATTGCTCCTGAAATGATAATCAATGTGTATATATATTCTGTACATGTCATGTTTACTATGTTTTGATTGCTTATATATGTTTCGCTTACTGGAATAGCCACGTGATTCTACCAGTACACTGTGGTTGTGTACTGATATTGCACTTGCTCGTTCTTTGTTAAGTACAGTGCATCTTCAGGAGGCTATTTATAGACCTCAACTAGGAGATCAGTGATCGAGACTGGATTTCAAGGGTGAGACAGTTCTTTCAGGCTGCCATGACGTCCTTATTGTTTAGTCAATTTCCTTCAGACTTAGACTATCTAATTATTTCTTATGTTAGTTGGGGTTGTACCCCTTTTTCTTAGACTTGTTGCACTTTTGGTACAATGACTTTCAAGTTCTAGGGGTGGTTTTTCCGCAATAGTTGTTAGTCGTTCATTAAACTTCCGGAGTTTATGGAAACTCTGTATTTCTTAGGTCATTTAAATCTGCTTTTGTATCTTTAAATGCATAATTTTTGGTTAAGTTGCTTAGTTGAGTTATAGTATCCGTTCTCCCACTGGAGGGTTAGTGTGGATGTCAATCACGACGGTCTGGGTTGTGACAATTATTGATTCCAATGCCATTTTTTTGCTCGTCATGCCAACTGGTAGTTAATATCAACACCCAAGTCCAATTTCATGTCGACCATGATATTATTGGGAGTGTATTTCCTTATGACCCATCAATTTAGGAGCTATAATGCCTCCAACAAATCCATATTGGTATGCTTGCCATGTAGTTCACCTATTTCACATTGAGATACATAAAGATTTATTCACAAATACAATAATTTCCTTAGATATAATAAATCAACTTAACAAAATAAAATTTTATGAAAACCTTACTTGTTTACTCTGAATCTGAGGATTTTTTTTATGAATACCTTTATAATTAGTATTTTGTGAATATATTGTATTTAGGAATATAAATACAACTTATTGTATTATGTGAATGAATCGGGATATGCATTCAATATGTAACTATTGGTTGGTAATTTAACAATAGATATTTGAGTGATTTAGGGACATAATAAAAGGCTGTCAATTATGATAATGATAATAATAATAATAATAATAATAATAATAATAATAATAATAATAATAATAATAATAATAATACCAACGATACAGGATCACTGATCTGGCGGTAGTCCGCCAGGTCATAGATCAAGCAAGTCAATATCCTTAGAGGTAGTCCAACTACATAAGAATCGAAATACACAAGAATTTTAACGTAGTTTCTCAGACTGCATGGTTTAATTATTTTACCCAAGCAAAGGGTCTGTCAAGAAGCTAATACATACTTTTATTAAGCCTATTATCTGATAGTTCTAACCGGGTATGAGGCGCCCTACTTATCAAACTCAATTTCAGGCTAAAAACCACGGCTCATCAGACGGAGTCATAAAGACAAAGCCAATAAAAGTAGTACTAGATCTGACTGTACCTCAATCTCGGAACCAAGTCGAGAAGCCATACTAAAATTCTTCTATATTTAAATAAAGCTTAGATCCATTCATGGTCTATATAAAAGAGAAGTTAGTTATCCGGCATAGATATAATTTTTTAGCCGGACATAGTCACGGCTTAACTCAGAAATAAAAACTTGAAAATAAAAGGAAGTACCTTGTAGCAAACAACACACTTCACTATTCCGGCCAAAGTCCGGTAAGGTTACAATACTTGAAAATATTTTACAAGTGGGGAGAGAAAGAAAGAAAGAAAGTAAGAAGTAGAGAGGGTTTCTAAAACCCGCTCTTCTTTAAAGAAAAACAAACCTATTTATAGAAAAAAGAAAGCATCTATGTACAGGATACTGGGCCCCTATCTGGGTCCTGGTAACAGTGTATTTACTGTTGGTGAACAGTGTTGCTACAGTAGTGCAGGCCCGCTACCGACGCGCCTAAGCTTTACACTTTGTCTTTTAATTTTGCCAAAAAATCTTCGGCTTTCTTCAGTGCATCCACTGGACTTTCTTCTTCATATTGTTGGGCTTCGTGCATATCTTCACTTGTTTCACTACGCATTGAAGAATCTGATTTTGTGTAATGACTTATATTTAGAAGAATCTTCTTCTTGACTTCTTCTAGATATCTCATAATCATTTCATTTTGCTCTCATTCATGATGATTAGAAATTTTTCTAGCTATATGTTTTACGGAGGTCGAGTCATCAGTCATGATTCCTTTATTAGGAATTGATTTATAATTGTGTACGGTTTTCGTAATTAGATCCAACAGTTCTTGTCCGTATATGGACTTTGTTTGAGGTTCTTTTTTCATCAACTTGTCCCAAAAATTATTATAATAAGTTCTGTATAGACAAGGGATTTGTTCCTCAGTAAAATCTACTTCCGGAACCCATTTATGAATCCATGGAACAGAGAATTCTATAAAAAAGTATATATGTTCAATTTGTTGAAAATAACAAATATGTTCTTGATGATATAATTTGTTGAGATCTGGGGAAATCTTGACCCATTCTTTGTATAACTTGTGAAATGGTTCGGGCAATATTTTTATTGTTGGCCCGTGGTATGACCACCAGTTTAAAAACCAATTTGGTATAGGATTCGCAAATATCTTGGCACATACTTTTATAAACCAAGTATGTTTATGCCTCTCATTGTTATAACAGAGAACTTTATTAAATGCCTGAATATAATCCCAATAGGTAAAGCTTACCATGACTTTGTTTAGACTGAATTGTCTTTCAGTCATAGAGGAAATACCCCAATCTTCAATATGAATGATGTGTTTTATAATCATTTTAGAGAAGTTATAAACATTCTCACTTGTATTATATCCTGAAAAATGTTGAAATTCAACACCTGTGCTTATTAGCAGAGTCTCATAATATTTTCGAGTTTTGTATGACTCACCCGGGAAATAAAGTACATTAACTAAATACCTCTGGAATATCTTCCAAGGTTCTTCTCTTCTCTGTATGTCAGAGTTTTCTAAGAGAAATATCATTTCTCTTTTTTCTACCTTTTCATATGTTTTGATATCATCAACTTCTTCTTTGGCGATTGAAGCAAAAGAATCACCCTGCTTTTGAGTTATAAACTCCTGTAGTTTAGCATATAATGGATCACTTTCTGGAATATCTTCCAGATGTATTGATGATGAAGCTCTTTCTTGTGCTCTAGAGTTTAAGTTATATAAACTCATTCCTCCCTTTTGTATGATTGGAGTACTAGATGATGAAGATCCGTATGATGATCTTGATGAACTTGGGGATGATCTTCCCCTTCCGCGAGTATAACTGCCTTTTCCTCTAGCCTTGGTTATCCAAGGAGGATCCATCCTGCAAACATAGCATTTAGTTTTAATCATTCAAGAAGTTATATTTTTAATCATGCAAGAGGTTATAAACTTCATCACAATAAAATCTTTCATAAAACTCTTGTTCAATCATGTAATTATTGACAATATCAATCACCGTTCCGTCTATAATTTTCCATAATATAAGTTCCTTTAAATCTCTAATAAGAGGAACTGCCTTCAAAATCGTAACCAAATCTTTATCAGGAAAGAAGTCAAGAAAACCCATCAGAAGAAAGATATTCCCTTGATAAGAAGTCTGGGAGGGAGTTATCATTTCCCTTTTTATACTGAATTTCGAAATCAAAAGAGGCTATTTATGCCTGCCACCTAGCAAAAATTAATTTAGACGCATCATGTTTAAAATCTTTATCAAACATATACTTGACTGACTGAGCATCAATTTTTATCAAAATTTTTTGATTATATAAATCATCTTGAAATTTTAAAACGCACTTAACGATAGTTAACATTTCATGGGCTACCGTCGCATATTTTTTCTGAGCATCGCTCCATTTTCCTTAATGAAATCGAATAAGATATTCATTTTTATCATGCAGATTAATTTGTTTTAATATACCTCCATACCCAATATTAGACGCATCCGTCTCTACAATCTTTGGCCAAGCAGGATTAGCAAGGGTTAAACAAGGTAAATATTTAACTCTTTCTTTAATAGTCTTTACAAGATCTGTGAGACTATTGGTCCAAGGCTTTTTATGATCCTTTTTTAGCCTGTCTTATAACGGAACTAAATCTCGAGATAAATTCTTGTAGAATGGGGAAATGTAGTTTAAACTTCCCAGAAACCGCTGCAATTGCGTCTTATCTGTAATAATATCAGGGAATTTCGATGCAAATTCAATAGATCGCTGAATAGGAGTCATTTTTCCTTGACAAATCAAATGCCCCAAAAATCTAACTTATGTTTGAAAAAGACTCATTTTAGGTTTAGTTATGACCAAACCATTTTGAATAACTATTTTCTTAAAAATGTCTAAATGCTTAATATGCATTTCAAGAGTCTTTGAGTATACCAAAATATCATCAATATAAACTATGATGAAATCCAAATAGGGATTGAAAATATCATTCATTATCTTTTGAAATTCTGAGGGAGCATTTTTTAACCCAAAAGGCATTACATTCCATTCGTACTGTCCAAACGGAACATTAAATGCCGTTCTATAAGAATAGTCTCTAAATATTTGGATTTGCCAATATCCAGATTTTAAATCAAATTTTGAAAAGATATTAGCATCATATAATCTGGTCAATAAATCTCTTTTATTAGGAATAGGATATCTAATCCATTTTAAAAATTTATTTAAAGGTTTATAATTTATAACTAACCTGGGAACACCTCGTTCTTTTTCTGCTGCGTTATTAACATAAAAAGCAGTACACGACCATGGTGATTTGGAAGGCTTTATCAATCCCTTTTGTAATAAATTATCAATTTCCTTTTTGCAAAATTCAACCAATTCGGTATTCATCTAACAAGGACGAGATTTGGTAGGAATATTTTCCTCAGAGAAATCATCTTCATATGGAAGAGTTACAATATGCTTTTTCCGATTCCAAAAGGCACTAGGATGATTAGCACAAATATTAATGGCCATTTTTTCAGAAATGAGTTTAATTTTTTCCTGTATTTTAGCAGATTTTAAAGTATCGAATATATTCATACTAAATATCTCAAGTTGTAAATAATCAACATGCTTTTGTTTCATTTCAATTAGAGCATTAATATCTCTAGAAATAGGCTCGGTGATAAAAGTATAACTAATATCTTGATTTTTATAAGTAGCAGAAAATCCTTTAGCATTTATATTAGTAAAAGGATAAATTGCATTTATAAAAGGAGTTTCTAGAATAATAGGAGGGTATAACTGATTTTTTACTAAGAAAAAGAAGTGAGGAATACAAACTTTATTCTGGCAAATCCGAGTATTAGATAATTTATACTTTATATCTAAAGCATGACCAGATGCAAATTTAACCATATGAGTTGTTTTTTCAAAATATTTAGTAGGTACAAGACCTTCTTGAATGCAACTCACATCAGCGCCACTATCAATCATAGCAATGTTAGTTATAGAAAAAATATTATCAATTAATATAGTACATTTAACATACCATTTATGAGCTGTAACAATTTGCATCATTCCTAAAAACATATTTTGTTTCGGATCAATATTCAAAGTGTTGGCAAGAATATTTTCTTCAGCAGTAGATTCATCATCAACCTTATTTTTTCCTTTGCTATTAGCAGACTCAATCTGAGTAAGACGGTGATCATAAATAATATGATTTTGTTTAAGAAATTTAATTTCTTCCTTCAAATGTTCAATTTCTCCTTTTAAATCATCAAAAGCGGTATCACGAATAACCATGGTTTGTTTAGAAGAGAGTCTATTATGAACTTCAGACAAGGAGTAAGGAGCAGAATAATTAAAATCATCTTTAACCTTTTTATCACTAGGAATACTATTTGAAGAGCTAGTTTTACTAGCAGCCAATTGAATGATCTTTTCACGAAGAGTATTATCGGTAACTTCTTTTAGAAGTTCTATCACATTGTCTGCAGTGATAGTGAACATATTCATATCTTCAAACTGAGATTGCAATTTGTAAAATTCATCATGTTCGCAGTGACAAGTATCACCATGACATTTGCAAGCATCATTCGAATCTGGTTGAACCTTACTAGATGACTCAGGTTGCTCATCCTCCGTTGCATAACTTGCTTCAGAATCATCATAATCTGATTCGGAACCTGAAGTATATAGAAAACTATAAATCTTCTCTTGAATATCATCATCAAGTTCTAGAGTCTTAAGCTTTTCTAGCTTACAATTTGGAGCTATATGCCAAATTTTCCACATTTATAACACTTAATCTTATCAAGATTTCGCTTGGACCTATTCCTGATAAATCTATGAGATTTACGATGAGTCTTACGCTCATCTCTTTCTTCTCTAGTCCTTCTTCTAGATCTTCTTTTCTTATGATGAGATCTATGATAATCTGATTTAGAAGTTTCTCGGTGGGTGCTTTTTGAAGCATCCGGTAAACCGAATTGAGTACAAAAATCTCCTAATTGAGACCTTTCTTTAAGCTTATCCATCTTAAGCTGTCTTGAGAGTTTTAACTCATTGCACAAATTTATGCCTTCTTGCGTACAAGCCCCAATAAGCTTTCCATAAGTGAAATCACTATAGAGAATAATTCCTTGTGAATTTCTAAGAGTCTTTTTTACTCTTTCTGCAAATAAAGAAGGTAAGCCATCAATAAATTTGGCTTTCCAGAATTCTAAACCATTTTCGGGAAGTTCCATTACCCGACTTAAATAAGTGTCTTTATACCATCTAAACTCACCTAAATGTCTACATCTAAGACCATTTAGAAGAGATCTAATGGTTTCATATTGATTGGTAAATCTACCACTAAAATGTTCAAGAATAGTCAAAATAAGTGTATATACAACGTCTTCTCTATTTTGAACAAGGGCAAAGCCTAAATTGTCATGACCTTCATTTGCTGCCTTAGCATTAATTACTGCTGCTCTGGCATCAGAGGGCATATAATTATCCCACCATCCTCTTAGTTGACCGGTAAATCCTGCAATAATCATCTTGCAGATGGTCCTGTCAGTGTTATTGACACTTTTGCAAATAGTAGCATACATAAGCATCCTATGAACCATAATCGTCAACTGCCTATCAGTTAGCCCATCGAGATTCCATTCATAAATCTCACTTCCACTATAAGAAGTGTTAGTTTGATTCCAATCTCTTTCCTCTATTAAAACATCTTGAGGAGTAGGCCTGGGATAGTAATAAGTTTGCATGCTAGGTTTTCTAGCATAAGCAGTATTACCACTATTCTTCTTTGGATACCCATGAAGTTTATTAACTTCCATTTCCATTTGAGTTTTGAAATCAAAAGTGGCTTCCATCTCATCTGCAAAATCTTCAGCGAGACTTATCGGTTTCACACTTGCACCAAATTGTGAAAATTTTTTATCAAGAAGATTTTCAAAATCGTGCAAAGGTCTAAGAATAAAATCCTGAATCTCAGGAGGCCTTTGAATATGGACATCAGGTTGTTTTGACGAAGAAGCCTGTTCCGAAACTTGTTTTACAGATTTTAGCTTACTATCAATTTGAACAATCAGATTAGACAGGTTATCTAATTTTTTGTCTAGAGAACAGATATGTTCACCAATAACTTTGACATATAGGCCCAAGTAATTATTTTGAGAAATAAGACGATTAATTTCATTTATACTTACTGCGGCGACATCATTATCAATAAATTTATGAAAAGCAGTAAAAAAAATACCAGTATTATTGGGTAAAATAAACGGAGCTTGAGGAGGATAAATGGATTGAATAATATTACCCGATTCATCTTTGTAAGATCGTTCAAGAACGTTGATAAACAGGGGCAAATAAGTGGTTATAAACCAAGGCACAAAAAATATAATATGATATATAATGCATAAGTTTCATAAAACTCTTGAGAAATATTATTTAAATCTTCTTTACTATAAGTGTCAAAAAACCAAGTTTTAAACCGGTTCCATTTTTCATTTAAAAATTCGTTTTGAATATATTTTCTTGCCAGTGAACCTGGACTAAAATCAATTTGATGTTCACTCATCATTAAGTATCATTAAGATTAAAATCCATCTCGGATACAGAAGGAATATCCTTATCAGAAATATCAGATGCTTTATCATTCGTTTGGACAATGTTTAATCGAGGATCAATTTTAATTTTTTGTTTTTCTGCAGAGGGCTAGTTCTGATTTAGATATAACTGAATCTGAAATGAATTTTCCAGATGGAATAACAGGTTAAACTTGTTTTTATATGACTGACAAAATTATTGATTTTAGTCCGGGATCTCCGGCAAGGGCTCGTATTGCTAAAGATTTTCAAAGGAAAAAATGGAAACTCTTTAGAAAATGGTTTTTCAACAACTTTAATAAAGTTGAACAACATGATTTTCAAGAAGAATTTTATAAAGATCTTATAAATTCAGGAATAAATCGTTTAATAGCTTTTGTTCCATGGTTTATGTGCAAACATGTTCATAATTATATTACTATGCTTGAAAGAGATTTTACTCTTAGTAATGGAGAAATTACTAAAGCAGTCTTTCCTCCACAACAGTCTTTTCAGATTAATAAAAATGATAAGATTGTTAACTTTAATGCTTTTTCAAAATTATTTGAAAATGACACTGCTTCAGTGACTGCTCAACATGTTAATGTCATGTTTAAGCAGAATAATTATGCTAATATTTATATGAGTATTTTGGGTGATCATATTGTCTCTCTACATGACAAAGTTGATAAGATTATTTCCCTTTTACCTACTAAGTTAAAAGGAAAAGAGAAAATTGCTCATAGCAGTTTACAACCACCTCCAGAAATCGAAGACTTCAAGATTAAAGATTATTCAGATCTTGAACATTTCTTAGAAAAGAAATTTAAAGGTGGTGGAGTTCAGCCTTTAAATGCTGAAAACTTTGAGGAAGGAGAACCTAGCAATAAAAAGGAATTTTATGATAGTATTAATAAGATATCAGAGAGATATGTTAGGAAACCTTACCAAAGAATGTTCTATTATCCTAGAGCCACTCCCCAAGATGTTTTACTTGAAGAACATGAACATATTATAACTAATAGTTATAATGGAAAGGAAATCTATGAATGGAACATAGATGGTTATACTGATAGACAAATTTATACAACTGTTCATAGAATGTTAATGTACAGTACTATCTGTAAAACCAATAAAAATAGCGATAAGACTATTGCTGATATGATAACAGCAGGTTTTACTGGCCAATTGAAAGGATGGTGGGATAATTATCTCAACCAGGAACAAAGAGATAGGGTCTTAATGGCAATAAAACAAGAAGGAGATCAAGTCTCTCAAAATGCAGTTTATACACTGGTTTTAAATATTATTGAACATTTCTCAGGAAGATGGTCAGATAATAGTGAGACCATTAGAACTCTTCTCCAAAACTTGAGATGTAAGACACTTACATCCTTCAGATACTATAAAGATGTTTTCCTTTGTAGAGTTATGGAATTACCAGAGTGTAATAGCACTCATTGGAAATCCAAATTTATAGATGGATTACCGACTTTATTTGCCGAAAGAGTCAGGAAGGCCATAAGAGGAGACAATCATAGTATTAATTATGATGATTATACTTATGGAAAACTTATAAGTGCCTGTGTACAAGAAGGTTTATCCTTATGTAATGAAATCAAGTTGAATCAACAGATTAAGCGACATCGCTTAAATGAAAGAAAACAATTAGGAGAATTTTGCGAACAATTCGCATTTGATATTCCTAAAAATAAATCAAGAGATAAGGAGGACACTCATCATAAGAAGAAGAAATCTTCAAAAAAGGATTATGAAAAATGGAAAAAGAAGAGAATCGAAAAGAAGCTAAGGAGAGCTGAAGAAGGTAAAGGAGACTCTTCTCGAAGAAAGAGAAAGTATCGCCATAATTATAATAAATCAGATACTTGTCACAAATGTGGAAGATTTGGTCATAATGCCAAAGATTGCAGAGTCAAGGAAAAGATTAAAAGTCTTGATGTAGAAGATAATATAAAGGATTCTCTTTATAAGATTATGCTTAATTCTGACTCAGAAACAGGATCAGAATATAGCAGTGAAGAAGAATCTTCAACAAGTGAAGATCTGAAAGCTCTTCAACAAGAAGAATATTTAACTTCTGAAGATGAATGCTCACCTTGCCAGCAAGGAATGGCATGTGAAAAGGAGGATGAAGACGATCTTTATAAGATCTATGATCAATTTAAAGAAATGAGTCTGAATGTCATTGATAATGATAAAATAATAGAGCTCTTACAAAATATCAAAGATCCTGAAATCAGGGCTCAAATCATTGATAAAATAAGTGATTCAAAAGAGAAAGATCATAATTTTGAAAAGAATCATATTCCTAAAGAAATTCCTACTAAAGAAGGTTCACATACTATGGCAGAGGTTAAAAATCTCTTATTAGAAAGGAGGAAAATGATAAGTTCTCCCACCACGATCAGTGATTTAAAAGAAGAGATTAATAATCTCAAAGAAGACATTATAAGTCTTAAAGAAAAGAATGTTGTTATAGAAGTTAGAATGGATGTTTTACAAACCCGTCTAGATTTAGAAAATGCTTCTGAATCATCTTCTTCTCTTGAAGGAGAAAATGATAATCTTGATTTTATAAAAAATCTTTCTTTAAAAAATAATAAGACAGACTTTTTATATAGTCTTAAAGCCTTTACTTCTCAAAAGTTTTATACTAAAATAACTCTTTTAATAGATTATAATTATAAAAAAAGAATTTATTGCGCTTATTGATAGTGCAGCTGATTTAAATTGTATTCAAGAAGGCCTTATATCTTCAAGATATTTTCATAAAACAACTCATAGCCTTCGTTCCGCTAATGGCAGCAAAATGAATATTGAATTTAAATTACCCAAAGCTTTTATATGTAAAGGGACAAGTTGTGTCCCTCAAAGTTTTGTTTTAGTAAAAAATATCACTAATCAAATTATTTTGGGTGTACCTTTTATAAATGATATTTTCCCACTCACTCATTGGGATAATGATAAAATTATTGGAACATGGAATAACAAGCCATTTATTTTAGAGTTTGTCACTAAACCATTTACTAGAATGATAAATGATTTAACTGCCAAATTATTGGTTTCGAAAAATAACCAAGTCAATTTTATAAAACAAGAAATTAATAGTATTGGAATTGAAAATATCTTACAAAATCCTAAATTACAAGATAAAATAAAAATCTTGGCAAATCAATTCTCTCTTGATATTTGTGGAGATCATCCCAATGCTTTTGGAATAGAAAAAAAGCATGTTGTAAGTCTTCCGTATGAAGATGATTTTGATGAGGATAATATTCCTACAAAGGCAAGACCTTGTCAAATGAACTCTGAATATTTAGAGTTATGCAAAAAAGAAATTAGCTCTTTATTACAAAAAGGCCTTATAAGGCAATCCAAATCACCATGGTCTTGTACGGCGTTCTATGTTAATAAACATGCCGAACAGGAAAGGGGGGCACCCCGATTGGTAATAAATTATAAACCTCTTAATAAAGCTTTGAGATGGATTAGATATCCGATTCCTAATAAAAAAGATTTATTAGATAGAGTTTATGATGCTATTATATTCTCTAAATTTGATTTGAAATCAGGCTATTGGCAGATTCAGATAAATGAATCAGACAGGTTTAAAATCGCTTTTAATGTACCGATGGGACAATTTGAATGGAATGTTATGCCATTTGGCTTAAAAAATGCTCCATCAGAATTTCAGAAAATAATGAATGATATTTTTATTCCTTACAGTAACTTTATAATAGTTTATATAGATGATATCCTAGTATTTTCTAAAAATATAGAAACTCATTTTAAACACTTAGAATTGTTTAAGAAAATTATTATGCAAAATGGTTTGGTTTTATCTCAACCTAAGATGGCTTTGTTTAAAATAAATGTCAGATTCCTTGGTCATAATATTGAAAAAGGTAATATTAGCCCTATTAATCGAAGTATTGAATTTGCTTCAAAGTTTCCTGATATTTTAACTAATAAGACTCAGTTACAAAGATTTCTTGGAAGTCTTAATTATGTTGCTCCTTTTATTAAAGATTTAGCAAAAGATACTGTTGTATTATATGACAGGTTAAAAAATAATCCTAAGGCTTGGACAGATGGCCATACTGAAGCTGTCAAAAGGATTAAGGAAAAGGTTAAAAACCTTCCTTGTTTGACTTTGGCAAATCCGAATTGGGCCAAAACAGTAGAAACTGATGCTTCAGATATAGGTTATGGGGGAGTATTAACCCAATATTGTCCTAATAATAAGCGTCATTATATTGTTCAATTTTATTCTGGCAAATGGAATAATGCACAGAAGAATTATGCTACTATAGCTAAAGAAATTTTGGCTATAGTTAAATGTGTTCTTAAATTTCAAGGCGATCTCTATAACGTTTTTGATAAAAACTGATTGCCAAGAAGCTAAATTTATGTTTAACAAAGATTGCAAACATGATGTGTCTAAACAGATGTTTGCAAGATGGCAAGCTTTATTAGCTCCTTTTGATTTTGAAATCCTTCTCTTTTCAGGATGAGACCAACATGGCCCCCTCCATCCAGGAGAGGACGAGGAAGAACCAACCCAGGAAGAGGAGGTCATATCCTCGCTCAACAAGGTAGCAGAATACTAACATCATTTAATGTTAGTAATTCAACGGCTTCATCAAGTGGAACCAGTGGTATTGATACAAACCACCCGATGTATAAGGAGTTTATGGATTTTATGAAATCCAAGAAAGAGTCGGATAATAATAATCCACCGTCATACTCTTCAATTTTAATGGATGATGAGAACATAGAGGTTTTTGATATGAATGATAAGAAAAAAGTTATACTTCTTTTAGAAGAAAATGATCTCAAATGGAGGAATGAGCCATGGCAGATAATGGCTAGGTATTTGGATACAGTATCTTATACTACTACTGTGTACAAATACAGAATGCACTATGAGATAATACTCTCATCTACAGGGTGCGAATTTCAGCATTTTTACCCTGCTAATACCAAGAAAGTTTATAACTTTTCAAAATTAATTATAAAAAAAGTTATAGCACCTGAAGAGTGGGGAATGAGTACTTTGAAGGAATTAGATTATATCCACCCAGAGCAAAAGGTTGCTGTAAAATATAATTATTGGGATTATATCGATGGGTTTAATAAGGTCCTGTTATATGAAAATGCTAATAGGAAGCATTCATGGTTTATTAAAATATGTTCTAATGTATTTGACAGGCATATTCCTAATTGGTTTTGTAAGTGGTGGACTTTATATGGTCCTTCAGTAAAATTTTTACCAGAATCATACAAGAAATTATATTTGGAATGGGTAGACATATCCCCAAAATTAATAAAGTTGCAGGAAGAGAATGTATTCTTCGAAGGAATATCCTTGATGTATTTCTTCATTGAATTTTCAATTCCTTGGATCATGAAATGGTCAATAGAAGTTAATAATACTTCAGAAGGATTTCCTTGTTTGCAGAGGACTTTTTATACTAAGTTCTGGAGTAAATTACTTTAGAAAAATCCGGAAGGCAAGTTACATGGCCAAGAGATTATTGATTTAATAAATGTTAAAATTAGTCAATATGAAGCTATTACTATGGAGTCGTCTATCATAGAAGATTCAAGTCCATTCAAGAAGATTACAAGAAAAGTTCAAATGAAGAAAGGACTTATCTCTAAATCAGAAGCTATAGCCTTATATATGGAAGAAGTAAAGAAAGATTTAATGAGAAATCTTGACATAGATATAAAAGATGATATCTCTATGGCATCAGCAAGCCATACAAATGATGATAAAGAAGATGATACATGCATTGCTGGGGAAGGTCAAGATATTGATGATGAAGAAATAGATCTTGAGACTATTCTCCAAAGATATCAACAGCAGCTAGAAGAATCTTCTAGTGCAAGTACAGCTGGAGGTAAAGGAAAAGAAAAAGCATAAGATTCCAGCATTATTTGGTCATAAGAGGCCAAAATAATTTAAGTAGCTTTTATAAAGTAGCCGAAAGCATTGTCGGCCATATTAAATAAAAATAAGACCATGTGAAAGCCATAGGGATTTGTCGGTCTTATCGTGTGGTTATTGGCCAATGTAAAAAGTTGTGGGCCACTCTTTTTATTCGTTTTTAGTTTGAAACCTCTATATAAGAGGAAGTTTGTATTAGGAGGAGGCAGGTTTTCAGAACCCTCTCTCTCTCTTTAAAATTCTCTCTCCCTTGTAATATTTCCGAGTATTTGAATAAAAGTTTGCAATTTGGTTTGGAAGATTTTATTATAAGGTACTGTTTCTTAATCTTATCCTTATTTAATATACTTCTTTATGTTCATCAGCCCAATGATGGGCTAAACTGTTTGTGTTGAGCTATAGCATACTAAGTTATTATAAGGTGGCGTTGTGTCTATTATGTTGACAGATTGAACAAAATAGATTAAGGTCAGACATAGATAATCCAGGCCAGTATATGAAAGATAGCCGAAGGAATCCGTTGGATTACCCATGAGGAAGGGCGGACCCGGATAGTAGGGATTTTCATATACTGTTGCCAGGACTAGCTATGACTATAAAGGTTCCTAATAGTCTATCTGTGCGATCCGTTTTCGTTTTGGTATCTAATAATAATAATAAAAATAAAAAAATAAAAAAAATTATACAAACATATAGCGAGAAGTTGTCATAAAGTGTAGTCATTTTTAGTAAATAACATATTTATAGCTACTAAACCTCAATATCCCTATAAATAGTCATTTTTATAAGTTGCTCTAAAATTATTTTGTCTTATAAAATTAAATAGTGGAGTATATTTTTTTTTTAGTAAACAATTTTTAATAAAGTAAAATAAAATTCAATTGATCGAAATTTTTTTATAGAATAACTTAGTTAAATAGCTTTAAGAATTTAAACACTCAATCTTAACTATAAGAGTTCCACTCTTTAATTAATATTTAGACTTCTCGATAAAATAGCCTAGGGGTGTTCACGGGTCGGTTATTGATCAAATTCAAAATCAAACCAACTTAATCGATTTTAGAATTATCAAAATCAAACCAAATCAAATATAATCACATTTACCAATTTGGTTGTTATCAGTTTCAGTTTGGTTATTCGGTTATTAACCATACACAAAAATAAAAAAAATAATTAATTCAAAACGAAAAATAGTTAGAATGACTGACTTTACAGAACTTTGAATTACAATGAATAAAGCTTCAAAATTCACTATTTTGGTCTAGCAGGAAGAGACAATCAATCACACAGAGAATTGAGATACTCATATACATGAAACCTGTAAAATAAATGTTCTCACCTTAGACACTTTTGTTTTCATAAGTAAATTATAAATAAATTTTGATGAAAACATCTATAAGATCTTTAAAATTGTTTATAAAAATAATATATTATGTATGTATAATAATAAAATATATGGATATAATTTATCAATTCGATTTGGTTATTTCTTCCATTTTTTCAAACAAAATCATAACCAAACCAAATACTATCGATTTTTAAAAATTTAAAATCAAATCCAAATAAAATCAATTTGATTTTGATTTTTCAGTTTGGATCAATTTTTATCCAAACCGTGAACACACCCTAGTCTTGGCCAAACAAGCTCTAAAGAGTGAAGTATTGATCTAGGGTGTGTTTGGTTTGAAGGAAAACATTTTCCAGAAAATGTTTTTTAATTTTCTCATGTTTGGTTGGACTAAATGTTTTGGAAAATGTTTTCCAAATCAACTCATTTTCCTCAAATTTAAGGAAAATGACTTCCCTTCTAAACTTAAGGAAAACATTTTCCAAAATTCTCTTCGAACTTCAAATTACAATTATTTTTTTGTTGAAAAAATCAATTTATTTTGTTCCTACCCTCAAACCACCCCCCCTCCCCCCCCCCCCCAAAAAAAATAAAATAAAATTTTAAAGCTTGTTTTTAAATTCAATTTTTTGACCCCCACCCCCTCCCAAAAATATAAAAAATTATTTTTAAAAGATATTTCTAATTTCAATTTTTTATTTTTTTACCCCCTACCCACTACCCTCTCCGGTCACCCCCCTCCAAAAAAAAATTGAGTTTGTTTTTAAAATATATTTACAAATTCAAAATTTCATTTTTTTCACCCTACCCTCGACCCCCCACCCACCTCCTACCCAGCCCCCCACCCATCCACCCCTACCCCCCCCCCCCCAAAAAAAAATTTAAGTTTGTTTTTAAAAAATATTCTCAACTTCAAGATTTCATTTTTTCATCCTACCCTTGACCCCCCCACCCACCTCCTACCCAGCCCCCCACCCACCCCCACCAGCCCCCCCTCCCCACAAAAATTTTAAGTTTGTTTTTCAAAAATATTTTCAATTTCAAAATTTCATTTTTTTCACCCCTACCCAGTCCCCCGCACCCCACCCAACCCCTACCAGCAACCCTCCCCCTCCCCCCTACGCCCAAAAAAAATTTTAATTTTGTTTTTAAAATATATTTTCAACTTCAAAATTTTATTTTTTCACCCCAACCCTCGACCCCCCACCCACCCCCTACCAGCACCCATCCCCCACCCCCCACCCCCCAAAAAAAATTTAAGTTTGTTTTTAAAAAATAATTTCAACTTCAAAATTTCAATTTTTCACCCCTACCCTCGACCCCCGCCCCCCTTCACCACCCCCTACCATCCCCCACCCCCCCAAAAAAAATTTAAGTTTGTTTTTAAAAAATAATTTCAACTTCAAAATTTCAAATTTTTACCCCTACCCTCGACCCCCGCCCCCCTTCACCACCCCCTACCATCCCCCACCCCCCACCCCCAAAAAAAAATTCAAGTTTGTTTTTAAAAACTATTTTCAATTTCAAAAATTATTTTCTACTCTAGTAAAAATAAAAAATATTTCTCAAAAATATTTTTCATTCATAAATCAAACACTAAAAATCTTTTCCGGAAAATATTTTCTACTCACCAACCAAACATGAGAAAATAAGTCAAAAATCAACTTGTTTTCCAGGAAAATATTTTCCTTCATACCAAACACACCCCTAATATGTCCGAAGTTAACTAGAATCGGGTACCTCAAAACTTCACATTTCAACTTTTTCCAAATGCATATCCACATTTCTGAGGATAACATAAGCCAGTAACATTTCAACTATCAACACCACATTGGAAGAAAACATGCAACTCATACCAATTTCAAAGTGCAATAGAGCAGCTCTCCCGACGAAAACGCCATCAAAACCCAATACAGACGATGCAAGGTAAACTGCCTCAAGCAGCAACAGTTATTATTTCATTTCCCATGCAACATGAACAATTTGTATGTCAACTAGCAATACAATGTGTCATCTAAACTGCTTGCTAAGTTCAGTTGACAACAATCAACAATCACAAACAAATGCAACAATTAACATTTCCTATTTAGTAGACTTCAACATGCCATTGCTTGTTCTTTTTGAGTTGTGAAAGCTTCTGCTCCCAGCTCTCACCTCTCTCTTCAGCAACTCTCTTCAGGGTATCCTGGATGCCAGGCATCATACCCTTCAACCCGCAGAAATAGATGTGGGCCCCTTCATCCAGAAGTTTGAAGATCTCATCGCTGTATTCCTCAATTTTATCCTGAACATACATCTTCCCCCCTTTATTGTTCTTTTGTTCTCGGCTAAGAGCACGGTCATATCTGAAATTGCCTGGGTAGTCATTGAGATACTTGGTGAACTCATCGTCGTATAGAAGGCTGTCAGTGTTTGCAACCCCAAGGAAAAGCCAAGCAAGGCCATTAAACTTCATTGGAACTGACTCCATGAACATACGACGAAGGTAGCCTCTGAAGGGAGCCACACCAGTTCCAGTTCCAATCATGATGTGTGTGGCATTAGGATTATTTTCAGGTAGAAGCATTATCTTACCAGAAGGACCTGTGAAAACATCCAAAGGGCGATCAATGAAGAAGAAAATTGAATCTCGGAGTGTTTCACCAATAAATATGCAACCCACCAACAAATTATAAGAATCTAAGAGCCACATGAAATATCCTGTTTAATTGCAAAGCATCACCACACTTAATGCTCAGCAGGGTATCTTATTTAGAAATTAGAAACGCGTAGTTGGAATTTAGCGGAAAAAGGTGACAGTGTAGGAAGACGGAAGACCATGGAGTATAGAAGTTCTTTACTGGGAAGTTTGTAACTAAAAGGGGGGTTAGTAACGCCAAATCCAAATCTAGAAGGGGCATACAACAGACTAACGGAAGGCTAATATTAAGGAAATCATTAATTAGTTGTACAAAATAGGCATTTAACGATTCATCATATGATCAGATAGTCAAGGTAAAAGATTCTAGAGATAGTGACAGACAAAGCACTGATGCACTCTCAGGAGAAAAAGTATGCATATCAGCCGGCAATTTGAAGCACACAAGGAAAAGGCAAATATCTTCAATCTGTTATGCTGTACAGCCTATATGGTCAACTGGACAATATAATTTCCTGCTGACAAGACCACTTTTAACAGTATGCTGCCTCAAAGATCATTTCTTTGTCCCTCTATTGAAATGTTGGAAAAACCTACTCATTAAGCCAAAATGCAAATGATGTGATCAGAGATGACAAATTGAGAATGCAATGTATGGAAGACGAGTAGTGTTGGCATGCAAAGTCTTCTTTGAATAACATCTGTAAAAGGACTATTTGGATTTCACCTGTGATCTTCACTTTGTCACCAGGCTTCGCATTGCATAGGAAGTTACTGCAAACACCATTTTTGGATGGGTCTTCCTTTCCTGTCTCAGGATCATAGTAGACAGCTCGTCTGACACACAAGCTGGCCGTTTTCCCATCAAAAGAGTCCCCATATCTGGTGGATGCAATTGAATATAGACGAACATTGTGGGGACTCCCTGGTTTCTTAGGGTTTTCACCCTGAAAGAAGTTAAAAGTGAGACTCTGAAAGAATGGTGGGTGTTAAAATTATACGAAGCTCATACTGAGGCTTGGTATAAAAAAGAAGGATAAAAGCATCATGATATCACTTTTTTATAACTTTTGCATCGCAAAAGGGGGGGGGGGCAAACTACAAAAGGTTCAGGTCAAATATAGTTGGACACCAATAGTATCAATGACCAAAACATCTGAAACACAGAATCTAACATACAAGCATGCCAGGGCAAAGATTGGATGTACATTTTTGGGGGCCCTTCCGTCTATTGTGATGTCAAAAGTGCAAAGTAGTAAAAGTAACAAGTGAATATTCATGGTAAATGTCCTATTAGTAACAGCAATGAACATGGTTGTCCTTCAAACTGAGTACACCAAATGGAGATGTGTTTAAAGCAAATAGGACACAGATTTAATTCAAAATGTTATATAACTGGTCCTATATATTCAGGCAAAAACAAGAAAGCTTTTCAATGCAATAAAAATAATAGGGAAAATGGAGCCAGAACTTACAGGAGGAACGACACCATAACTTTGTCCTTCCCAGTAAGGAAGGTTGCCATCATGATCAATGACAATATGACAAGTCTCCCCGGGAGCTTTTGGGCCTACAATTCTTTCAACTGAGACAATTGTCGCTGTGTATGGTTCCTTGGGCTTGTAGATATTCAAGGGTGGTTCTTTTGCATCTTCAAGTGATAAAGGTGAAACTGAAACCTTGGCTTTGCTAGCATGTTGCACTGACATGCAAACAACGTATTGGCTTCTGGATCGAGTCGCTTTTAGATCGATAGATGGCATAGAGATGCATGATTTATCACTGAATGTTAAGCTTGTAGCCTGTAACAATGAAATGCATATCAATTGGGGATAAGAAAACATTAACTAATATATAGTATTCTTTAGTCTAGTCAAATCACTATCAAACAGTCATGAAACAGACAAAACATGTGATTGCATAGATCAGGAAACACATATTCAACTAAATGTGCACATATCAACCGATGTAAGTAGCTATCAGCCTATCACATCCTACTTTATTTTTCTTTCCTCATTAAGTACATTATCAGAGTTCCTAATGTCCTTCGACTCACGTGAATTTTGTTCTTTATTCATTTTACTGTTTAGTTCATCTCTCTAGTTTTGTTCCTTTTATTGTAATACTTGCTGCCCATGTACTTCTATGACTCACCTTGGCGCATATTGCATTGTCCGTCAAATAATTATTTTACTGATGAAAATGGAAAACATGATTTTAGAACAAAGATTTATGCACTAGAATTAAGCAAGGAGAATCTAAAAACAGTATGCCACCGGTAAAGGATGTTTTCATGCTGATACATATACCACTACACATGTTAGCAACAAAAGGACCAAGAAATGAAAAACAAATGTGCTTACTTGGAAACATCTAAATGATTCAAGACCACAAAGCAGACGAACAATGTATGAGTTACTTATAAAGACAGAAACTTTAGGATATTTTCTCTAGTGATTCTTGACTAACAGCTTAGAGATGGGCCAAAAGTTATGGAACACATGACATCTGCATTTTTCAGGAATAAGGATATACACAAGCTGATATTCATAAAAGAATTGAGTGAATATGTAGCAATCAGGTTACTCCCTTGGAAATCACTAATGGATGCCGAAACGCGAATCATAATATTCTTCATTTGTTTAAATACATATCCTCCCACCCCCCACTCGCGTTTGTACAAAATCCCTTTGACACACACCGGGAAAAGCTTTACGCACCAATCCTTTTCCCAACCATAGCTTTTACACACCTCTTCAGTGTTTGATCATATTTCCCCCCACAAGTGTATGTCAAGCACCAATTGTTGCCATGACACATGTCATAACTCAAGAAAATACTTAAAGTTAGAGTCCTTCAATGCAAGAATCCAAGGGGAAAATATTACTGTAACTTTCAGTCTCTCTTCAACAACTTTTTCATCTCCTCTTCTATCCACCTTCAATTCCCAAGAAGCAAAACCCAAAATACGACAACCTTTCTAAATCTACAAACCCACTAGTAAAACCCATGGCTGATTCTTGTTAACGCCATTAACAGATACAAATGAAGTTTTCACACCAATTTCACCCCATGACAGATGCACATAGAACATATTTTTCATGCGCCATGTGTTTCTCGTCGGATCATACTCCTCTACTGCTGCAGCAGTTGCACAACCGCTGGCCAATGTAGGTTTTCGCACCCACAACCTTCCTAGCGTACTTTTTCCTTGGAAAAAGAAACCCTTGTCTTGGACACCTTTTCCAGCTTCATTTCTCTTCCCAAGCTTTGCAGAATTCAAACAAGTCATATTCAGTCTTTTCTAGCAAAGTGTTTGGATTAGTCCCTCGCTCATCTTTTTAGTAGGTCTAGTTTCTCATTAATTAGATCAAGCATTTACATTGACAAAAAGCACTCTGATTTTTTACACCATTGAGATAAATTTGGGATCAATAGCGGTATTTTAAAAAAAATACTCTTGTCCGGTTTTGAAGCATCTTTTCACCAAGTCAAGATGCTCAACTTGTGTGCAATGAGGATGAGGGAGAAATGTTGAGGAATTAAGAAGTCCCCCAACGACAGCAAAACAAAGGTAAAGAAGGAAGTGAAGAATGAGTTACCTGTGAGAGATATTCAAGAAGAAGGTCATTTGGGAGAGTAGAAATGGTTGTTCAGGCAGTGAGTGAGGCAGAGAAATTTAACTTTTACACATAACAAGTGTAAAACAATTTTAGAAAATGAAAAGGACTCAAAATAAATGAATATTTTTAAAAGTCGGACACGTAGCATCCATGTAAAGCTTCTGACAAAAGAAATTTGCATTTACTCGCTTCTTTTGTGTGTAGAACTTGCAAGTGCCATGTAGCTAAAATGGTGTGCATTGAACATAATTTAGGAAAGGTTTAGTGGGTAAAGCTTTTTCCAAGAATTAGAGGTGTGTCAAAGGGATTTCATTACAAATTGTGGGAGAGCAAACTATGTGTTAAGCCTTCTTCATACTATCAGACTTCGATTCAAGAGGAATGGGTAAGAAAGCAAGGCTCAGATACCAAAGCAATTAGTAATGAAATTCTCAATTACCCATTACAGGATAGAAAAGGTTAGCATTCTAGGAGCATGGGGATCAAAATGAAGCATATCAGTTGTGATTAATTTAGATCTTTGGGAAGAGAGAACCATTAATATTGTGTCTTGTGATCTAGACAAGCATGAAGACATAGCAACATTGGTTAAGAGATGATTGAGCAAGCCTGAATGTACAAGACACACAAGTTGTTTCAAATTATCATTTCATTAAATCTTTCAAAATTTAGCACATAGCAGAAAACCAATTTTAATCAAGATCAATTGCATTTTGCATCACAGAAAAGGGAAAAAAGGGGGAAGGCACATTGACTGTCACAGTCACCAATTGGACCACTCAACATGTCAGATACCTTAAGTCCAACATCATACAATTGTCCATCAAGTATCTGAACAGTTTTGGGACATATCAAACTCAAATAACACAAGCTATGACAGTGACTGGTAAAAAAAAATATCTCTTTTTGTTGAGAAAAAAACAAATCAAACCCCTTTTTTTTCCTGAGTGAGTTGATGTGTTAGGAAATAGAAAGTAATACTAGCAATGACTAAAGATATTCAAGAAACCTTAAACGTAGATCTTCGGAAAGAGGAATCCGTTTGGAGAGGAACAGCAACTGACACCTGCATTCATATACATACCCATGAGCTAACAAGTAACACAGGAGGGATCCAGAATTTGAAGTCAACAAAGGTAGATAAAAATGGAATCTTTTTGAAGTATTAGTGTAGTAGTTACCTGAGAGATAGCTGAATGAGCCATGATCAGATGAAATAATTCTATCAATTTGTGTGTAGGGAGAAAAACTCTGAAAGGAGAAAGATGGAGAAGGGTTTATATATTGGGGGTTTTCCAATGGAGAAGTTGGCAAGGCCAATAGGTATGTGATCCTTTGGAGTTGTGCAAAGGACAAGATTGATGGCTTTTCAGAGATCCATTTCAATTTTGTGAGCTCTTCTGCTCTTTAACTAAACACTAGTATTATATTATTTTCTTCTTTTCAAAAGTTTCAATAGGAAAAATTATCATATTTGTCCTTATATTCTCATAAAAAAAGAAGTTATATTTATCTTTTATCATTTGTTTTTAATATTTTTTTTTATCATCTAACTTTAGACACATATTTATTCTTAAATTGTTAAATCCTTATTTAATACGTTTGAATCTGAATATTAAGATGTACATTAAGATTAGATGTCAAATGCACATCTGAATATTAAGATGCAGTTTCTAGGGAACACTGAATCATTAAGATTATTTGTTTTCAATATTTGAATATGCATAATTTTCTATTTTAAAAAAAAAGAAAAGGAATGAAGCACTATATCAATAAAAGTTATAATCCAAACCCAAGATAATTTCTTCCAAAATTTATTTCAAAAATGGAAAAGGGTCAAAATTACCCTTAAACTATTTGAAATAGCTTATATATACCATTTAATTATGTTTGAGATCAAAATTACCCTTGATGTCTATGTTTTGGACCACAAATACCCTTAAAACGTTATCTTTGCAATCAGAACTGACATGGCAGTCCAACATGGCAAAAATACCTTCCTCTCAATAATGTTGTTTTTCCTTGTTTATCCCTATCACAAAAAGAAAATCAAATATAATTCTTCCATTGTTCTCTTTTGAGTTGTTGTTCGGACTTTGGAACTCCAATTTCAAAGTGTGCTGAAGTTTTTTTGAAGTTGTAATTGCGTGTTGAAGGATCGAGTTCATTGTTTGAATTTTGGGGTCATAGATTCACAAAATCGATTTTTAGATTTTCAAGCTTTTTAGAACTCTTTTATATATTTTTTTGAAATTTCAACTCAAATCTTCAAATATCAATCTTCAAACTAAGAAATCAGTTGTTAAATGTCAATTTCCAGCTTCAATTGCAATATCCAAGCAATTTTTAGTAACATTAAATTAAATCTCTTCAAATTTTTGCATTTCAAAAATCCAACAAAAGTTAGAAATTTCTCACCAACAAGCTTTCAAATTAGTAGCTATTTTCGAGTTTCACAAAAAGAATGACTTTAAGAGTTTTTCAACGTCTTTCAACCTTGAGAATTAAATTTTGAGCCGCAGATTCGATGACATCAAAACCCAAACAATGAACTCAATCATTCAACACACAACTACTATCTCAAACGAACTTCAGCTCACTTCGAAATTGGAATTTCAAAGTCCGAACAATAACTCAAACAAGAACAATGAAAGAACTATTTTGATTAAAAAAATTAAAATAAATTTTGTGATAGAGATGAACAAGGAAGAACAATATAATTGAGAGGAAGGGATTTTGCCATGTTGGACTGCCTAGGTGGACTATCATGTCAGCACATATCGCAAAGATAACATTTTAAGGGTATTTGTGGTCCAAAACATAGTGTCAAGGATCATTTTGATCTCAAACATAACTAAAGAGTATATATGAGCTGTTTCGAATAGTTCGAGGGTAATTTTGACCCTTTTCCGTTTCAAGAATAAGATTATAACCCACCCTAGAAAAAACCGATTTATTTATTTTCTCATACATTTTTTTCTCAAGAAACAATGATAACTTCTTCCAAAGAATTTTTGACAACAAATGAATTGTAAAAAGAAGAGTTCTGCATAAATATCAATTCACCCAAGAATATTGTATATGTTAAAAATATCAGATAAATACTTGTAAAAGATTATGAAATTTTACTTATTCAAAAGAAAAAAAATGATATTTGGTTGAAAAAGAAGAGGAAGAAACTTGAAACTTGCCCAGAAGAGAAGCAAGGAAGAAGATATATTTTTTTAATGAAAGAACGCTTATTATTTTAATAGAGTCTGAATGGTATTAAGATTATGTTATGAATCTGACTCATTCAAACTCATTAAGACCCATTAAGAAGTTTCTTTTTTTTTTTAAAAAAAAAAAACAAATAGACTTAATGAGCTGAATCTGAATGATTAAGATTCAAACTTTCATTAAGTGCAAACAAATGAGGCTTAAGCCTCATGTCACCACTCTTATTATACTATGCGGCATTGATGTGACACCTACGTAGATATAATTTCATTCCAATTAAAATTTGGTCTCAATTTAATTTTCCTACCCACTCAATATTAAACTCACCATTTAAACCTAAAAAAGAAATAAATAAGTAGAATATGTTTTTTGTCCAGCAATTGTAATGTTACCAGAAATCTTGAATCTTTTATGTGGGTATTCACTAGGAAAATAATGTTTTTTTGCATATTTATTTAATTAAGCTAGTATTTTTGTCTGTTGTTCAAAAGCAGCATCAACTTCTAGTGTCTTTGCTTTTGTGTAATGTGGTTGTAATGGAGGCAACAAACTCAACATATGCAGAAAAGGTGGAGAAGTTTGCGCAAATTTTAGTTTTAGGCCTTGAAAGAGATTACTTATAGGAGTCAATGTCATGCCCTTATAGAATCGTCATAGTGAATGCTAGAGAGAAATGTGCAGCGAAATTATCTTATTCTGCAAAAAGTCATATGAAAATGAAAGTTAGAATAAATCGAGAAGCACTTGTTCTTGTTCCAATCACGTATGAAGCCAATAAAGTGAGATGAAAAATGATATTAAGAGTTTAGGTTTAATAAGTTAAACGAATTGAATATAATAATGGGTGTGTAGAATAATTAATTTAGAAGTAAATTTTAATTGCGATAAAAATATATTCATGTAGGCGTCACATAGACATCATAAGCGTTGTGACATGACACTTAACAGTTCAAGAGAAAATATGCGCCTAAAGTTTGATGACAAAAATAAATATATCAAAAATATATGACAATTTTTTTAAAAAAAGAAGTTAGCCTTAGAGTTTTCAATTCGTGATAACTTTTATTTCAAGCCTCGTACCACTAAATTTTAACATTTTTCTAGGTTAACTTAGTCAAAGAAGCAGCAATAGATGAAAATTATTCTACGAACGTTTTATAATAGTCAGTCAAACCCCAAAAAATTCTAATATTAGTCGAGTTTGTGGGTCTGGGCCAATTTTTTACTGCTTCTATTTTCTGAGAGTCAACGTGAATACCTTCGCTGGACATTATGTCGCCTAGGAATGCCACGAACTTTAACCAAAATTTACACTTGAAAAACTTGGCGAGTAACTCCTTATCTTTAAGAGTCTGAAGAACTATTTTGAGGTGACTAGCATGATTCTCCTCACATCTGGAGTAGATTAAGATGTTATTGATAAACGCAATAAGAAATATGTGTAAGTATGGTTTAAATACTCTATCTGTTAAATCTATAGACGTTGTAGTAGCATTAGTCAAATCGAAGGACATGACAAGAAATTTGAAGTGACCATAACAGGTCCTAAAAGCAGTCTTAGGGATATCACATACTCTAACTTCCAACGGATGATAGCTGAATTTGAAGTCTATTTTAAAAACAAGTGACACCCTGAAGCTGGTTGAACAAGTCAAGAGTTCTCAGAATGCGATACTTATCATTTATGGTGACTTTGTTCAACTGGTGACAATTATTCACATTCTAATGGAACCATTTTTAACAGGAAAAAGACTGGAGCACCCCAAGGTCGCACCCCAAGGTGAGACACTTGGTCTAATGAAACCCTTATAAAAATATCTCTTAACTGCTTTTTTTAACTTTTTAAACTTGTCTGGAGCCATTTTATATACAAGAATGAAATAAGTCGAGTATCAAGAAGAACGTTTATTCTAAAGTCTATTTTCATATTTGGAAGGGGGGACTAAGATCATCAAGAAAGATTTTTGGAAACTCATTCATGATTGGAACTGATTGAAGGGATAGATCTCAGCACTGGAGTCTTTAACTCTGACTAAGTGATAGATACACCTCCTTGAAACTAAATTTCTGTCTTAAGGTATGAAATGAAATGACCCTTAGACACCACTAAATTACTTTTCCACACTAAAACTGACTCATCTGGAAATTATATTTTTACTACTCAAGTTCTACAATCGACTGAAGCAAAACATGAATATAATCTTTTCATGTCTAGAATATATCAAAATTTACCATATCTAACCAACTAGGCCAGTTGTGGTTTCTTTATAAAGGACTGACACAATGCAATTTGTATAGACTCATTTAGCCATTATATTCTAGGTTTTTATGGGAGAACATAGAGGAATATTTTTACTTTAAAAATTAAGAATTTTTATTGTATTGTGTATTGATTTGCGTAAAAGAAACAATATTCAAACTCATTATATCAAAATATCCTTGTTACTTTGGTGGCATGGTAAAAAAATGACTTCAACAATTAAGACACTTCAAAAATGAGCAGTCAAGGTAAAGTTTTTTTTTTTTTTGGAACAAGTCAAAGATTGAATAAAAAGTAAGAGGAAGCTCAAATTTTGAGCATCAGTGATGTTGAAATAATTGGAGAAGAAAATGAGTGTTATAATGGTCAAATTTGACCATCTTACTCTTTTAGAAGGACCTCACGCTTCTAAAATAAGTGTATCTCATGCACATTGGTTGAATATGTCATATCTAATTAATGTCAAGTAAAACGAGATTTGAAATAGAATTTAGTTGGCATATGGGGACCAAATTGACAAACATAATCAAATACAAGAGTTCCATATATTATTCTGTCTTTTTGTTTTTTGTTTTTGGGGTGAGACAAGAATCTCATTTCTTTTTAATTTGTTTTCACTTCTAATTTCTTGTGAGAAAAAAAAAAAGAAAAATAGTCTTTTTTTTTTAGAGATTTTCATTCATAACTAAAATAGTTCGTTACAAAACAAAACAGTAATTGATAAACTGCTCTCTCATTTTATCCATCTTCCTACTTATACAGCATACTAAACAAGAAAATTTAGGTAATTCCATAGCAAAATACTTATACTCTAAGGGGTCGTTTGGTACAAAGTATTATAACGCAGAGATTAGTAATGCAGGTGTTATTTTTATCAAGTTTTTGATTCATTGCTTCCCATCTAATTTTGGGTTTGGATTAAAATTTTTACAAAAGTTTCTTACCAATTATATCCTTGAATTGTTATAGAATTTTCTAGTTTATTTAATAGGGCCGAGATAGATAACTATTGGACAATATTATTTTTATAATTGAGAGTCTTATTACTAAATTTTTAGAGCTCGAATTATCAAAATTCAATTGCTTTGAAATTAAATAAGGTTATTACTTTATTTTTTTTTCTTTTCATAAATGGCGTGTTGCTATAATTACAGTGCCGTTCCAAAAAAAATCAGGAACACTGAGGATGTTTTCTGTTTTGGTTCCTTTTATGATACACGTTATAGTGTGTTATAGATAATTCATTATTTTATTTCTCAGCTTATCCTATTTACAACCCTAGTTACAAAAAAAATTAAAAAGAATAGATGGAATTCTGAATTAGTTAGAAATTCCACTTTAGCATTTGAGTCCTTTTTAATCTAAATAATTAATTTCTTCGTTGGGTTCATAATTTTGTTACATACAAAATAATTTCTTCTGCCTTATTATCCTATATTTGAAGTTAGATTTAATTGAGTGATTTATTGATAGAAATATCTAAGTTGAGTGAGTTTATCGACACAAAACAAAGTTCAATGTGACTTTACTTGATAAATTCTCAAAGTTGAGTAATCTTTTGAGCAACAAACAACTCTTTTAAAATAATAAAATTTGTAAGCTAAATTATTTAAATAAATTTACTAATATAATTATAAAATATAAAATATAAAATATAAAATATAAAATCAAGAAAATAAATAAAAAAATTAAAAGAATTTGAGGGATATTTTTGTCTTTACATAGATAATCCCATGGTATTAAAACCTATGTATTACTAATACCACAAAATGGGAGGTATTAGCAATACATCATATAATAATACCATGTATGTTGTATAACTAATCGATCCACATGGACCAAACATAGTACTAAATTATATCATACATAATACATGGACTATTTCTTCTAATACTCCCTACCAAACGACCCTAATATGAATATGCATCACATCTCCCTCACGATCTTATCTGTGCACAATCTGCCTCTCGCTAAAATCTAATCTTGTTTCTTTCTCTCCATATAATTACATAGACTATCATGGCAAACACACTTGTTTCTCTTTAGCTACATGTAGTTTCTGTGAGTATGATGTCATGCATGTGTTTATGCCTTTCAGTTTAACTTTGAGATGCTTTACTTTTCCCCATACATTTATCATAGCTTGATCAGACCCCTCCACCTCCCATGTTTCAGAATGCTGTGAAAATCAGGGTACTCCATAGAAAACGGGAGTGTTTTCTTTTCAAAAGATATAAATCAACCACACAAACAAATAAAATCTGAATAAACATAAATATTTTATTGATATTAGTGCGGGTACAATTCTGTTCCTTCCTTGATTCTACTCTCCTTAGATTTATCCATGATTCGAGGGCTGATAGAGACGTATTTCTCGAACTAGGATGATTTAGATTTGACCTTTATATAAATATTCCATGAGTGTGTGGAATATATCGAGATGCCTTTTAAGGAAATTTAGTACACTTTATATATGCATGAACTAAGGTTTAGGGTTGAGTAAGCCAGCTCCAAGAAATCTAATTGAAACTGAACACACCTTTTAGAGTCTCAATTCGAATTGAACACGTCTTGTAGAGTCCCACAAAATTTCAGTATCTACAAATGTCCCCTGCTTCAAGGCTTGTCAGGGTGTAGAATCGATGAAACTCAAAGACGAGGCTTGAAGTACTCATTCTTCCACCTTTGCAACTTCATAATTTCATATTTCATTTATGAGAGAAGAGATGAAGGGCAGATTTTAAAGTGATAGAAAATAAATTACAATCACAAAAAAATGAAGAAACATAATTTTATTTATCAAGATTGCGGGTATAATTCAGTTGATCCCTTGATTCTTCTCTTATAAAATATTTATTCATAATTTGAGGGCCGTTTGTGGATTTTTCTCGACTTAGGATGATTTGGACGTTAATTTGAGGGGTGTAAGTGGCGTATTTCTCAAATTAAGATGATTTGGAATTGATCTAAAGATATTCTACGAATTTGTGGAATATTTGAGATTTTGATCTTTTTATGAAATTTTTGAGATGCCTTTTAAGGGATTTAATACCCTTTATATAGGCGTGAACTAGAGTTTAGGGTTGAGTAGCCTTCAAGAATCCTAATTGAAATTGAACACACCTTGTAGAGTCCCAATTTGAACAAAATTTCAATGTCTACAATATATATAAATTTTAAAAGATAAGATTACAAAATAATTAATAATTTATTAATTTTGACTCATAAATCATAATCTTCTACATGTTAATGTTAAACTACTAGAAAAAATTGAATTTTTCTAACATTTTGCAATACTAAATCTTCGTTAATCTCCTGTTCAAATATATAAATATAATAATTTACTTTACCGCAAAATTTGTCTCATTTTAAAAGTTAGAGGTGAAGCTAGGTGGGGTTTATGAGTTCGGGCAAACCCATTAGCTTTTCCGTATATATATATATATATATATATATATATATATATATATATATAAACCTATGAACCCATTTAATATATGTCTATTAACATGTGAACTCCCTAACAAAATTGATTGACAACTTAGTGATAAAAAAAAGTGGTGAAAATGCTTTTCACACTCATGTTATGAGTTATTGAACCTCACTATCGATAAAAATATCTCTTTTTCTTTTTAAAGGAAGCATACTTTGCAATATTTATCTCTTATGTCCCAAAATATAAAATCCCAAACTCTTAATTTCGCCTCTGCTTGCAGTTGTAGTTATTAATTGAGTAAAGGAATTTTCTCTTACCAATTTAATTTTGAAGTCTTTATTTTTGCTATTTGTACGGTTAGGAAAATGACAGAATATAAAATTATTAATAACATTTTGATAATGACATAAGTAGCATAGCGTTTGACGCTAATATTTAGACATTTGGCTTTCTTGGTTTATTTTGAAATATCAACGTATATTAGTAATATACATTGTTTGTTTTATTTTTTCAATTTATATAATTAATTATATTTTATTGTGTATTAATGTGTATATTACTAATATATGAAAATTCATGATATTAGTACTGCAAGGAACTTTAATAGTACTAGCATGATTAAAGATATAATTGCCTCTCAAAACTTTGTCATTAAATATATTTTTTACAAAGTATGTAATGCATGTTATTTTTAATACACCAAACTAAATACATAATGCATAAGAATTAATCTCTGCACAATTAATGAAAGTATAATTACTGTAAACATTACTAAATACACTTTACACCTTACCAAACGACCCCTAACTTCTCTTGTATTTTATTAGTTAACTAATATAATGAATATAGCTAACATAATTTAAACCAGATTAATATTTTTTCAAAGGTTAGGTTTTATGTCCCTTTCCTGAATATTTAATCAGCAAACTTTGCCTCAAAAAGTCAAAAAGCAATCAACTTAACTATTCAAAATTAGTCGATACCCATTGTGATCTTGACTGTCAATGCTTTAATTTGATGGTAGAGAGCACACTTAATAAATAAAATATCGATGGTCAACAAATTATCTAAACTTATTTTTATTTATCAACAAACAAAAGGGTCTCAAGCACATACTATTTTTTTGTTCTTCATGAAAGATGATTTTTCTTTTCATCTAGGCCTTATTGTGACAACCATAGTATTTTTACTTCCTCTGTTCCATTTTGGCATAATACATAAACACGACCCTTAACTTGGCTTCAACGGACAAATATGTCCTCCAACTTTGACTGTGCACAAGTAGGCACTTAAACTTGCATAAAGTTGAACAAGTAGACACATGTGTCCTACATGGCATAATACACGTAGGATGTCACGTTGGACACAAAATTGCGTCATAGGGTGCCATGTAGGATGAATGTGTTTATTTGTTCAATTTTATACAAGTTTAAGTATGCCTACTTGTGCACACTCAAAGTTAAAGGTCATAATTGTCAGCTGACGTCAAGTTAAAGGTCATGTTTATGTATTATGCCTTCCATTTTATTTGAGTTACTTTAAATTGTTACAGAAAGAAAACTTTTAAAACTTGTGATCTAAAATAAGTAAGAGATGTTTGTATAACTATAAATCATTTTATTAAGGATAAAATTGACATTTTAAAATTAAATTGCTACTTAATATAGAAATGTGTCATTTTCTTTAATGGACTAAAAAGAAAAATGAGTGAGAAACAAAGTAAGTATATTTGCAATATCCACACATGCATATTTTGAATATGATTAAATTTTTCAAAGGAATGGTTGGCGCGTGAAGATGCAAAAAGGTTTGGGCTTTTAGAGGAGTGCTTTAGCCAGGATTATGACCAAAGTTGTTTGCTTAATTAGGAACCCTTAATCAACACCAAGAGCCAAACCAATAAGCTGCACATTCATGCATCATCTATTTGGTCAACCAACTTGTTTTCACTTGCAATTATTTTGACAACTGACTTTGCCAAAAACCTACCCATATAATGCATCACCTAGCTAGCTGGTGATAAATGAGCGGGTTGGGTTAAATTAAATTTGGGTGGGTTGAAAATAAGTCAACATAAAATATATAATAATTCAACTCGCACATATTTTATATGAGTAAAAATGGATTGGATAATAAATGGATTGGTAAAATACAAGTTTATTCATATTTTCATGAGTAAATAGTACTCTTTATTCATATTTTCATGAGTAAATAGTACTCTATTTTAGAATTCAACATAGAGAAAATATTTTACTCTTTTTTGGGACGAAAAATATTGAAAATACTTTATTTAGTTTTATTGTAACATAAAAATAAAAAAAAATCATATAACTTTTTAATATAAAATAAATTTATGTAATAAGAAGGAGAAAATATTTATAATAACAAAGTAAATGAATATTTTCATTTTAGGTGTAAAACATGATTAATGCACATGATCCTAATGATTTATTTGTTTCAACTGTGTATTTTTTTTTCTCACTTCTTAATATACCAAGCATGAAGCATGTTACCTCATTTTTTAAAGTTTCTTTGGTAGGTAGAACAATTTATTTATTTCATTTGTATTTTTCTTCTTTTACAGGCCAATCTATATATCAAAAAGACTTGACAAGAATTCCATCATTTTGATTTGGATTAAAGTTTTAGCCAAAATAGTGAAGTACAAGTGTGTATTTCCTTTTGTTTTTTCTTTATATATGAAGAATACTTATTCTAATGGTGTATTTATTCAAGTCAAATCTATATAAAAAAGACTTGACAAAAACTCTATTAGGACCAAATTAAATATTTTAGCCAAAATAACAGTAGAGTACAAATGTGTATTTCTTCATTATTCATATATACAAAAAAATATTTATCCTAACAGTGTATATTTTCGAGCGAAGTCTATAATAAAACTTGGCGTTGGCGAAACTACATTAAATTTTTAGCAAAATTTTAAAAAAACTTTATAACTTTTGGCTAAAACTCCATTATGTTTGGCCAAATAAAACAAGTTAATTTAAATAATGGAATTCAAAACATGTATTTTTACAAAAATGATCCATATAAATTAAGAAATACATGCGTGAGAGTAAGTGCATCACAACTCCCAACACCTTCGCCTACGGTTGTTCATGAATCATGATCATGAGTAAATACCTACCCATATGAGTGTTCAAATCAAACCATGCAAACTTACTATACTATTTAATAAGCTAAGGTTTCATTTTAATTATCCATAATTAAGTGTTGAAGGCATATACATTAATACATGTTATGCATTTATGTACTTAACATAAATATTTGATGTGTGTTAAAAAAAAGGAAATATAAATTGAAGAAGAAGACGACTTTGAGGCATAAATAAAGTGAGGTATTGTCCGTATATATTTTGGAGAAAATACAAGTAATTCCCTTCCGGATTGAGGATACAACACAACCCTGGTATATACCGAATAATTTATCTTCCTAGGCTACTTCTAGAGACTGCATTGACGGAGCCAAAATTTTGATTAAGGGTGTCCAAGAATAATGGTGTGTGACTGCCAAAATAAAATTAAAAAATATTGTGCTATTTGGGGTTCAAACCCAAAGCTCCTTCATTCAAATGGACACTCATTACCATTGCGCTAAAGGCACATCTTTTGTCAAGGGTGTCCAACTTTAAATATATATCCTTTAAATGTAGAATTTGACATATATATACAACGTAATTTTCCGACGAAGGATGTCCAATTGGACACCCTGAACTGGTTGTAGCTACGCCACTGCTAGAGAGTCCTTATATTTATAGAACTTAAGAAATGACTTTTCGTAATAGTTATGTTCTTTCATGAACAAATGACTTTTCATAATAGTCATATTCTTTCGTGGACATATATGTCTGTTCAATTTAAGACCTCTATATATTACAAAATATCTAACAATCCCCCATTAATTTGTATATTTCTCATAACATCATGTATACCAGAGAGTACCTTATAATAGATTTGAACTCTCCATTTAGAGTAAGTACTTCAAAGTTCTGACGAAGTTATTGGTATCTTAAAAGATTTGAACCATAGCTCCATGTGTTAAAATTGAAAATATCACACACAATATTATTTATAGCTTAGAAAATCAAGTATACTTGTTTTAGCACGTTTATGGCCATGTACTTTCCCACCAAGACAAGTCAGCCTCAACCCAACGAAGCGAAAGAAATACGAAAACTAAAGCAAGAATAAGATAAAAGCGGAACAACTTATTCTTTATATTTACACCCCAAAACCTAATTGTCACGCGTACAAGTCTCTAATATAAAAGTGCGAAATGAATAATTACACAATTTCAAAGTCTTTGTTTCTCAAATAGAACAAAACATAATATAAAGGAAAAAAAGGGCTCATCGAAATGACAAACAGTTACCTATCAAAAGTCATATGACAAGCCTCGAAAAGTAGGAGAAGAAGGACAATCACACAGTACCAGGCTCGATATCTACACAAGTGTAGAAGAAATGAGTGAGTACCAACAATACGGTACTCAACAAATAACCTAATAAACGAAGCATCTAGGTAAAAATCGAATACTCATTTCATCGCAACCAAACCTCATAAAACTACAACCTGTACATAAATCAGCCCAACTAACAGTTTTACAATACACAGTTCACAAATGTCAATATTCACAGTCCAAAAGTTTTAAGTCAACAACCATCACGAATCAAGTAAGTCAACCTCACGTATCAAGTAGATTATTCATAAGTATCATGCACATCAATCGCAGTTAACAAGTAGGTCAATCATAAGTATCAAAATGCATCAAACCACAATGATCGATTCTTACTAGAATCATTTCCCATCACCTTTATGTCATGTCACTAGCCAGAACCATTTCCCATCAGCTTTATATAATTTACTAGACAAAATGAACTTGGCTTCATAAACACTTGCCGGAAAGGACCTCGACATCATAACACTTGTCGAAAATGACCTCAGCTTTATAACACTAGCCGGAAATGACCTAGGCCTCATAAAATTGCCTCAAATGACCTCAACATCATAACACTTAACTAAAATGATCTCGGCATCATAATACTTGTCGAAAATGACATCGACATCATAACACTTGTCGAAAATGACCTCGGCATCATAACACTTGTCGAAAATGACCTCGGCATCATAAATATAACATATCTTATCACAGTGTTCAACAGTCAATGCACACAAACAATATCACTCCACATGGAAGAGACAACAATTCATGCAATTGAAGTCCATATTCATGCTATCAAACATTTCACTAATTAATCAATAAGGATCAAAACAAGGCAATTCACATCATTATGATAATCACATAGCTTTTTCATTTCAACCCATTTTTATTTATTAAGATTTACCAAGTGAACAATTAACCCTTCACCTTATTTTTATTACTCTCAACACACAACAATGAAGCGAATACAAAATACAAGTTTTAGGGGATCACTTGCCTTAATGCAATCAATTAATCACTCCAAGAGTTGAGTCTTCCCCTTCCGACCAATGTCTAAAGCCACAAAATCTATAACAATAAGTATTTCACAATAAATTTCAAGAAACAACAATACCCAAATCAATTTCTTTAAAAAATGGGTCAATCAATTCAAAACCCATTTTCGAAAATAATGTTTGAATATGAAAATTAACACATGAATACATTACTCAAGGCCTTAGGAAGTCATTGGTGAAAACCATTTCACAAAAGAACTCAAAATCAGTTCACAATCTCCAGTTTAGTTTAGAACTTGAGTTCTTGAAAAATCTTGCCATTTACCAATCAAAGTCCCAAATTTTGATGTTAAAATCGATAAATAATCAAAGGAAAGTGAAATTTTAGGATCACTAAAGCTTACCCAAATGATTTAGCACAAGAATTTCTTCCAAACTTGCCTCAAAGGATTTCCCAAGCTCAAAAATGAAAAATAGGGCTTAAATCCCAAAATTTGCAGGTTAAAAATCCCATCTGATGTTGCAAAAGCAACCATTGATTCGTAAAAGTGAACTTCGAAAATTATCCGCTCTTCGCTTTTGCTAATAGACATTCACTTTCGCAAAGGTCGCGATCACGAATAAGTATTTTGCGATCGTGAAGGTCAAAGGAAGTTGACCCTTCGCGAAAGTGAACCTGACCTCGCTATCGCGAACCTCACGAAAGAGAGTCACCCCTCACTATCGCGAGGTGCACCAAATTACAGATACAAGAAAATCAGCCAACACTCAAAACATCAAAAAGATCCTTGGATTCATTCGGAATTTCGTGCACACAAACCATATATGCAAATCGATCAAACTCGACGTTCCAAATTAAATGAAATCGTCAAAACACAAATTTGAGGTCTCATTGACACGCCATATTTGAAAGCCATAAGAAACTAACTGAATGCCTAAAAAGGTTGAAACAAGCTCAAGACCTCACAAAAATCAACCAAAACCTCACATGGGCCTAAAATTATCCTCCGAATTCAAAGGAATTCTCAGAATTTCGATCCGAGCATCTGAATCCGAACGCTGACGAAAGTCAATCCAAAGGCAAAATTTCTATAATTTCACAACTTAGGATATCAAATCGTCAAAAGGACTCTAAATCAAAAACTGAAACTCTTACAGATCAGATTCACCTTCAGGACTGATGAAATTGAAGAAATTCCCTTCCGACATTCGAAACTCCAAAAGACACAAAAAGTCTCTTTTTAACAACATTAACCTTTCAAACTCAAATCTTACCAAATTCTCAACCTTAAAATCAAAGTTCGAGACCAATTCAGAACTCGATCATAAAAGACTCGAGGTCGACACCAAGAGGGGCAAAACGGTAAATTATAAAACTTTTCAAAAATGACCAACCAGATCATTACATGTTCATATGCAATAAGATATTAATATTTCTTTGTGATACGTATGAATATTTGTGTCCATCTGATCAAAGTCCTTCAATTTTTTATGTATCTAAGAGGTTAGTATGTGTTCATGATGCGTATAAATATATATGTGCAACTGTACACACATGTATTTAAGTGTTTAGTTTGTTAGATACTTCTGTAACACCTCGAAAATCGAGTAGTCTAAGTGAGGGGCTAAGTGTCAAGTCAAGAATTAGAAATTGTAGCCTCGACACCCTCCATAAAGTTCACACAAGTCGTGAAAGGCACCACGAGTCGTGGTGGTGCCCGTAGACCCTAGGCAGTATCTAAGCAAGGGAGGATCACATCCCACGTGCACTTTGATGGCTCGTGGTGGCACTACGGCTTGTGGTGCTGCCCGTGAAGGTGAGGTAGTGAGCCCCTAGAATCTGCCCAAAATGAGACCCCCCACATGACCTACCAAATAGCTTGTGAAGGCCACCACGGGTCGTGGGAGGGGTCGTAGTGATCAGATAGATTTTTAGGGATTAAAGGGTGGTTGACACGCCATTGTTCCAAGACCATAGAGGGAACCATGGCTCGTGGAGTTTCATGTGGTGATGGGAAGTCTCCTGTAAATTGGTGGTAAATTAGGTCTTTTCTGATTTTAATTAGATTAATGTTATGTCATTTTACCTAAGCCTAGGACCCATATATAAGTGATTTTAACCCCAAAACTCACCCATTCAAGTCATTATTTCCAAAATCCAAAAGAAATCCCAAAGTCTTCCTCTCAAATATTTCTCTCTCTAGAACTTGAAGAAGAAGAAAAAGTTGGAGCTAGGATCAAGATCAAGTCTCCATTCCTCAAGCATTTGTGGGATTTGTTATCAAGGTATGATGGCTTTTCATCCATGGAGCCCCTAAGATTTCCCAATTGAAAAGTAGAAATTCCCCAATTAAGTTAGGATTTTCTTCTAATGTTGTGGTTATTGATGAATGTTGATCCAAATGATTGGGTTATGATTGTTTATGCATGAATTGATATGATTAAATGTTTTAAGGATGAATTTAGATGTACCCATACTTAACCCATGTTTCTAAGATGAATTTGATATAAATGGGTTTGATGCTATGAAAGGAGAACTTGTGGGTTAGATGTATTCTTATAGGATTGATGAGATACATTAGAAGTGATTTGAGATTGAAGCCTATATGATGATTTATGATTAGAATTGCTTTGATATGAAAGCATATGTGATGATTATGATATTAAATTGCTTTGAGAGTAAAACATGTATGATGTTTATGAGATGTAGTGCTTTGAGAGTAAAGCTCATGTTATGAATTGTTGATTATTGATGTAATTGTTGTGGAAAGGATTATTCCTACATGAATTGCTTATGTATAAATATGAAAGGCTATCTCACATTGAATGATTCTAGGTTGAAAGGATTGCTCACCTAAATTAAATCCAAGCTAAAGACTAAAAAATTGATGAGGCTAGAGGTGATTACCCAAGACCTCCAAAAGTGACGGATATGAGGCGATTACCCATATTCCTTAGAGTTGAATAAGAGGTGATTACCCATATTCCTTAGTATTGAACGAAATGTGATTACCCATGTTCCTATAATGTAAAAGACAAGAGGCGAGTACCCATGTCACATGATGTTGGATTAGAGACGAATACCCATGATCCTAAGTAAAGGGACTAGAGGCGATTACCCATGATCCCATAGTAAGTTGGGCAAGAGGCGACTACCCATGACCCTTATTAAGAAGGCAAGAGTCGATTCTCCATGTCTATAAAAGAGAAGCTAGATATGTTATAATAGGTGATGGCTTGGATTGTGTTTGAGTTGCCTTCCATGATTAGTAAGGATGATTTGAGATTATTTCAAGAAGTATTCCTTTATGTTGGCATGTTCTATTATGTGCATTGATTATGTTTATGACTTATATTGTCTAACTCTTATGTTTATGTTGATGTTTATGAAAGCTATCATATTTAGTACATGCGTGTACTAACACATACTCTTGCCTACATTTCTTATCTAAACGTAGGGTCTGGCGATCTCGGCTTTCATCCTTATGGCTAAGATCTTAGTAGAAAGCAAGCTTGAATATTGGTGAGTCCTCACAACATTCTAGGATTTGGCCACCATTTCTGTTATAATCTTTCATTTTATATTTTGAACATTGTTGTATGGGCTGTGTCCCAAGATATTCATATTTTAGATGGTTTGAGACAAAGTGTAATAGACTTCTGCTTTTGATATGAAAACTTTGATTGTGTTGAAATGTTTTAAAAATCTCGTATGTTCTATTATCTTCTGTTATGAAATCTATGTGGCTTATATGAGACCTCTCAGGGTCTTGTATGCCATGTTACGTCTAGGTTATACCCATGGGTCGTGACAAACTTGGTATTCAGAGCACAAGGTTTAGAATGGTCCTACGATGTTTCAAAACCACATCTAGTAGAGTCTTGTTCATGAGTGTGAATTGCACCACATTTATGAATGAGAAGCGATTTGATGCTTAGGAAACTTCACTTCTTTCTTCACTCTAAGTCGCGCGATAGAGTTTTAACTTTATAAAGTCTTTCTCATAATTCTTATCCGATGGTCTACAGGATATGACTACTCGAAGAGCTTTTGCTAGAAGGACCGAGGGAGAAAATGTTTGTAACACCTCGGGTCTAGAAATGAAGAAAATCCTAGTTTTCAGAAGACTTGTGCCAGTACCAACGGAACCACCCACGGACCGTAGGTGGGACTACGGACCGTAGGTGGGGTTCCATCGTTAAGACCCAAATCTTTATAGTCTCTGATCCCACCCACGGTCAACATGTACGATTTGTGGTTGGACCTACAGACAGTAGGTCTGACCGTAAGTGAGGGTCAGAAGCCAGTTAGAGGGAAATTGCTGATGGGTCAACTTCAAACGGTTATAACTCTCAGCACAAAAGGAGTTAGGTAGCCCATGACCTATGAAATTAAAGACAATTGAATCCTCTTTCCAACTCAACGAGTTTGCTAAAATCCCATCTCTGAGTAAATATTTATGCTCATTTTAGTGAAGCATTGTCGGCCAGACTTGACCGATGACCCCTACCTACGGTTGGTAGGTCAACCCACGGATCGTAGGTCCCTCCGTGGGTGGACTTCGACAACTTCTAAGTTAGGGTCATTTAGGTCTTTTTCCTATGCGTTGGGCACTTAAACTACGTCGTTTGATCCCTAAACTATGTAGTTTTGGTCAGTTTAAGCCTCGTAACTTAGTCAGATCTTTCCCTAAGGGATTCATTCACTAAAAAATCATCAAACTTAGAACAAAAGAAGAGAAAATAGGCGACCCAAACCCTTCCAAGAACGCAGCAAGGTTTCTTCAGTTCCATCCCCGAAATCGAAAGATTTCTCTATGAAATTCGTTACCAGGTATGTGGGATTTCACTAGTGGGTTCCTTTCACCCATTAGGTCCCTAGAATTCAGTCAGATTCTTGATTCCCTTCATATTATCTAGACCTAGGGTTTCTAAAATTTCAGCAGATTATTATGAATTAGTTACTTAATGTTCCTAATCAGATTATCATGATATTAGTATTGTTTTGCATAGATTCTTTCATAAATTCAGAACCCTAGCTATGTAGTTCTTTTAGTTTATGAATTACACATGTTAGGTCAGTTATCTAAGTTATACATGCCTCATATTTGAATGTCTCATTATTTTGAGCTATCCAGTATTACAGAATTTCAGTCATAAATTGTTAATTTCATAATCAATTAGGAGTAGCTTAATACCGAGTGGACTAGGGTCAGTCACCCTCAAGTCCCAGAACTATGTGACCTGTAGGTTGTAAGTCCCCTCAGTGGGCATCAATTTAGTGATCACATCAGTCATGCCTTTATACCTCTAGCAGGGTATATTGGGTCCTTTTGATGGGGCGTATACATCAGACTCCACATTTAGCTCATGTGGTTTTATGACGGTTATTAGTAGCTCCCTTACAATCAGACTCTATTGCATTGACCATGTTATTAGTTACAGTCAGATTCAGTCTCAGCATGTTATAAACTTGGTTATTGCATTTAGTTAGTTCATGTTCAGTATTTCCAGTATAGTATCATGTTTATCGTACATCATTGCTCAGTTATATGTTTTGTTCAGTTATGTATATTGTTCAGCTTTATTCTATCTTGCATGCTCAGTAGCTTTTAAGTACTGACGTATACTGTGCGCTACATCTTCTCATGATGTAGGTTCAGGTCCTCAGAAGTTAGATCACGCAAAGATCGGTTCCCGATCTTCAGTACATCAACATTAGTGGTGAGTCCTTATTCTTCGAGGATGATTGACTTGATTATCTTTCTACTTTCAGTCTTTAGTTTTAGTTTTTAATAGATTTAGTTGGGGGATGTCCCAGCATCTCTAGTCAGTTAGAGGCATTATTTCAGACATAGTTGGATTTAGTTTTAGCTTGGAGTTTGATATTTCATTAGTCGTTAAACTCTCAGATTATATAATCAAACTTAGAATGGGTATTCCCCATCACTTTCAGTTTATCTTATGTTTTAAGCTTCAGCACAGAATTATCTTATTTCAGTTATCATAGTATGCTTACGTTATGCTAGCAGGGTTAGCTTGGGGTCACTCGTGATCCTAGGTCCCATGTTTGTATCCTGGGGGTAGCTTCGGGGAGTGACAAACTTGGTATGAGACCACTAGGTTTAAGTGTCCTAGGATATCTGAAAAGTCGCACTAAGTAGAGTCTTCTTCATGGGTGTAAAGTGCACCACATCTAATGGGAGGGAGGCAACGAAGTGTTTTAGGAAATTTACACTTTCTTGATATTCTTATCGTGAGCAAGGTATGATCTAATTCCTCATTTCTAATTCGATGTTATGCACTTTCAGATCATGCCTCCTCATAAAGCTTACGGAAGGAATGTTAATGCACGCAATGCTAACGCAGCTCCTCCAGTCCTTGATCATGAAGTTTCCAATGTAGAGTTTTGGAACGCTATTCAACTTTTGGCTCAGAGTGTGACTAACCAAAACAATTAGCAGGTTCCAGTTCCTACAAATACTAGTGGTAAATCAACAACAGCTAGGGTCCGTGATTTTGTTAGGATGAATCCGCCAGAGTTTCTAGGGTCGCAAGTTGGTGAGGATCCCTAAAACTTCATAGATGAGGTCAAGAAGATCTTTGGAGTGATGCAAGTGACTGGAAATGATAGGGTGGAGTTAGCATCCTACCAACTTAAGGATGTAGCTCATATCTGGTTTACTCAATGGAAAGAAACAGAGGTACGGATGCAGTTCCTATCACTTAGGAGTTTTTAGTGATACTTTTCTGGACAGGTTTTTACCAAGAGAGTTGAGAGAGGCGAGAGCTCAGGAATTCATGAATTTGAGGCAAGGTAACATGACAGTCCAAGAGTACGGGCTTAAGTTCACCCAACTCTCCAGATATGATCCTCACATGGTTGCAAATTCCAGGGATCAAATGAACAAGTTTCTATATGGGGTATCTGACTTAGTGAAAATAGAGTGTCGTAATGCTATGTTGGTGGAAAATATGAAAATCTCTAGGCTCATGACTCATGCTCAACAGGTTGAGGGAGATAAGCTTAGGGAACATGCTAAGGATAATAAGAAAGCTATTATAGGGAACTATGAGTACTCTCAGCAGAAATCGGCAGGTGAAAATCACTCACAGTTTCAACAGGATTAGAATAGTAGGGCATTAGGCTCTAAGTCTCAGGGAAGTGTTTCAGGAAATAGGACCTACCCAACCTGTCCAAAGTGTGGTAAGAACCATCTGGGCGAGTGTCTTGCAGGCAAGGAAAAATGCTTTGGATGTGGTCAGTCTGGTCATAGGGTGAAGAATTGCCCTTCGTCCAGGTAGGGGCAAAAAGATAATAATAGTAGGGCTCAGTCTATAGTCCCAACAACACCAGCAGGTCACCCAACTCAACAGGGTGTGTCATCTAGTACAGGTGGTGGTCAATGCCAGGGCAGGTTCTATGCTCTCCAGGCTCGCCAGGACCAGGAAGATTCTCCTGATGTGGTCATTGGTACATTTCAAGTCTTTCATTTAGATGTTTATGCATTGGTAGATCTAGGGGCTACTCTTTCTTTTGTAACTCCCTATATAGTAGTAAACTTCGGTATCAGTCCAAAAACTCTTACACAACACTTCTCAGTCTCTACTCTAGTTTGTGACTCAGTTATAGCTAGATGGGTATTCAGAAATTTCCCTGTCACAGTCTCTCAGAAAGTCACCTTAGCAAATTTTGTAGATTTAAAAATGGTAGATTTTGATATCATTCTAGGCATAGATTGGTTACCTTCCTGTTATGCCTTAGTCGATTGTAGAACTAGGACTGTTCGGTTTCAGTTTCCAAATGAGCCAGTCTTAGAATAAAAGGGTAGTAGCTCAGTGCCTATAGGTCGATTTATCTCTTACCTTAAGGCTAGAAAGATGATATCTAGAGAGTGGTGTAGCACATGTTAAGGAAAAACATGACAATGATCCTATATTATTCTAGTTGGAAGGTGCAGTTCATCAACAGAAAGTAAAGGTTTTCTCCCAAGGGGGAGATGGTCGCTTATGTGTTCCTAAGAGGGATATTGGGCTAGATTCCGTTCATGATGCTATGGAAAAAGTTCAACTCATCAGAGATAGATTTAAGACAGAAGTCCTATGCAGATGTAAGGAGAAGGGACTTAGGGTTTGAGATAGATGATTGGGTTTTCATGAAAGTATCACATATGAAGGGGGTGATGAGATTTGACAAACTTGGAGGAGTCAGTCCGTAGAAGGAGCTACTTGGGAAGCAGAAGCAGACATGATGGCCAAGTACCCTCATCTCTTTCCTCCCGATTTCGTTTCAGCTTGAGATAATAGTTTCCTCTCCAATCTCTCAGTTTACTCTTGTGTAAATTCAGTCTTAGTATCATGTTCCTTCAGTTGTTCTTGCATCCATCATATTTGAATGTTCTTAGAACTCAGTTCAGTTAGAAATCAGTTTCTAGTACTCATTGGTAGGAATTGCAGCTCCTTCCCTCCATACTCAGCTTTTTTAGACTTCATTCGAGGACAAATGTCCCCAAGGGGGAGATAATGTAACACCTCGGGTCTCAAAATGAAGAAAATCCTAGTTTTCAGAAAAACTAGTGCCAGTACCAACGGAACCACCCATGGACCATTGGTGCGACCACGGACCGTATGTGGGGTTCCGTCGTTAAGGCCCAAATCTTTATAGTGTCTGATCCCACCCACGGTCGACCAGTATGATCCATGGTTGGACCTACGGACCGTAGGTGAGGGTCAATAACCAGTTAGAGGGAAATTGATGATGGATCAACTTCAAACGATCATAACTCTTAGCATAATAGGAATTAGGTGGCCCATGACCTATTAAATAAACTATAATTGAATCCTCTTTCCAATGCCACTGATTTTGCTAAAATCCCATCTCCGAGCAAAAAGTTATGCTAATTTTAGTGAAGCACCGTCGGGAAGACTTGACCGACGACCCCTACCTATAGTTGGTAGGTCAACCCACATATCGTAGGTTCTTCTATGGGTGGCCTTCAATAGTTTTTAATTTAGGGTCATTTAGGTCTTTTTCCTTTGCGTTGGGTACTTAAACTACGTCGTTTGATCCCTAAACTACGTAGTTTTGGTCAGTTTAAGCCTAGTAACTTAATCAGATCTTTCCCTAAGCGATTCATTCACTAAAAAATCATCAAACTTAGAACAAAATAGGAGAAAAGATGCGACCCAAACCCTTCCAAGAATGCAATAAGGTTTCTTCAGTTCCAGCCCCGAAATCGAAAGATTTTTCTGTGAAATTCGTCACCAGGTATGTGGTATTTCACTTGTGGGTTCCTTTCACCGATTAGGTCTCTAGAATTCAGTCAGATTCTTGATTCCCTTCATATTATCTAGACCTAGGGTTTCTAAAATTTCAGCAGATTATTATGAATTAGTTACTTGATGTTCCTAATCAGATTATCATGATATTAGTATTGTTTTGCGTAGATTCTTTCATAAATTCAGAACCCTAGCTATGTAGTTCTTTTAGTTCATGAATTACACATGCTAGGTCAGTTATCTAAGTTATACATGCCTCAGATTTGAATGTCTTATTATCAGTACATTAATGTTGCATTTTCAGTTAGCATGCCAGTGTTTTGAGCTATCCAGTATTACATAATTTCAATCATAAATTGTTAATTTCATAATTAATTGGAAGTAGCTTAATACCGAGTGGACTAGGGTCATTCACCCTCAAGTTCCAGAACTACGTGCCCCATAGGTTGTAAGTCCCCTATGTGGGCATCAATTTAGTAATCACGCCAGTCATGCCTTTATACCTCTGGTAGGGTATATTAGGTCCTCTCGATGGGGAGTATACATCGGACTCCACATTTAGCTCATGTGGTTTTATGTCTGTTATTAGTAGCTCCCTTACAGTCAGACTCTATTGAATTGACCATGTTATCAGTTACAGTCAGATTTCAGTCTCAGTATGTTATAAACCTGGTCATTGCATTCAGTTAGTTCATGTTCAGTATTTCCAGTATAGTATCATGCTTATCGTACATCATTGCTTAACTATATGTTTTGTTCAGTTATGTATATTGTTCAGCTTTATTCTATCATGCATGCTCAATACCTTTCAAGTACGGACACATACTCTGCGCTACATCTTCTCGTAATGTAGGTTCAGGTCCTCAGAAGTTAGATCACGCATAGATCGGTTCCCGATCTTCAGTACATCAACATCAGTGGTGAGTCCTCATTCTTCGAGGACGATTGACATGATTATCTTTCTACTTTCGGTCTTTAGTTTTAGGTTTTGCTAGATTTAGTTGGGGGAATGTACCAACATCTCTAGTCAGTTAGAGGTTTTATTTCAGACAAAGTTAGATTCAGTTTTAGCTTGGAGTTTGATATTTCATTTGTCGTTAAACTCTCAGATTATATATTCAGACTTAGAATGGGTATTCACGATCACTTTCAGTTTATCTCATGTTTTAATCTTCCGCACAGAATTTTCTTATTTCAATTATCATAGTATCTTAGGTCCCGTGTCTACGTCCTCGAGGTAGCTTCGGGGCATGCCAATGTTGATCAAGAAGCTCATCATCAAGCTCTGGTTGACCCTTTGGCCGAGAAAGTGACTAATGCGAAGTTTAGGACGACTTTTCAAGTGTTAGCTCAAGTTGCAATGGCTTAAGACAATAGGGAAGTTGTGAACCCCGTGAACCTAAATGTGGGTACTGTGGCATCTAGAGAATGGGACTTCATGAGGATGAATCCTCTGGAATTATATGATTCTAAGGTTGAGGAAGATCCTCAAGAGTTCATTGATGAGGTCTACAATGTGTTGGCTATCATGGGAGTGACTCCGGTGGAGAAGGCTGAATTGGCCACTTATCAACTAAAAGGGGTTGTTCAAAATTTGGTTCAACTAATGGAAAGAAGCAAGACCAGTAGATGCGGGTCCCCTAGAATGGGAGAGATTTAAGTCCGCTTTTCTTGATAGGTTCTTTCCTCTTGAGATGAGGGAGGCCAAAGTAACTACTAAAAAACAGCCAAAAAATGACGGACGGAAAAGCGACGAACTGCGTCGCTCCAAAAAGCGACGATATTTGCCACACTGTCCGTCGCTTTTTAATAAAAATAATTATTTTTAAAATTATTTTATAAAAACCGACGGACGACATCTCTTAGTCCGTTGCTTTTTTCGCAGATTTTTGCTCTATATATATAATTAATAATTATTTATTTAATATTTATAGAGACGCCGTCCGTCGCTTTTTAATAAAAATAATTATTTATAAATTAAACAATAACCACGTTGTCTGTCTTTTTTAATTTATTTTATTTTATTAATTAGTTTTATTAAAAAGCGACGGACGACATCTCTTAGTCCGTCGCTTTTTGGTCAAAATATCTAGTTAAACATTTTTAAAAAGCGACGGACAACGTCTCTTAGTCCGTCGCTTTTTGGTCAAATATTTTTAAAATAGCGACGAACAAAGACACGCTGTCCGTCGCTTTTTTTAAATTATGTTGAACCTAAAAGCGGGTTTTCCCCCCATTTTCCCATCTCTCTTTCTCTCTCTTCTCTCTAAAACCAAACTGTTGTGCTGCCGCCGCCGCTACCCCACACCACCCCATGCTGTCACCTCCCTTCTATTCCTGAGCATTAGTCCCGTCGCTGCCTTGCCTCGTCGGCGCTGCCACCCATCGTCCCCACTACCTCTTTTCCTTAGCTTGTTAAGGTTAAGGTTTAATTTTAGTTTTTTTCAATTCTAGTAATATTTGATTTGTTATAAATTAGTATATTATTTTAATTTGATGAATTGTGTTATTCAATTGTTAATTTGTATATTTGATTATTGTTAGTTAGGTAGAGAATTGGAGATTTTTTATTTTAGGGTTTTCTTCTAAATTGGGCTTTTTTAAAAAATATGATTGTGAGAGTATTAGAAGATAGAACTAACAAATAATTAGAAGTTAGAAGTTATAAAGTTAAAAGTTAGATTAGTTGCATTTTCCAACTTTGAAATTTTTGAATTTAGTATGTTTGACGGTTGAAGTTAGAAAAGCATTCAATTGTATATGAAAGTTAGATTACTTTGAAGTTAGAAAAATATTGGATAGTATATGAAAGTTGAAATTAGATTAGATGAATTTTCCAACTTAGAAGTTCTTGAATTTAGTAAGTTTGAAAGTTGAAGTTAGAAAAATTGGGGATTTTTAAATATGATTGTAAATTAAGTATTAGAAGTTAGAGCTAACAAATAAGTAGAAGCTAGAAGTTAGAGATTAGTTGAATTTTTCAATTTGTCATTGTATTTGTGCTTATATGTATTATAGTGTTGTTGAAAATTGGGTTACTTGAATTATATTCTTGAACTTAGAAATTCTTGAACTTGGAAATTCTTGTACTTAGAAATTCTAGAAATTAGATATGCACTTGAATTTTTGTAGGATTTTAGAACTTTAATTAGGTTGTGAACTTCAGAAATCTTGAATTATTGTAGAATTTTAGAACTTTAAGTTGTGAACTTTAGAAATCTTGAATTATTGTGGGATTTTAGAACTTTAAGTTGTGAACTTTGGAAGACTTGAATTATTGTAGGATTTTAAACTTTAGGTTGTGAACTTTAGAAATCTTGAATTATTGTAGGATTTTAGAACTTCAGGTTGTGAACTTTAGAAATCTTGAATTATTGTAGGATTTTAGAACTTAAAGGTGTGAACTTTAGAGAACTTGAATTTTTGTAGGATTTTAGAACTTCGTAAGGTTGTGAACGTTAGGAATCTTGAATTATTGTAGGATTTTAGAACTTTAAGTTGTGAACCTTAGAGAATTTGATTTTTGTAGGATTTTAGAACTTTAGGTTGTGAAACGTTAGAAATCTTGAATTATTCTAGAATTTTAGAACTTTAAGTTGTAAATTTTAAAGAACTTGAATTTTTGTAGGATTTTAAAACTTTAAATTGTGAACTTTAGAGAACTTGATTTTTGTAGGATTTTAGAACTTTAGATTGTGAACTTTAGAGAACTTGAATTTTTGTAGGGTTTTAGAACTTTAGGTTGTGAAGTTTAGAAATCTTGAATTATTGTAGGATTTTAGAAATTTAGGTTGTGAACTTTAGAAATCTTGAATTATTGTGGGATTTTAGAGCTTTAAGTTGTGAACTTTAGAAATTTTGAATTATTGTAGGATTTTAAACGTTAGGTTGTGAACTTTAGAAATCTTGAATTATTGTAGGATTTTAGAACTTTATAAGATTGTAAACGTTAGCAATCTTGAATTATTGTAGGATTTTAGAACTTTAGGTTGTGAACTTTAGAAATCTTGAATTATTGTAGGATTTTAGAACTTAAAGTTGTGAACTTTAGAGAACTTGAATTTTTGTAGGATTTTAGAACTTTATAAGATTGTGAACGTTAGAAATCTTGAATTATTGTAGGGTTTTAGAACTTTAAGTTGTGAACTTTAGAGAATTTGAATTTTTGTAGGATTTTAGAACTTTAGGTTGTGAAACGTATAAATCTTGAATTATTGTAGAATTTTAGAACTTTAAGTCATGAATTTTAGAAAACTTGAATTTTTGTAGGATTTTAGAACTTTAAGTTGTGAACTTTAGAAAACTTGAATTTTTGTAGGATTTTAGAACTTTAAGTTGTGAACTTTAGAAAACTTGAATTTTTGTAGGATTTTAGAACTATAGGTTGTGAAATTTAGAAATCTTGAATTATTTTAGGATTTTAGAACTTTAGGTTGTGAACAGAAATCTTGAATTATTGTGGGATCTTAGAACTTTAAGTTGTAAACTTTAGAAATCTTGAATTATTGTAGAATTTTAAACTTTAGGTTGTGAACTTTAGAAATCTTGATTTATAGAATCTATGAACTAATTATTAGGCTGAACTTTAGAAATCTTGATAAAATATAGTATTTATGAACTATTTGTAATTTTGAAACTAATTTTTTGTAATTTTAAAACTAATTTTGAAAGACTTTATAAGTCTTTAAATTGTGATTAAATATTTTTGAATGTTAATTTAAGTTTGTTGTTTTATATTTTGTGTAGCTTCTTTATAATGTTTTGTGTTTGATTAGGGCTGAACTGAATTGAATTGTTTTTGCAGGTGGGCAGCAGAATTGGCAGTTTCTGTTGTCAAAAAAATTGCAGAAAAAGCGACGGACAGGGTGGATTTGTCCATCGCTTTTCTGGATTTTATTTTTTTTAAAATCCAGAAAAGCGGCGGACAAGGTCCTTTAGTCTGTCGCTTTTTTTAATTTAATTTTTTTTAAAACCCAGAAAAGCGACGGACAGGGTCCTTTAGTGCGTCGCTTTTCTGGATTTTTCAAATTTTTATTTTTAAAAAAGCGACGGACGGCGTCTCATTGTCCGTCGCTTTTCAAGATTCTAAAAAAAATAAAAATTAATTAAAGCGACGGACTTCGTCTCTTTTTTAAAATAAAATAAAAATTGAAAATAAAAAAAGCAACGGACGGCGTTGCATTCTTCTAAATAAAAATTATTTTTTTATAAAAAAAAGTGACGCAATCCGTTGCTTTTGGAAAAGCGTCGAGCGAAAAAGCGACGAGATTGATTGCGTCGCTTTTCCGTCGCTTTTTCCGTCTCTTTTTAGCAGATTTTTAGTAGTGAGTGCTTGAGTTTATCAATCTCCAATAAGGAAACATGAGTGTGAAAGAATATTCTTTGAAGTTCACTCAATTGTTGAAGTATGATCCTTCTATAGTTGCCGACTTTAGGGCAAGAATGAACAAGTTCATTTTGGGTTTGTCCGAATTGGTAGTGAAAGACTGTCGTACGATTATGCTTGTTCATGACATGGATATTTCTCGTCTCATGGTGCATGCCCAACAGATTGAAGAAGAAAAACTTAGGGAAAGGTCGAGGGAGACCAAGAGGGCTAGAACCAATGGTGGTAACTATTCATACTCTAGGTCCGATGGACGTGGTCGTTCAAGTTTTCTACGAAGATTTTCCAGGAAAGGTTCTTCTAAGGCTCCTCCAAGGTTCAACATTGAAAGAGTATCTATCCCTAAGCCTCAAGGAGGTGGTAATGGGTCTTTTTTGCCTAATTGTACTAATTAGTATGGAAGAAAGCATGACGGTAAATTTCTAGCCGGTTCCATTACTTGTTTTGGTTGTGGTAAGATGGATCACAAGATAAGAGATTGTCCTTCGGTTGCTAAGAATGAAGGGGATAGTTGTCGTAAGGCTCAACCTTATCCTTCATCCGGTCCAAGTGGTTTGGGTACTAGTGCTCCCAGGAAAAATAGGTTATATGCTCTTCAGACTCGAGATGAACAAAACGATTCTCCTGATGTGGTTATCGGTATGTTGAAAGTCTTCCAATTAGATGTTTATACTTTTCTTGATCTCAGTGCTACTTTGTCTTTTGTGACACCATATATGACTATGATATTTGATGTGCTTCCTGATGTGTTATTAGATCCTTTTTTTAGTCTCTACTCCTGTTGGTGATTTTGTGATGGCTGAGAGTGTTTATAGAAAGTGTCCCGTCTCATTATCCCATAGAGTTACTCTTGTTGACTTGGTAGAGCTTGATATGCTAGATTTTGATGTCATTCTTGGGATGAATTGGTTGCACTCTTGTTATGCTTCTATTGATTGTAGAACCCATGTAATCAAGTTTCAGTTCCCGAATGAGCATGTCCTCGAGTGGAAGGGAGGAAATTCTATGTCGAAAGGTCGGTTTATTTCAAGTAGAACCAATAGAAAGAAGTATAATAAGCGCAGTAAAAGGAAATTTAATCTACCAAAAATTTAAGTTTATAATAAGTGCTAATTATTCAGTAGCAATAAATGATAGAAATATAGATAAATTATTAGTATTATATTGGAAAATGTCAGGGATAGAATTAGCCCCAGGAAGTAAAATATTTACAGCCCGCTGTAAAAATCTATATGTATTAACAACAAAACATAAGATAACAGCAAAGAATAAGATAAATAAAATAAAAATAGAGAATCCTTTTGAACAAATTGTTACAGTAATAGATAATAATGATTATAGTTACAAAGAAATAGACATATAAGAGGATCTAGAAATAGTGAGTGATAGGATAAGTACATCAAAAAGGATAAAAAATATAGATAAAAATATTGATATGTCCCAACCCTTAAGAAAATCAGTAGAATACCAAAGAATAAAAGAAATTGAACCATATCACTACTATATAACTGGAATAATAGAACAAAGAAAACATATCATCATAATAAATACAGGACAAGAAGAAAATTATATACCTAGAGAATTAGTATCAAAAGAAGAAATAACCTCTAAAGAACAAGTATGCCCTGAATTACCAAAAGAATTGTTACATATAGAAGAAACAACTCAAAAAGAAATAATCATAGGAGGTATAATAATATGAATAGACTTTAAAATATACCAAGAAGATAATATAATATTAGGAATAAAATGGTTAGAAGAAATGAAACCATATAATTTAGAAAATACCCAATTAACAATAACTTATAAAAATAAAAAGATCATAGTAAAAAGAGCATTATGAAAATTTATATACTTGCAAACATAATAGTAGAAAATTACTACAACAGATACTATACTCCAATGATAGATACAGGAGCAGAAGCAAACATGTGTAAACATAATTGTCTACCAGATGAAAAATGGGAAAAACTAAAAACACCTATAGTCGTCACAGGATTTAATAATGAAGGAAGTATGATAACATATAAAGCAAAAAATATAAAGTTACAAATATGGGATAAAATATTAACTATAGAAGATATATATAGTTATGAATTTATAAATAAAGACATGCTTTTAGGAATGCCATTTCTAGAAAAACTATATCTATCTTAAAGATAGAATGATGATTTCTAAGGGTTTCTTTTACCATCTAGATAGGGTGAGAGATATGGATTCTGAAATCCCTATTCTTGAGTCGGTCCCCGTTGTTAATGAGTTTTCAGAAGTGTTCCCAGATGATTTACTCAGTATTCCTCCCGAAAGGGAAATAGACTTTTGTATTGACCTTCTCCCAGATACGCAACCTATTTCTATTCCTCATTATAAAATGGCTCTGGTAGAACTTAAGGAATTGAAAGAACGATTGAAAGATTTGTTGGATAAGGGTTTCACCTCCATCGGATACTTCAGTTTTGTTTGTTAAGAAGAAATATGGTTCACTTCGTATGTGTATTAACTATCGGCAATTGAACAAGGTTACCATCAAGAATAAGTTTCCTTTTCAAAGGATAGACAATTTGTTTGACCAACTCCAAGGTGCGAGTTACTTTTCTAAGATTGACCTTAGGTCGGGTTATCACCAATTGAGGGTGAAGAATGATGATATTCCAAAAATGGCTTTTAGAACCTAATAAGGTCATTATGAGGTTTTGGTAATGTTATTTGGCTTGACTAATGCTCCGACGACATTTATGGATTTGATGAATAGGGTGTTTAGGCAATACCTTGATATGTTTGTAATTGTGTTCATTGGCGATATTTTGATCTATTCAAAGAGTGAGGATGACCACATTAATCATCTGAGGATTGTGTTGCAAATCCTTAAGGAACAACAACTCTTTGCAAAATTCAGAAAATGTGAGTTTGGCTAAGGTTTGTAGCTTTTCTTGGTCATATTGTTTCAAGTAAGGGTATTGAGGTAGATCCCAAGAAGATGGATGCTGTCAAGAGTTGGTCTAGACCTCTATCACCTTTGGATATTAGAATTTTCTTGGGTTTAGCTGGTTATTACAGAAGATTTATTGAGGGGTTTTCTACGATTGCCTCTTCATTGAAACTTTGACTCAAAATAAGGCCAAGTTCATATGGTCTGAATCTTGTGAAAAGAGTTTTCAGGAATTGAAAGATAGACTTACTTCCGCTCCAGTATTAATTTTACCGAATGGGGCGGATGGTTTTGTTGTTTATTGTGATGCCTCAAGAATTGGGCTAAGATGTGTGCTTATACAAAATGGGAAAGTTATTTCCTATGCTTCAAGGCAACTTAAGGTTCATGAAAATAATTATCCTACCCATGATCTTGAATTAGCGGCGATGGTTTTTTCCTTAATGATTTTGAGGCATTATTTGTATGGTGTGCATGTCGATGTGTTTACCGACCACAAGAGTCTACAATATGTGTTTAATCAGAAAGATCTAAATCTCCGCCAAAGAAGGTGGCTTGAGTTATTCAAAGATTCTGATATGGGTGTTCTCTATCACCCAGGTAAGGCGAATGTGGTAGCGGATGCTCTTAGCCGATTATCAATAGGTAGTGTTGCCCATATAGAAGAAGATAAGAAGGAACTAGTGCAAGATGTACATGGATTGGCCCGATTTGGTGTTCAATTAGTTGATTCCACCAAAGGTGGTGTTATGGTTCATAATGGATCAGAATCGTCTTTTGTGATGGATGTGAAGACCAAGCAAGGTCTTGATCCAATTTTGGTAGAATTGGAAGAGATGGTACTTAGAAAGTCCGTTGAGGCTTTCTCCCAAGGGGGAGATGTCGTACTTAGATATCAAGGTCGTTTGTGTGTTCCTAATATTAATGACTTGAGGAAATAGATCTTATCATAAGGTTGCCTATGAACTTGATTTGCCTAATGAGTTGGCATCTGTGCATCCGGTTTTCCATGTCTCTATGTTGAAGAAGTGTGTTGGAGATTCGACATCCATAGTTCCCTTAGAGGGTTTGGGAGTTGATGAAAATCTTTCTTTTGAGAAAGTTCCGATTGAGATTTTAGACCGGCAAGTTAAGAAGTTGAGAAATAAAGAAGTTGTTTTTGTGAAAGTATTGTGGAGGAATCATTTAGTTGAGGGTGCTACTTGACAGGCCGAGGCCGATATGATGCCCGAAATCCTTGATCTTAGGCGTATTTATATGCCTAGAAACCAAATAACACCTGCATTTTGGCTAACTTTGGAATCATTTTATGTTAGTTTGTAGCCATGTCGAGTCTTTTGATTGTATATATGCTAACCAACATGATTAGTTGTGTAGGTAAGTGTGAATGAAGAAACGAGCACTAAAACATGCTTTAGGAAGCGCGAAAGGATCCAAGTCGAAAAGCAACAAGAAAGAATAATAAAGAAATGAAAGCAAGGTAGATTCGTATCCTCTCCGCGTCGTGGAGAGGAATTCAATTCTTGGGTGCGAATTAGCAATTTGGGACAGAATGGTCCGTGTCCTCGCCACATCGCGGAGAGGGAGCTGTAATTTGGTTCATAAAGTTGAATTGGAGACAGAGTGCTACGTGGAGTGGCCGTGTAGCAGAGACAAATTGATCGCCATGAAGCAAATCTGGAAAACGCCTCCGCGTCGCGCCCCAAGTACCAGTTTTTGGCTGTTTCGACTTAACTATAAATAGATTAATATTTTATTTTATTTATTATTCTTTTTCTGGATTTTGAAGAACGACGATTTGGAGAGCTATTTTATCAGTTTTTAGGGTTCTTTCCTAAACTCTTCTACTTTCGATCCATTGATGATATTTAAACTTTGTTTGATTGAAATTACTATTATGAGTAGCTAATTTCCCTAGTTCTAGGTCTGTGGCTACCAGATGATTGTAAGTTATTGAGTTTTTATGGATTGCCATTAACTATCATATGAATCTCTCTTATGTTCTTGTTTTTCGTATTTCATGCTTGATTACCACTAAAATAAACATAGTATCCAAATTGAACTCGTGAGAGGAATAAGAGGATAGAGCGTGGGGCATGATGAGCATGATTTTCTCTTAAGAATTAGAGTTAAATGTATCTAGGATAGGGATATACCTATAAACCTTGCTTGGTCATTATACAGGAAGAAATCATAATGCTCGGTAATTGGTTCAATCTATCCCCGCTCAATGATGTAGTTAGGTTGCCATTTATCGTAAGCGATTAGAGGTCAAGAGACCATAATCATATATTTAAACTTGTGATCATTGATTCAATAGTTGATAAATATCCGTTTACAAGCTAATTTGCATGAATCCTGATAAGAGTTGCAGCCCTGAACTTTACACAATCATTGTTTGAAACTTTCGAAATTGAATCGCGTTTGTTTAGTTCTTGTTTAACTTTTAGATTATAAAATCAATCGATCTTGAAATCTTGATAACACTTGTGTTTAGCTGAAAGTATTGGAAAAATCAAGTTATTCTAATGGTAAGTCTCTGTGGGTATAATATCCAGATCTTAAAAAGAGCCACTTTAATACTTGAAAAGAAATTCCAAAGTCTTCCTCTCAAATATTTCTCTCTCTAGAACTTGTAGAAGAAGAAAGTGTTGGAGCTAGGATCAAGGTCAAGTCTCCATTCCTCAAGAATTTGTGGGCTTTGTTATCAAGGTATGATGACTTTTCATCAATGAAATCCTTCCATCCATGGAGCCCCTAGGATTCCCCAATTGAAAAGTAGAAATTCCCTAATTGAGTTAGGGTTTTCTTCTAATGTTATGGGTATTGATGAATGTTGATCCAAATGATTGGGTGATGATTGTTTATGCATGAATTGATAGGATTACATGTTTTTAGGATGAATTTACATATACCCATGCTTAACCCATGTTTCTAAGATGAATTTGATATAAATGGGTTTGATGCCATGAAAGGAGAACTTGAGGGTTAGATATATTCTTATAGGATTGATGAGATACATTAGAAGTGCTTTGAGATTAAAGCCTATATGATTATTTATGATTAGAATTGCTTTGAGATGAAAGCATAGGTGATAATTATGATATTAATTGTTTCAAGAGTAAAACATGTATGATGATTATGAGGTGTAATGCTTTGAGTGTAAAACCCATATTATGAATTGTTGATTATTGATGTAATTGTCATGGAAGGGATTATTCCCATATGAATTGATTATGTATGAATATGAAAGGCTTTTTCACATTGAATGATTCTAGGTTGAAAGGATTGCTCACCTAAAATGAATCCACGCTAAAGACTAAGAAATTGATGAGGCTAGAGGCGATTACCCAAGACCTCCAAATGTAAAGGATATGAGGCGATTACCCGTATTCCTTAGAGTTGAATAAGAGGTGATTAACCACATTCCTTAGTATTGAACGAGAGGCAATTACCCACGTTCTTATAATGTAAAAGACAAAAGGCGAGTACCAATGTCACATGATGTTGGACTAGAGTCGAATTCCCATGATCCTAAGTAAAGGGACTAGAGGCGATTACCCATGATCCCATAGTAAGTTGGGCAAGAGGCGATTCTCCATTTCTATAAAAGACAAGATAGATATGTTATGATAAGTGATGGCTTGGATTGTGCTTGAGTTGCCATCCATGATGAGTAAGGATGATTTGAGGTTACTTCAAGAAGTATTCCTTTATGTTGACATGCTCTATTATATGCATTGATTATGCTTATGACTTATATTGTCTAACTCTTATGTTTATGTTGATGTTTATGCAAGCTATCATATTTAGTACATGCTTGTTCTAACGCATACTCTAGCCTACATTTCTTATCCAAATGTAGGGTCCGGCGATCTCGACTCTCATCCCCGTGGCTAGGATCTTAGTAGAAAGCAAGCTTGAAGATTGGTGAGTCCTCATAGCATTCAAGGATTTGACCACCATTTCTCTTATGATCTTTCATTTTATGTTTTGAACATTGTTGTATGGGCTGTGTCCCAAGATATTCATGTTTTAGATGGTTTGAGACAAAGTATAATAGACTTTCACTTTTGATATGAAAACTTTGATTTTGTTGAAATGTTTTAAAAATCTTGTATTTTCTATTATCCTATGTTATGAAAGCTAAGTGGCTTATATGAGACTTCTCGGGGTCTTGTATGCCATGTTACATGTAGGATGTACCCCTGGGTCGTGACAACATCATATATTAATAATAGATACATCAAATTAATGAATTTATTATTTTGAAAGTAATAAAATGAAATTAATCAAATTATATAACCAAGATATACATGTTTTGTTTTTTATTAATAATATTAATGAATTTATTATTATAAAGAGTAATAAAATGAAATTATTTAAACATTAGTACACTTCTTGATTTTCGTCTTATATTAACGAATTTGATTAAATTTAATTTTTCAGAATTAATTGTCCATGTATTCTGAAAATCTGTTAGAGTAGTCAATTACTCCTTTAATTAAGGAAATCAGTTACAACCATTTAATACAAACGAATAAAACATATATCACGCTTTTTAAAATTGCCAGATACATGTATCTGTCGAGTTGTGATACATGTATCTAAAGAACGAAATATTGTACATGAAGTAATATTTGAAACTATAGTGAGTCCTAATAATTAGGACCTAAAGTAGTGAGATTTATATAGTTTGCTCTTAATCAAATTATATCAGTCATAATATTTAGATTATTTTCTTGAATTCAATATATTTCAAATTAATTTTATTAATTTATATTTAAAATATTTCAACACTTACAAGATCAAGTCGCTCAATATTTCTGTCTCTTTGGACAAAGAACTTGAGAAAACATCTCCATGATTAACGATTTTCTCAACTTGTTCATTAACAAGAGTAGGTTCAACATCATTCTTATGCGCTTCCAACTCAAATTCTAGCAACAAGTCTTGAAATCGCAAATCGTGATCGGGCACAAACAACATTGTCTCTTTATTAAAAAAATTGTACTATTGGGACTCAATTTCAATTTATGAATACACATTAAAAATAAATTAAAATAAGTATAAAAATTAACTAAGTTAATTTTGCATTAAAACATTTATGTTGTAGTGTGGACAGGCCTAATATCGTCTATCCCAATTATTTTGACTCCAAAAAGTTCTCATCCATAACAAGTACTTGTGACTAGGGGTGTACAAGTCAAACCGTAAAGTCAAATTGAACCAACGAACCAAATCAAATCGAAAAAAAAAAACGATTTGTGGTTTGGTTTGGTCTGATATTAAAAGAAAAAAAGTTAAATCGAACCCAAACTAAACCGACATAATATGTATATATATATAATTTTATTTTATTTATAGATAAAAAATATTATTTATAATCTACTTTGTTAATATATTTTTAGTTAGTTTATAGTTTTCAATGTTTATATATTTTATTTCAAATTTGGGCTTGTAAAATTTTGTAAATATTATATATATATATATATATATATAAAATTTTATTTTATTTATATATAAAAAATATTATTTATAATCTACTTTGTTAATATATTTTTAGTTAGTTTATAGTTTTCAATGTTTATATATTTTATTTCAAATTTGGGCTTGTAAAATTTGTAAATATTTTATTTTGTATAAAGATCCGAAGTTACAATTATATTGTTATAGGTTTTCAAATTCGAAGTTAATAATTTACTTTGTAAATTTTTTGTTTTGTGTTCAGTTTGCCTCTAGCCTTTAATCTTATTGATTTAACATAATGAACGTTGATATTTCAAAAAAATATTTTGAATTTTACCATCTTTTCAAAAAATTCTATTCATTTAACAATTTTTAAGTTTAGCTTATTACACAGGTAAGTGAAAATATATTTGATCTCTTTTTCAAATACCGTATAGTTGTAAAAACCCCAAAAAAACCAAAAAATACCGAAAGAACCGACTAAAGCCGAAACCAAAAAACCAACTTTATGTGGTTTGATTTGGTTTTTAGATTTAATAAACTGACATAATTAATTTAGGATTTTTTTAATGAAAATCAAACCAAATCGACCTATGTACACCTTTACTTGTGACAATATTTGACTTTCATTTTAAACCTGAGTAAAGTTTAACATTATTGAGGCTTGAAAATTGAAAATGATGTTCAGAAAATTAAAAAGGAAAAAAAAATTAGGTGTGCAAATGCATTGAAAAAGACCATCATGAATTTAATTTAGAGAATAAAAAATTCAGATTTGAATTTTTAATAAGGGACATTATGGTCATTTGAACATGGAGAGCCACGAAGTAAATTTGACAAATAGTGTTTGTCCATACAATTTGTTATTGCTTGACAAATATTTTTGGCAGATAACTCAAATTCCCAAATACTAGAAAAAACTAGTATTTGGGCCAAATCTCATTAATTGGGATTTAAAAAAAATTCAAATTCTACACCAAATTTTTATCTTTTACATAAACACCCTCTTGTTCTATTACATATTTTTTTTTACGTGAACACCAAAGTTGTCACACCCCGAGCTACCCCCGAGACGCGGACACGGGATCTAGGACCACAAGTGATCCCAAGTTAACCCTGCTGGCATGATCATGAGCATACTAAAGATAATAAACTGATGCGGAAGCTAAATCATAAATAAATCTAAAAAGATGGGGAATACCCATATACTATAACTGAATATATCAAATCTGAGAGTTTAATACAAAAGAAATATCAAACTCAAAACACTAAGCTGAATCTAACTATGTCTGAAATAAGCCTCTAAACTGACTAGAAATGTTAGGACATGCCCCAACTAGATCTAGCAAAACTGAAACTAAAGACTAAAAGCGATAAAGATAAACATGTCACTAGTCCTCAAAGAATGAGGACTCACCACGGATGCTGCTGAACTTAAGATCGGGAATCGATCTAAGCGTGATCTGGATGCTGAGAACCTAAACCTACATCACGAGAAGATGTAGCGCACGTATGCGTCAGTACTTGAATGGTACTGAGCATGCATGATAGAGTAAAGTTGAAGAACAAAGCAATAAATCAATGAAATAATCTGAACATGATATAGATACTGAAAATACTGAATACTGAGCTAACTGATGCAATGACCAAATTTATAACATGCTGAGACTGAATACTGACTGTACTGAAATATGGTCAATGCAATAGAGTCTGACTGAACTGTGGGAGCTACTAATAACCGACATAAAACCACATGAGCTAAATGTGGAGTCTGATGTATACGCCCCATCGAGAGGACCCAATATACCCTGCCAGAGGTATAGAGGCATGCTGGCGTGATCACTAAACTGATGTTGCCCACAGAGGGGACTTACACCTACGTGGCTCGTAGTTCTGGGACTATATGGGTACGCTGAACCCTAGTCCAACTCGGTATTATGCTACTCCCAATGAATTAAGTGGTTAACTGGTTATGACTGAATTTCTATAAATACTGGATAGCTCGAAACTGAACATGTAAACTGAGAATGCAACAATTAATCTGATAATGATGCATTCATAAACTGAGGCATGTATAATTGAATATATTATGACTGGAATACTAAATAGCTCAAAATACTGACATGTAGATACTCATACTTGAAAACTCCTTTTTAGAAAACAATTCAACATCATATTATATCGATGACTTGGGAAGTCATACTACATAAACATTGATGGTATATCTAGATACCATACTATTCATACATTGATGACCTACTCAATTGTCATACTAATCATGTTTTAGAAGCTCTTTCTCAAAACTCATCTAAACTTTCTCAAAAACTCAGTTTAAAACTCAAGTGTTGTCTTAAAGAAAAGCTTCTCATGATTTATAACTCAAAATAGGGTTTGTGCTGAAATATACTGCTAATGTGGTATAAAACTGGAGCATGTATATCTGAATAACTGAAATATCTGACCTAGCGTGTGTAATTCAAGAACTAATGAAATACATAGCTAGGGTTCTGAAATTTATGTAAGAAACTAAGCAATAACATGATAATATGATTTGGAACATTTAAATAACTAATTCATGATGATCTGTTGAAATTCTAGAAACCCTAGGTCTGTTCATGGAATCAAGAATCTGACTGAATTCTAGGGACCTAATGGGCGAAAGGAACCCACTAGTGAAATCCCACATACCTGGTGACGAATTCCACGGAGAAATTTTTCGATTTCGGGGTTGGAACTAATGGACCCTTGCTGCGTTCTTGAACTAGGGTTCTTGACCTTTTTCTCCTCTCTTGATTCTAATTTTCTAAGTTTTGATTAAATGTTTTGACTAAGGTAAGTTCTAATTATGTTTCTAGGCTTAAACTGACTAAAACCTCATGATTTAGGGTTTAAACGACGTATCTTAGGGGTTAAACGAAATAGGAAAAGACCAATAGACCCCTGCTTAACTGCTGTCGGAGTGATCGACGGATTGGACTGACGGGCCGTTATTCAATCGACGGTCCGTAGATTGGGTCCGTCGATTGAGTCTGCCCAACAGGGCTTCACTAAAATGAGCATAATTTTTTACTCGGAGGTCGGATTTTAGCAAACTCGGTGGCGTTGGAAAGATAATTCAATTATCTATCATATCATAGGTCATGGGGCACCTAATTCCTTTTGTGCTAAAAGGTATGACCATCTGAAGTTGACCTATCAGAATTTTCAGCTAACTGGCTGTTGGCCCTAACTTACGATTAGACCTATGGACCGTGTATCGATTGACAGTCCGTACTGGTCAACCGTCAATCGGGACTGAAGCTGGGCTTTTGGGGCATCGTTCCATGGACACGAACTACGGTCCGTGACCTGACCTACGGACCGTAAGTCCGGCCGTGGGTCAACACTTAGCCAAATTTTCTGGCTGAGTTCTGGGGAAGTTTTCTGTCACGAACCACGGACCTGCAGGACGGACCGTGAGTCCATCTACGGTCCGTGGATGGTGTTCGTGAGTTCTACCTGCAACACCAGAAATCTGCAATCTGGTCTATTTTCGGATACGGGGTGTTACAAAAGTAGGGATGAAATATTCAGTGAATATGAAAGTGATGATATGGTTGTTGATGAAAATGATGAACAATCGGCTCAGGTTAACAACGTCGTGTGCTTTGTCTACTTCACGTTGTATGGAACGATGCTTGTTGCACTCACTCCAAACTACCACATTGCTCCAGTGTCATGGACACTACTTGTTATTTGTTGCAACAAAAATCCAATTGACTTGTAATACAAATTTATGGTTAGTTTTGATAGTTTTTAAAACTTAATGAGTATAAATCATATTTTTTTTCATATGTTTTCCAAATACTATGGTCAGATGCATGGTGAAATTTTCAGCCAAATAATATTTGTTAAAAATATTTGAATATCTCTGACCAAACGCTAGCGAAATTTGAATTTGTGTAAAAAGTCTATATTGCACGACTCAATATGAAACCCAAGCCAACTTAGTAGGCAACTCTTTTTATTGAGGGAGAATAAAAAAATACTTGATGACTTTAAAAATGACTGATAGTTAGTTAGTTGTGTAGAGAAAGAGAGGAAGAAGTGCACCGCTAAAAATAGTGCAACGGAATGACAAAACTCCAAAGAGGTTGTTCTGTTTTGTATTCCAACAGAGACAAGACAGAGTATAAAGCAGACGAAAGAGAGAGTGTTTAAACAGGAAGCACCGCTATTCATTTTCTACACTAAGCTTCCAGGAAAGGTAAATTTCTCCCATCATAAACCCTAATTTCATGTGATTACAATAAATAATGACAACAGAATTGTAAAACACAATGGAAAAACTTGAATTGAGCTCGATTAGTTGATTTTTTTGCTGTTTCCGTATGAAATATAATAAAAAGTCTGCATGTGTTGATTCGTTGAATGAGCTGAATCTTTGCTTTGCTTTGCGTTCATTTGATTTGTTGTTTGGATAGTTCAATTTGAATTATCTTTTGTATGATGGAAATTCATTTATAGAAATGTTGACATATCATAATACCAAAATTCAGAAAATTTGCCGCTTGAGTTTATGTTCTCTACTTGTGGTTGCAGTTATCTAAAACCTGAGGTTTAATTGTGCATGTATTCGTTTCGTTTGGATCATGCATAAATATTAGCGACTATAGTTTATGCTGTTATTTGCTGATCCAATTTTTGTTAGTTGCATTGCATAATCAGGTCTTTCGATTTGGGGAGTTTGTGACAAGCAGCATCATGACGTCCTCCATACATGATCTTTCAGGTATTCTGCTGTATTATTTGCATTATTCATTGAATAGTGTTGTAGCTTTTAAGTCTGTAATTGTGGTACCTTTTTCATGTTAGCGTGATTAATTCTATCAATCTAATTGGGACTGTAACTGGATGGGTACTATGATATGGTATGTCTTTAATTAGCAAGTGACGCCAACAGACTTGCCTTCATCTAAGAAAAAAATTCCCTACAAGAACATCACTTTATCATATCACGTTGCTTTATTCTAAAACCATAGACAAAATTTGAGCCTGTTCCCTCTTTGGTTCTCTGATTTTATATCACTTTGCGCATTTCTTTTGTTTTGCTTCATAGAAACACTTGGTGTGCCTTTAATTTATTTGATGTGATTTACGATTGAACATCTTATAGTCTCACTAATTCTAGAAGGTTTATTTCAGAAGAGTGAAAAAGTTTGGTTTATTCTATTCCTCCATTAGAATGAAGTCATAAGGGAGATAAACACGTTGCAGGAATTGTTTGACTCATCTTTTCTGTTTTGGGGAAAGTACAATAAGTAGTTGCTTAGTAGTGTTAAAGGTAAAGGTAAATTAGTTCATAGGATGATCTTTAGTGAAATAGGATGATAGTGACAACTTAAAGGTCCTATGAAATAATTTACCTTTAAGTTAAATGAACTAGGATGATGGTGACAACTACTAGGTCAGAGTTACAAAAGAACTAGGACTGAAATAATAATGCACTAAAGAAAAATGGAACTAAGCACATGATTCATCGATCTAACAAGCTGCAATGGAGATTGAACAATGCTTCAATTAGTTTCCACAACTGGAGAGAACTCCAAATCACTATGCTGGAAAGCTAATATAAGTGCTATGAATTTTACAGCTCTTTGACAAGGTCAACTTGATTCCTTTCCAGAGGTATTTTTATTTCTGTTAATAAGGAGAGAGAGGCTTTTTCAATTGATTCTCTCTTTTGTATGGAGCCTCTACTTCTCAGTCCTTCCCTTCTGATCACTTACTGGATATGGTTAGTGCGGCTTTGGATGAATGGAATGTGTCTGTCATTTCTTGCCTGCTCTTTACTGAAGCTCTCTAGACTCCTTGTGAATTCTTCGGACCCATCAACTGATTTCCTCTACTAAAACAGTTTAACTGGGCCAAATTAAATACAAACAAGTAGTCTAGAATAATCAATAGCCTGCATCACATAAGACTTGGTTCATGGAAAGCTTTGGTGGATGAATGAAAACGACATTAGCCCCTGAAGATACTAATCATAGTAAAACAAGGAGGAGATGATATTAGAAGCAAGTTTACAGCGTAGTAATACCTTAATTCCCAGATTATTAAGATGAAATGAAGCCTTAACAATGATTTTTGAACATTTAAGAACATAAACTTCAAAACAATATTCCTTTGATAAGCAAATATCAACGCCAAAAGAACCAGAAGATACTTCACAAAAAATTGAATTTTTTTTTATACAATATGAAGACTCTGAGAGAGAGAGAGAGAGGAACAATTTGTCTCGTCTTTGGATTTGATTATCAAGCATTGTAAAACTAAAAAGCCAAAAGCACTTATGGATGGTTGATCTATTTCTTCTTCCTATTTTTTTCTCATCAATGAATAGATTGAATTTTGGTTCCAAGAAAACCATTTCTTCCATACCTTAGATTATTCGCTTCCTGTCCATTTCTCTATATAAATTATGTCAATGGAAAGGAAAGAAGTGTTCTAGCATCCTGATTAAAGGAGTTGAAATGAACAGAAAAGGAAAAAGGAATAATCAGCAAGAAGGGATCAAGACAGCAAAGTTCATGTTTAACCAATTGGTTAAAAACTTGGATCCACGTTCATAGTAGTACACAATGCTAGTAACTAAACTACTTTTTCTGCAGATCAGCTCAACTTTATCTCTCCTCACTGATCAACTAACTCATGATTTCAATCGTTGATAGAGGTTTCTGCTTATGGGAGTTTTTCTTTCTTGCATGAAAATCAGCTTTTATTCTTTAGCCTATCATAGATGAACTTGTATTATCTGTGGCTAATATAATATTTCCATGTGTTTGTTAAATAAATTTCAGATAATTGCGAGAATGAACAACCACAAAAGCAGTCAGAGATGCAAAGCCGATCTTCATCCCCTGCAGCTGAATTGTCTGTTCCTGGGACTGTGCCACCAGACATGCACTACTTGATACCTTCTCAACTTGGAAATGCTGATGCAATGGTATTCTTGCTGGTGGATGCAACACCCCCACCCTCTTATGTGATTCTTTAAGTTCTATAGCTGCCCTCGTTGTTCAGTATTAGAGTTCTTGTTAAATCTGGTACAAGAACTCAAAAGATGATGCATGTGAATGTATTGATGTTGGTTTAGGGAGTATTATCTTCATGCTGTTAGTTGTTACTTGCCTTCTTCATCTTCTTTTGTTTAAGTTGATACAGTGCATGCACAACATATGTTCTATAATTAGGTCATAAGAATGGAGAAGAAAGAGAAACAAAGTAAGTATATACATTGTGTCTTTGCATATATTATTTTAATTCACGTGGTCCTCTGAACTCTTCATCGGCTGCTATAACTGGAAGCAATTTTCCACAACCTTCTTCATCTTGAAATGCAGATTGAAATAAGTTTTGCTGGGAAGCATAGGAAACCAATAGTGCAGGGATGCAAGTCTAGAGATCAAATTTGTATTTTTTTTTCCGTACGATATCAAATTAATAAGCATCTAATCTTCTCCTCCCTTTGTGTTTTTTTTTTTAAAAAAATAAAAATAAAAATTCTACAAGTATCTTGGTCATTAGTTTCAAGATTTTCAAACAGTTGAAATGTGAACAATGATATGATGTTTGCCTTTTCCTGTAAATGTCATATGTCATCCACTATTTAGAATGTTCATCTGCCACTACTATTTTTAGACTAATTCCTCAATCATCAAGGTTAAGTTTTTTCATATAAAATGGGACTAAGAATTTACAGTCATTTTTCATGTATTGCAGGCGCAAACAGCTTACCCTTATCCAGATCCTTACTACAGGAGCATTTTTGCACCCTATGACGCACAACCTTACCCTGCACAACCTTATCCAGCACAGTCAATGGTAATGATTTTCTGATTAGTTATATTTTTCATTTGGTATCTGGTGAAGTGTCGACAAAGTTTATAAGCTTAACTGATCCATGGTTTGTCAGGTTCGACTTCAGTTGATGGGAATTCAACAAGCTGGTGTTCCTCTACCATCAGATGTTGCGGAGGAACCTGTTTTCGTTAATGCAAAACAGTATCATGGCATCTTGAGGCGCCGACAATCTCGTGCAAAAGCTGAATCAGAAAATAAACTTCTAAAATCTAGGAAGGTATTTTGTACAAAATGCATTTTGCCATCATTTTACCTAGTTGCTACATTTGACAGCTTATTGGTTCAATGACTGATTTATATTTCCCAGTTCATTAGCCTACCAGAAAATAAACGTCCTAAAGCTAGGAAGGTATCTTGTACAAAATGCATTTTGCTATCATTTTACCTAGTTGCTACATTTGACAGCTTATTGGTTCAATGACTGATTTATATTTCCCAGTTCATTAGCCTACCAGTTTTACCAACCTGTAGAATTTTTATTGGGGTCCTTCTATTTTGAGGTCAGTACACAATGGTAACACGTTAAACCCCAACATTTTTTTATTTATAATGTACTGTATCACAACAATAACTAGCAGAGAATAAAAACGTCAGTAGAGAAAATTGTCAAAAAGCAGTTCTATTCCATCTGTTTAAGGTGTAGTGACAGTTTATGCCTCAAAACTCTCTTGGTGCACATAAAATTCTTAGGTTTTTTGTGCCAAGGTTTTTGCTGCACCATAAGGTGTTAAAATTAAAAACGGTATGTTGATGAAATCGTGATCAAACTCCAATCTAAGAGACGAGAGGTATTCAGTATCAACTAGATGTATTCAAAATCAGGATGTTTTTGGTTCCTCAAAAGGAATTATCTATCATTGGTAGAGATTACCCTCGTTGAGTATCTTCAAACGGAAATTAATCTCTTTGGTTAACTTTATATGTAGCATTAAAAGAAGTTGCAGGCCTAATGTGCTATGAGCTAGATTGTACCTAAAGTTTTTAGGTACAATTTTGACTTTTAGCTATTTACTAGGAAATAATTGATCAAGCCCAATCCTGATATTAGGATTGTACCTAAAGTTTGTTTATTATGCTGCTCCTTAGATATTGGAGGGACTAAATGTCCTCAAACTCAGGGACAAGTGCAATTGTACCTAACTTGTGTATACTTTCTAAACACTTCTGACTTTTTGGTTTTTGTGCCTCTCTGTTTCAGCCACAGAAATGTAGTCAGAAGTGGCTCCTGCTGCCTCTAATTTTTTGATGGTCCATGTATTATTTTTTTAGTTGTACAAGTGTCCAGAAGTTGAGAAATGCGATTGAAGAAATAAGATCATATGATTCTTGAAATTTCTTTCGAGTATGGAAGAATGATATATCAGGAACATCTTGAGCTTGATCAACAATATCTTTTATTTCCTAGTAAATAGGTATAGTCATTATGTCTAATTGCATAGTTTGTTGATAAGGTGGCCGGACTGCCTTATTAGAGTTGTAATCTCTTTTTGAGGATGTGTTTCAACTTTCAAGAACCAAGATCATGGGGGTCTTACTGTGCAAAATAATCTTGCAGCCCTACTTGCATGAATCTCGGCATTTGCATGCCCTGAGAAGAGCTAGAGGGTGTGGGGGTCGATTTATGACTGCAAAGGAAAAGGATGAATCTGATGATAAGTCGAAGGCAATCGCTAATACTGACTCCAACAAAATTGAGGTTACTTCTTCAGAAAATGCTTCTTGAATTATGGCGTTGCAAAGCTAGCAGCTGGATGTGTAATTCCAAGATGCTGTTCTGAGTCTTCTTTCTGAGTTTGGTTTTTTAGATTTATCGTTTTCCGGTTGTAATTACTTTTAGCTGTTTCTTTCGCTGAGACTTTAATAGACACTGAAGGTAATGGTCATTAGGTGTAGCATGTAAAAGTGTTTTTTTCTTCATAGTTATTAGGAAGATAATAAGTTAGCAGCAGTGCAGGTCAATTACATTTGACTCATTACTCACTGTATTTCAGAGTTGATATTATTTGTAGTTGGGCTATAAGTCGGGTTTGCCCCTTGTCTCCTGCTCAAAGTTTCGTGTAATAACTCGTTCATTTTTGTCCGTGGGATTTCCATATTTGTGTATGGACTTAGAGGTGGTTCATCCATGTCTACTTGTAACTGTCACCCCAATACCTGATTTGACCGAAATATACAAACAAACAATAGTTGCTATATTCAATAACAACAAATGTGCCTCAGACGAGAGGGAGTTGCTCGGATGGTAAGCACCCTTCACTTCCAACCCAAAGGTTGCGAGTTCGAGTCACCAAAGGAGTAAAATGGGTGGGAGCTCAAAAAATGTGCCTCAAGTTATCATCAACAATATAGTAATTTTTCATTTGAGCTTGTCTTAGTCTCAATCAAATTTGTAAGAATTGACAGAAACATGGAGTTTTTATAAAAAAAAAAATCATTACACTATATCTTTAACTTAAACGACATTCTTAAATTTCTTAACATAAAATATCCCCCAAGTATTTAGAACTTCACAACGTTCATTCTTTTATTAAAATTTGTCAAACAATTAACAAATTTCAGAAAAAAAAACATGTGCAATTCATACTACTCTCAGTAGCATTTTTCTCCATAATTTCATTATCCGTTGAAAAAAATCCCCCCCAAAAAAATTAAAATTATCTGAGACCTTTGTTTGTTGAAAAGAAATAAAGTTAGGACGGTGTGAACCTGCAAAGGGACATAATGTGCTCTTCTTTTCCTTAATCAACTGAACGAAGCTGGAGCTTAATTTCACACCATCTTCACCTTCTGCAAATTAAAATAAAAACGCAATTAGATCAATAAATTTTTGATGCAATCTAATAGTCGAAGTAATCAAGATTCTGATTTTCATATCTGACACTCGAGTTTCGTTTTTCATTATTAAAAAATGGATGAAATTTGTTTTTAGTTTTAAACACATGAGGGATGCTTTTTATTAAGAAGGATAGTTCATGATGTAATTTAAGTTGGGGTATAGTTTAGAAATGTTTTTGGCCAAAAACTCTAAAAACATGACTAATAATCTAATATAGTCAAACATAAAAATCATATTCTCAAGAAAGCCATTATTAATGGATAACCAAAATTAACCCGAATATTGGTTTGGGTGGCACTCGTAAGTGACCCTAACCTCTTTTTTTTCTCCCAACTCTCCCAAATCAAGTTTCTTCTCTCAAGGAAAAAATTGGGTTCCAAGCTTCAAGCTTGGGTTTCTACTCCATGTATGTGAGAACTTCAGCAATGGGTACCCATTCACCCATTGAGTTCCAAAGAAACCTAAATTTCTCAAGTTATAATTTCTACAAACCTAGGGTTTCTATGATTTTCATGGATTTTTATTGAATTTCATTTTCTTCTTCATAATTAGTCTTCAATTGCATGGTTTTGATAATAATTTCATGTTTTCGATGGTATTTTCATAATCCAATATCATGCAAGTATTTTTCATGATTTAGAATTATGTTAGTTCATATGCATGTCTTAGATTGTCAAATTTTCATGAAATATGATACTTTCAGATAAAGTAGCTTCCAGTATCTTTATTTAGATATCATAATTTAGATGCTTTCAGATTACATGCAGTTATCATAATTTATGAGCTACTCAGTATGATTCAGTATTATTAGATTATACTGTATCCATATTATGCATGTTTTCATTGGGAGTAATACTTGGCACAAAGCGAACTTTAGGGATTAAGGTTTTTTTTTAACGTTTGTGGATCTTTAGTAGCAATTCTTATGTCCCAGATTTACGTGTCATCATCGGATTAGTCAGTATAGACTTTAACTAGTGGATCTATCTTAGCTCAATTATCAGGTTCGTTACCTTGGCAAGTATTGGACACTCTCTTTTCGGTGTGGATGTAGTACACTGAAATCAATGTAGTAGCTCCCATGATTTATGTTGATTTTAGTACTTTTCACACTCAGTATATTTTCAATATTGCATGATCAAGTATTCTAATATTTCTGTTCAGTTTCACGTTATTTACTTGATCATTGCATCCTCATATTTATAGATTCAGTATGTTCAAATATCATGTTATTTTATTCATTCTCCTCATACTCAGTACATTCAAAATGTTGACCGCACACTTTCTGTCTTTATTGTTTGATAATATATGTTCGGACGTTTATCTTTTGGGACATGGTTAGTACAAATTTTGATCACCACAGTAGTACCTAGGTGAGATCTATTCGAGGACGACCCTTTATGTTTCTTTCAATATTGTTATATACTAGTTTTCATACATTTGGAGTTAACTAGGGGTTTGTCCTAACAACTCATATTAGTAGAGGCTTTCAGACAGTCAATTTAGATTTTGTGTATGTTTCAGTTTTGTTTAAATATACCTGATTCAATGTCTTCTGCATTCAGTACTATTAGTCTTATTATGTTACTCAGTGCCATGTCATGCCATGAGGTTAGCCTAGGGTCACTTATAACTCTAAGCATTGTGTCGCATCTAGGGGTAGTCTCAAGGGCATGACAAAAAGTCAGATTTTGTATTTGGGTGATCTCAACGAAACACATGTTGATGATTCTGAACATCTGTATCTGCATCACAAAACGATGCAGGTCGAATGACATCAATATTTTGAATGTACAATATGTAATAAGGTTGAGTGAACCCTAAGGTGGGAATTGTCCTAAAGTAGCCATAGCACAATTACTGAACTGAAGGGTTGAAATGTAATTCAACTAAAGTAAAGCATAAACATGAGATAAAAATCATTTAAGCTTCACAAATAAACTGCAATAAGAACAAATATTGAACTAAACTGGAAAAAAATAATAATAATATATATATATATATATATATATATATATATATATATATTCTTTACTATGGGGAATTTCTCTAACCGACAACCATCACTATGAGCCTCGTGATGATGCAATGTTTCACCCACGTTGTCAAAATTGCCCTATACTTGCCAGAGTATAGAACAAAACTCAACTCATGGATCCATATAAAAGGCCTTCTCAAGAGGCGTTGGTGCGATCCTATCCCATGTTGGTTACGTGGTATATAGGGTTGGGAGTTATCGAAACTCTCACCCAAATCAATGCTCATTAATAGGGGTGCACAAAACCGAACAAAAAATCAAACCAAACCATACACCGAGTCAAATCAAAAAAAAAATCCGACTAATGATTTGGTTTGGTATTAAAATAAAACCCGACTTTACTTGAGTTGGTTTGGTTTTAACTAAAAAAAGTCAACCCGAGACCAAACCAACCCGGCATTATATATATAATTTTTAAAATTTATTTTAAATATAAAAGTTTTTACTTTGATGTAATTTCTAAATATTACTTATACGTTTTCATAATTTTATCTTTTAACATATTTTTCAAGTTTTTTGAGACTAAGAATTTTAAATGGTCCAATAAAGGTTATAGTCCACAGATATTCGTAACTCTAATAAATTAATTCAATACTAAGAATGACAATAATGTTGAATATTTGTTCTTTATTGTTACATTGATTTAGAAATTTAAAATACATAACCTAATTTTTTTATAATGTTTATCCTGTAATTTTTACTTATTAGACTTAGTTTAGCATGATTTAGTACTTTTAAATTATGATCATTATCATTACGACTTATCAATTTGCAATATTTTATTTATATGATTTCATTATTATTTTTTATTAAATATTTTAGTGCCATTATTCATCTCATATTTTGTGTTATTTTTTCTAAGACACACCTTAAATAGTTGTATTTTGGTTGGACTAAAGAAATATTTGGAGCACAAGTTAATTATATTTGTATGAATACTTTATCGGAAAAATCCCAACAAATTGAGGTTTATTAGTTTGGTTTGGTTTAAAAATTTGACACAAATTGTTTGGTTTAGTATTTGGAAAACCTGAACTAACCCGAGGTTGAAAAAACCTGAGGTTGAAAAACCCCAAAAAACCCGAGTTATATTAATTTGGTTTCGTTTATAAATTTAAAAATTTATCACAAATGGTTTAGTTTGATATTTGAAAATCTGAACCAACCCGGTCATGTACACCCAAACTTAGCACTACTCCCAAAAACATATAACGGGATGCTAATGTAAAAGTAATCTATGAGTTGAGATAATTTTTCAAAAAGCTCTCTTCAAGAGGTAATTGAAGCTCTAAGACTCGAACCATCCTTCGTTGTGAGTAGTACTTTATCGAGGAATTTAAATTTTTCTTGAGTGTTAAGGTCACTAGATGTGGCACCTTGAGTTCCAAAAAGAACTAAAGAGAGTTCATTCAAGTCATTTCTAAGTTCTTCTAAGTTTTGGGTCAACTTCAAATGACCATTACTTTTAGCACAGGATGAGTTAGGTGGCCCATAAGATGTCAAATGAAAGATCTCTGAGTGCTCTTTCCAACGCCACCAAGTTTTCTAAATTTTGAGCTCATATGAGGGAGATATGACCATTTGAGTGCAGCCTCTCTAGATAGGGTCTTTCCACCCTAACTAAGGAGGGTATTTTGGTCTTTTCCTTACCTAATCAGATTTAATTCAATTTTAGTAAGGTTTTAGGAGTCTAAACTGATTTGGTTTAGATTTACAATCCTAATATATGCTTAGGGTTTTAGTTGAGAGTTCAAGAAGAGAAAAGAGGAGAGGTTCATGACGTTTGTCGAGATTCTTGAGTTTTGTTGCGGATTTTCGCCATGGGTTTGATCCCTAAGAGGTATGTAAGTTTTCATAGTGTTGGGTTCGTTCACCCACACGCCACTCACGAGTTTCTTTTACGAATTTCATCCATAAGTTGAGTATGTTGAGTTCTTGATAAGTGTTCTTGAAGTTTCATTCTAAATCTTATTTTGTTGGGATTTTGATGAGTTCTTGAGATAAGTGTTAGTGTTTTGAGGGTTGTTTCGAGTATATTACATTGAGTATTCGATTCTAAGTGATTGGGGAAGAAACCATTCGATTCTAGTCGAATTAAGGTCAAAAAACGAATAGAAAAATTTGTCGAAATTGTCTGGGGGAATGGTGGCGCAATGCGTCAAGGATGCGCCAGCAGTGAGACAAGATAGTGCCACTGAACTTTAGGGGCCGCACCCCGTGCTAGGAATACGCCAGGGTCGCTTGCCCCCACTATTTTTCCGTTGGTTGTCCCGTTTGAGTTCCTTTGAAGTGTATCTTCACCCCTTATGATTCTAACTACTCTAAACTACTTCTAAACACCTAGAAATAATTCATAACATGAATCATAACCATGAATTAATAATTTAAATTCAAGGTAGAGTTAAGAGTTAAGTCTTGAGAGTTCTTTCGAATATTTTGAGAAAGTCCCTTTGAGTCTTTTTGAGGAGTCTTCTTCGATTTCAAATGACTTGTTTCAAGGCTTGAGCAAGTGAGTATAAGAATGAGGAGAATGTATTAATGAGTCTATATTATCATCACGAGATCCTTCATATCATGAATCAAAACTCTTGAATTCATAATTCAAATTCAAGAAAGAGTTAAAGAGTAGAGTTCAAGAAAGTCTTTGAGTTCAATTGTGAATCCTTTGAGATCAACTATTGATTTGAGCTAAGTTTTGAGGAAGTAAGTATGAGAATGAGAAGAGTCATATACATGAGTCCCATATTGTTATGTAGACCCTCAAGTCGAGTCATTCATGCCCATAAATTCCACACGAACTTCGTAAACTGAGCATGTTTGAGAGGAGAAGTATCTTTGAGTCCTTGAGTTGAGTAGTTCATGCCCATAATTCCGCATGAACCCTCTGAGTCGAGCATTTTTGAAACGAGTATTATCATTGAAGTTCTTGAGTTCTGAGTATTGAGCTCTATGTATAGTTATGGAAAACCTTGAATTGAGTCGTTCAAGTCCATAATTTGACATGAACCTTATTTTGAGAAGTCTTTTACAAATTTTTCTAAACTTGTTTTAAGACTTGAGCACTTGAGTTGAGAAAGAGTAGAGTTGAGTTCATTTTCTTTAAAATGATATATGGGAACTAAGTATTCCTAAGAGTAAATGTTTTCACATTTAAAAAAGGAGGAAACTGAGATTTCCAAAAGAGTTTTGAGCAGTCGAGTACCATCTCTTTATAGAGAAAGATTTTGAGTTATAATCTCAAACCACAGAAAGATTTATGTTTTTAAACATATGATCTAGTTATATTTTGGGAGTAGTATTGAGTACCGATATGGGGGAGAGTTCAGACAACTCACAGCCTTCATAAACCATGTAGCCAACGTGTGTAGAAAGGGTCATACTTTTTAGATGATTCCTTAATGCTTTTTAGCATAGACTAGTGGATCCATTTAGTTGAAGAGTTCTATAGCCCGACAAGGTATAAGATAGTTCTGGCAGCGTGGGACGTTGTATAATCACATAACTCATAGTGATAGTTGTCAGTAAGAGAAACCCCCATAAAGATATTTTTGTATTCTTATATACACATAATTTACTTTGTATTTTCATTTACAAACAGAGTTTATCTTGTATCCTTGCATTCAAATTGATTTACTATTGTATTTTTCAATATATAGATTTGCCTTCTACTGTTTTGAAAGCTTTCCATAAATTGCATTCTTTATTATTGCTTTATCGAGAGTTGAGTATCTAGAGTTGTGTATCTACTTGTTGAGTTGAGCCTTATTTCAATGAGTTGAATCTCTTATCATTGAGTTGAGTTGAATTATGTTTCCTTGAGTCGACTTGAAATATGTTTCTTTGAGTTGAGTTGAGTTGAGTTGAAAAGAGAAGAGGTACGTATGTTCTTTTCCACCAGTACAAGATTATGTTTATTCTTTAGAATTCCCTTTACATGCTCGTACATTCCATGTATTGAGCCATTTATCCTGCATCGTTTCATGATGCAGATACAATTATTCAGGATCATCAACAGACGTTTTGTTGAGGTCATGGGATATTCTAGTCAGCTTTTGTGAGCCTTCTTACATTCCGGAGGACTTCACCCTTATCTTACAGTTAGTAATTTCAGATGTCGTGGGTCTTGTCCCGATATCCTTCTGTAATAGTAGAGGCTTCATAGATAGACAAAGTTGAGTAATTTTCAGTATGTATCTTCTTTGAGTTGTTTTTACAAACTCTAAGTTATCTATTGAGTAATGTTTAAACTATTTTAAAGTTGAGTATATTGAATATAATTTAGTTTTAAGCTTTTGTATGATTGAGTAGTCTTCCACTTGTAGTCAGCCAGGATGAGGGTTCGCTTGGGGATCAACAATGGTTCTCGAGTGCCGGCCAGGTCCAGGGTGTAGGCTCGGGTCGTGACAATTGAAGTTGTCTGAAAACTCTTTATACCTTTTTTGAAAATAGTACTCTCTTTTCAATGTAAAAATGATACATTTGATACCATTTAAGTTCCCTTAAACTTTTGTGAAAATAATGTTTTTAAAACACTCTCTCTTGGACTTACTTTGATTCTCAACATCAGTGTAAGAAAATACTGGCTCGAAAATACTTTTAAAAGAACTCACTATATATAGGTTCATGTGGAAATGCAAACATAAACAACAATTCAAGAATATAATCTCAATGCATAAAATATTGCAATTCATAATATAGAAATTTAGAATTCGGAATAAACATATAACTCATATCAAGAATTCCATAAAATTGAGGGTATAACCCTAGATTAAACTTTCACTGACTAAATTGAGATGTAGGGCGTGAAGACGAACTTAGTCCAATACTTTGATTAGTATTACATACCTGGATGAACAAAATTCTTGGCAAAACTGGAAGAACACTTGAAAACCCTAGTTTTCTCCTCTTGGATCCTTGCTTTAAGACTTGGAAGCATTAATGAGAGTAATGGGATCGATTAATACTATTTAGATACTTATTTAGGTGTAAAAACGTCAGGATTTAGGCTAAGAAGAGGTGGAAAAACACTGAAACACCCCTCTTAAAAATTGTCAGATCAACTTTACGACTTCGGTCTATGGGACCTTCCTACGGGTCGTAGAACTTTCTATGTTCTGTAGGACCTTCTTGTAGAACCCATGGCTCCTCAATTTTTCTAAGTCTAAATCCATTCTATGAGAACTTCTTATGGCCCGCCGAAGCTCTTACAGCCCATCATGTTGAACCTCAGACACTTATCAAAGACTTGGTATTTTTTCAAAAATCAAGCCCCTTCCTACGATTGCCTTCTCTGGACCGTAAGACTTTCTATTGTCCATAGACCAGGTCGTAGAAATTGGCACCAAATCATTTTCTGCAACTTTTCCCCTTTTAGTCCAAGTCTTAACTTTCGATGTGTTACAATATCTCCCCCTTGGGAACATGCTCCCTCGAATGAGATCAAATTAAGTATGAGAGGAGTAGGGAAAGGTATAACAGCCCCATATAACTCAAAGTACACATAAAAGCTCATGAACTCAAAACACAAAGAATATCTTAATTGAAGAAGTACAGTAGGATGAGTTATTACCTTGGACTGAAGCTGAATCAGAGGAAAAAAGATGAGAGTATCTAGTTTTCATATTCCTTTCGACTTCTTATGTAGCTTTTTCAACAAACTAATTTCTTCACAAAATTTTGACGGATGCAACCTCTTTGGTTCTCAACCTGTGAACTTTACGATCAATAATCTGAACTAGAGTCTCCTCATATGACAAGTTGTCCTTCACACTAACACTGTATATAGGCATAGTAAGTGAAGGATCTCTCAAACACTTTTTTAGCATGAAGATATGAAATATCAGATAGACAACTGCTAACTCTGGTGGTGGCTTCAACTCATAAGCTACATTACCGATCTTCTTGAATATTCGGTAAGGACGAATATATTGGGCACTGAGCTTCCTTTCTTACCAAACCTCATAACACCCTTCGTGGCTGAAACATTCAAATAAACCCAATCATCAATCTCAAACTCCAAATCTCTTTTTCTAACATTTGTATAGGATTTCTGACAACTCTGTGCTATTTTTAACCTCTCTTGAATAATCTTCACCTTTTTCCATGGCTTGATGAGTCAAATCTACCCCTATTAACTTAGCTTCACCAACCTCAAACCAGCCAATAGGAGATCTACATTTTCGCCCATAAAGAAACTCATAAGGAATCATTTAGATACTAGAGTAATAAATGTTATTGTAAGCAAACTATATATAAGGAAAGTGACCATCCCAATTACCTTTGAAATGCATGACACATTTTCTCAACATATCCTCTAAGGTCTTGAAATATGCGATTTGCTTGACCATCTATCTGCGGATGTAATGTGGTACTAAGGTTTACCTTCGAACCCAAACTTTTCTAAAAGGACTTCCAAAACTGAGTGGTGAACTGAGTACCCTCATCTAAAATGATGGACAACGGGACTTTATGAAGTCGGACTACCTCCTGAATTTACAATTTGGTGTAGTCTTCTACTAAATCTATAGCCTTAACTGACAAGAAGTGGGCTGATTTAGTCATTTGATCTACAGTCACCCAAATCGAATCATGTTGCATACGAAATCGGAGTAAACCAGTAATAAAGTCCATATTACTCATCTCACACTTCCATTACGGGAGGGCTATGCTCTAAGCCACACCACATTGCCTTTGGTGCTCAACCTTGACTTGTTGGCAATTTGGGTACTTAGCAACAAAATATGAAATACACCTTTTCATACCATTCCACCTTAAGATTTCTCTCAAGTCATGGTACATCTTCATAGAATCCGTATGAATCAAATATCTAGAACTATGAGCTTTAGTCATGATACTCTCGTAGAGTTCATCTATATTTGGAACACACAACCTTGCCTTGATACCTCAACACAACATCTCTCCCTTGTTCAAAAGTCATTACCTTCTATTTATGAACATTTATTTTTAGGTCAAGTAGGATGGGGTCTTTGTCTTGCTTCTCCTTCACTTCCATCACTAAGGACGATTCCACCCTCACTGAATAATATTTTTATCCAGGCTTATTAATAAATTGCATGAACGGACTCCCAAACGGGTAAGTCTATACACTTCCTTTGCCAACTCATTCTTCCCTTCCTCAACATGAGCAGTGCTACCCATGGACAACCGCCTTAGAGCATCATCAACAACATTAGCCTTACGTGATAGAGAATACTCATGTCATAATCTGTGAGTAACTCTAGCCACCTTATTTGTGTAAGATTAAGCTTCTTCTGACTGAAAACATACTGAAGACTCATGTGGTTAGTGAACACATCCACATGCACGTCATAGAGATAGTGATGCCATATCTTGAGAACAAATACTACTGCCGCCAACTCAAAATCATAAGTCGGGTAATTCCTCTTGTGGATATTAAGTTGTCTAGAGGCATAAGTTATAATCTCACCATTCTGCATCAATACACAACAAAGCCCAAGATTGGATGCATCACAATAAATAACAAAACCATATGTTCCCTCCGGTAGGGTCAACATCGAGAAATAGTCAATCAAGTTTTCAATACCTGAAAGTTTTTCTCACAAGCCTCAATCTGGTTGAAACTAAATTGTCTTGTGAGTCAATAGTGATGAAATAGATGAAAACTCCTTGATGAACCTTCTGTAGTAACACGCTGAACCCAAGAAACTCATTCTATCAGTTGGGGATGTGGGTCTGGGCCAATTCTGCACCACCTCAATATTCTGAGTGTTGACTCGAATTCCCTCACCAGACAATATGTGGCCTAAGAATGCCACAGATTTAAGACAAACTTCACACTTAGAAAACTTGGCATATAACTCTTGATCCTTAAGAGTTTGAAGGACTACTGTAAGATGACTGACATGATCTTTCTTATTCCTTGAGTAGATCAGGATGTTGTGATGAACATGATAACAAACATATACAAATACTACTTAAATACTCTGTTTATGAGATTTATGAATGTTGAATAAGCATTAGTCAAACTGAAAGATGTAACAAGAATTCATAATGACCATAGCGGGTCCTGAAAGCTATCTTCGAAATGTCACTTTTTCTCAATTTCAAATGATGATAGCCAGATCTGAGGTCTATTTTAGAGAAGCAAGTGACACCCTGAAGTTGGTCGAACATGCCATCAATTCTAGTAAGGGGTACTTATTCTTTATGGTGACATTGTTCAACCTGCAGTAATCAATGCACATCCTAATAGAACCATCTTTCTTTTGCACGAATAAGGCTGTAACGCCCCCAGATGAGACACTTGGTAAGATGAAACCCTTATCAAGGAGATCTTTCAACTGCTTTTTTAACTCAGCTGAATATGGTGAAATAGAGATGAGTTGAGTATCCAGAAGAACGTCAATTCCAAAGTATATCTTGTTTTCGAGAGGGACTTTGGGACGATTGTCGGGAAATACTTCTGGGAAATCACTTACGACTGGAATTGACCAAAGAAGTGGTGTCTCAACACTAGAGTCATTAACTCTGGCTAAGTAATAGAAGCACCCCTCGGAGACTAACTTTATAGCCTTAAGATATGAGATGAAATGACCCTTAGGCACTGTTGAATTACTTCTCAACTGTAAGACTGACTCATTAGGAAATTAAAACTTGACTACTCGAGATCTATAATCGACTGATGCATAACAAACGTAAAGTCAGTCCATGCCTAGAATGACATCATATCTATTATGTTTAATTCAACTAAATCAGTTATTGTCACTGTGATAGATGAAGATAGTACAATTTTGATAGACTCTTTCTGCTAGAATAGACTCACCAATGGGTGTAGAAATATTAAACCACTCAAGAAGTTGTTTAAGGTAAGTTTGAAACCGCATGGCTACATAAGGAGTTACAAAAGATTAACTCACATTTGGATCAAGTAAGGCATAAACATTTAGATAAAGGACTTTAAGCATACTAGTGACAACATATGACGAGTTGTCCTGATCCTGGTGACTAGCCATAACATACAAACAGTTTGTTCCTCCATTTATTCATGAAGTAGCATCCATTTGGGTGACCCTATCGGCTGGAGCTATTGAAGAAGATTAGGCTTTATTTCCCCCATTACCTTCCTCCCCCCTCCCCTTTGGGAAATCTCTCAGGAAGTGACCTACTTGACCACATCTAAAACACCCATTTGTGCCATCACGCCACTCTCTTGGATGGTTCCTTCCATACTTAGCGCAAGCTGGGCTTCGAGTAACTCATTGTGCTACGCTACCCTGGGATTGAGAACGTTGTCTGCTAAAATTTTGGAAATTCTGATTCATGTGGTAATTCATATTCCTTGGTGTAGGCACACTAGATAAAGATGGATAAGGTCCAAACGACCTCTATTAAGAGGAGGACCGATTCCCATTTCCGGTCTTCTAATGACCGGACTCATGGTTTGTTGTCTTGGCCCTTATATTTTGACAATCTTTCATATCCTTCAGCTTATCCTATTCCACCAACCGTACATGACTCATAATCCTAGAAATGTCCATGTCCCCTATCAACATAGTCACCTTACCCTCCCTATTTAATAAGCGGGAGAGTTCCGACACAAACAAACTCATTCTACTCATCATTTCAGCCACCATCTCTGGAGCATAGCAAGATAACTCGGTGAACTTAAGGTTGTATTCTTGCACACTCATCGACTCTTGCTTTAGGTTAAGGAACTCTCTTACATTTGCTTCTTAACTCTCAGGGAAAGAAACCTCTCAATAAGGTGTTCTTGAGCACAATCTAGCCTAAGAATGGTACACCTTCTCCCCTAGTCTTTTTCCATTGGTCGTACCATATCCCAACAACACCCTTGAACTGATATGTAGCCAACTTCATACGCTATGCATCATCAACATACATAACCTCAAACCCTTTCTAAAGCTCATCCACATAGTTTTTGGGATCTTTATTGAGCTTTGACTAGTGAACTCCAGGGATTTATCGTCAACAACTCCCAACTCTTAAAGTTTCAGCCCCATCTTGATAGTCCGCTACCTGGCGACCAACATGTGCTGTCACAGCCTGAGCCAATAACTGGATGACATTTCGAAACTCAACAGTAGTGACGTTAGCCTGAGGTGGTTACACAACAGGTGCACTAGGACCTCCTGGTCCAACTAGTATAGATGGATCCTGAGGATTCACTTTTCCTTCTTGTAGGACATCCTCTAACATTTATTCATGGTGATATAATATGAAAATACATGTAAGCACGAATTATAAGAAACCTTTATAAAGTTAAACTCTATCGCACGAACGAGAGTATGAAAAAAAGACAATTCATAATGTTTTATAGGCTCTCTATGATCGATGTGGTGTGTTTCATGTCGATAAGAATGATTCTACTAGACACGACTTTATAGAAACACTAAGACACTTGAACTCTGTGCTCTAATACTAAGTTTGTCATACTCTGAGCCTACACTCTGGACATGACCGACACTCGAGAGCCATTGGTGGTTCCCAAGCTAACCTTTGGCATGACTGACTACTTAACAAAAGATTTACTCAGGTCAAACAACTATTATAAGTTTAAAACAACTGAAATAAAACATCTAAGTCAAATATTGAATCTAAACTATCTGAAAACATTCAATGTATAAGTGATAGTTTTAGCAAAGCATCTGAAAAAGGAAATCCTGAAAGACTCTCAGATATTGTCTATTTATAAAGCCTCTACTGTTTTAAGATAGGCATCATGAATAGACCCACGACAACCTTAAACAACTACTAAAGCAAATAATGACTGGAGTTCTCCGAAAGCAAGGAGACGTCAAGCTAATAAGAAGTTAGGTGATCTCAATGAAATGGTCGTTGATGATTCTGAACACATGTATCTACATCATAAAACAATATAATTCGAATGACATTAGTTCATTGAATGTACAGTATGTAACAAGACTGAGTGAACAGTAACTGAACCAAAGAGCTAAAATGCAATTGAAGTAAAGCATAAACATGAGATAACAATCATTTAAGCTTCATAAATAAAATGCAATAAGAGCAATACTGAACTAAAATAATATATATATATATATATGCGGGTTGGGTTGAAATTGGAGATATTAAAATGGGTTGAAATAGAAATCGGGTTGGGTCTTGACCCGCCCAAGTTTACTTTGGGCTCAAATGGGCTAAAAACGTGTTGGGTCTTGACCAGCCCAATTTGACCAGATTAATCTCAATAATTTTAACATAGTGATATTTAACTTTTATAATCACAATTCAAATTTCAGTTCAAGATTTTTTTTATAAAAAAGTAACAGATGGATAGATAAATCCTAAAAGATGTTAAATATATAATAATTCATACCTTTAATATAGGAACATATCTTAGTAAAGAGTTTTAAAACGGGTTGCAATTGGAGATTGAATTGGGCTCAATTGAGGATTCTCTTAAAATGGGTTAGGCTTGAATGAGTTGAGATTGAACCCAATTCAAATTATCTTGAGCCCAACCCTTAAAATTCTGGGCGGGTTACCTATGTTTGGGTTCATTTTATATATATATATATATATATATAACACTCTTTAGTTTACGGTGAGTTTCTCTAACCGGCAACCATCACTATGAGCCTCGTGATTGTCACACCCCTTTTTCGCGCATAGCGGCGGAAGGGTTTTTCCAATTTAAGTGACGGTATTGATTAAGGGATTATTTTATTTTTTTTAGAGTCGCCACTTGAAATTGAGTTATGGTGTTCCAAGTCACCTTTTTGTTTAATCCCTAATCAAAAGGAAATGACTCTTTATTTGGTTTACGAACTAGAAATTCGGGTAAGGAATTCTGTTGACCGAGGGGAAGGTATTAGGCATCCCTCGAATCCCGTGGTTCTAGCACGGTCGCTTTTATTGACTTATACTTATCTTGATATATTTTTGGATAATTTGTATAGGCTATGATATTTGCTCGCATTTTTATTGTTGAATTTTTATTTGGTCTCAATCCAGATGCGTAACCGCATTCTTGGTCTTGACATTTAGAGACATAACTGTCTTCTTTCTATCACACCTAATAATCTATTTTTTCTATAAGTCTCTACTTTAGATTAATAAAATTTAATTATATTATTGGACAAGGTACATCACTGCATCCTTGATCATTATTTTTATGTCTCAAAAAAGATGCGCAACCGCATTCTTAATCGAAACAAATAATTTTAACGTACCTAAAAGTTTGTCTAATGTTAAAAAGAAAATACTTAGTCCTATTTTTTGTGAATTCTAGACAACTAATCTTTTATTTTATTATTATATTTATTGATGATACTTTTAATTAAATTAATCCACATGTTAACATATATATTAGAATAATTTTATCAAGGTGTGTCACCACATCCTTGAATTTCTTATAAGTGTTTCAAAAAAGATGTGTAACCACATTCTTAATTGAAACAAATATATATTTTTTACATGCCTAAAACCCATCTAATGTTATAAGAAAATATTAAATAAAATCAAATAAAATACAACAAATCTAAACTTCTAGGATACAATATAAATTTTGGATTATCTTATATTCTTTTATTTCTATTCACCCTTAAAGTTAATGTTAAAATTAGGCCTACACATATTATATTTTTATTTATTTTTTATCTTGAAGTTAATGACGAAATTAGGTATACTCATATTGTACTTTTTATTAATCCAACAAAACAATGACGAATTGCTAAAATAAATCTCATTCTTTATTTAATAAATAAAACAACAATAATTTTGTGAACCCAATAATTCCTACTTTATCGTTATTAACATCGAAATCATGAAAAGAACAACATCATGACCCATTCATTTTAAGACATCACAACTAATGAACAAAAATAGATAAATAAAAATAACCATCAATAAAGTTACTTTCATTCATTAAAGAGATATAACACTTAACACATTCTTCATTTTTATCAAATTATGAATAAAATAAAAGTGTAAGAAAACTTATCATAATAATTACATCAAATTCCATGAATAAATTAAATAAGAAGATAAAGTAAAGTTGAATACTGCAAAATCTTAACCGAAGCTCGATTAGAACACCCACAACTTTTGTAGGTTGTTTGTGATGGTATATGTGTTTGTGTTGATATGAAAAAAAAATGGGTAAGGAAGAAAAGATGTGAATGTGTTGGTGAATTTTTTAAAAGAAGAATAAAATAAGGATGTGTATTTTTTGGTTTTTCTATATGTGCCGATTGTGTTTTTTCTTGTTTCTCTTTTTCTGTCCGTTTGTGTTGCTGTGTCCGTCTTTTTTTTTCTGATTTTTTTCCTTTTTCACGTCTGTATCTGTATGTTGGGTGTTTTGGTTGCTGATTTCCTCCTTTCTTTTTTGTTGGTCCTATGTATATATCTATATGAGTAGTAGTAGTGTGTAGGTATATAGTGGTGTAGTATATGTACGTGTGTGTAGATGTGGGGGGGAAGAGTGGGGTAGTGGAGGAGTATGTGGGGTAGTGAGGTAGTGTGGGTAGTTTAGGTTATTATATTTATTAAATTAAATATATATATATATAAAAACCATAATAATAAAAATATTAATTAATTATTTTGAATTAATAAAATATGAGAAAAGTCAAATAGCTAGTCTAAAAATATAATTAAGAAATACTAGCTTATTTATTAAAATTAAAAGAAAACATATATTTTTTGTAGTTTTTCAATCTTTTAAAATAAACTTACTAAAATACAATGAAAAATAAAATATTTAATTTATATATAAAAGCAATATTTATGTACTAAAAATGGTGTAATACCTTAAATTCGGTCAAAAATTACGTGTCTACAGTGATGATACAATATCTTGTCCATGTTGCCAGAGCTGTCTTATACCTTGCCGAAGTATAGAAAAAAAACTCAACTCATGGATTCATATAATTGGTCTTCTCAAGAGGCAGTGAGTAGTCGCCCTAATGTTGGTGTGATTCTATTCCACGTTGGTTACGTGGTTTATGAGGTTGAGAGTTATACGAACTCTTACCCAAATCAGTGCTCAATACTACTCCCAAAATATATAACTGAATTCTCATGTAAAATTACTCTATGGGTTGAGATAATTTATCAAAAAGGCCTCTTAACCTCTGGAGTTGTATTGAATCTATTTGAAAACTTTGTATACCTTTTTTTGGAAAGAACAAATGCGTGTTTTCACGCATAAAAAGAGCATGACACAAAAATTTAGATAAAAAATAATTAAAAGAAAAATAAAAAGACCAAAATAAAAAAATTCAAAATTAATTTCACTTCTATCTTCTTTCCCCACCTCCTTTCCATTTCTTTTTCTCTTACGTTTTTCCCCACCCAGTCCCCCTTCCCCACTGCTTTCCAATTTCTTCCTTTCTCTTTTGTTCTTTCCCACTCAGTTCTCCTTCCTCACGGCTCTCCAATTTTTTCTTTTCTTTTCTTTTTTACCTTTTCTTTCTCCCCAAATTAGGAACAAAATCAAGCTACAATTTGTGAGGAGACAAATCTTATAATTTTGATGGGTAAAAAGTAATTGTTTCATATTTTTTATGAAATCATGTAGAGTGGATTGTGTAAAGTTGTATATAAATATTAAGATATATTTAAGTATTTTTTGTTGACATAATGGAGAAAAGAGGTTTATGGTGTTTAAGTGATGGACGAAGTGGTAAAAAAATTGTGCCTGAATGATTAAAATATAGAGAAGAATGGTGAATTTTAGTGATATTGATGGTAAGAATGAAAGGTTGTGATGGTGAGATCTAATGTTAAAAATGGAGAGAGGGTGGTCAAGAAGAATGAAGAGAAATGGAGTGAAAAAGAAGAAAAATTGATTTTTTTAAAAAATAAATAATAAATGATGTGTAATTTCAAATATGACATGGATGAGGACATGGATGATGATGCATCATTTTTGTTGAGAGTTTTAAGTACACTCAGAATCAAGGGGGTTTAAAATGTTAAGTTACATTGAATTAACGGGTTCAATTGACAAAGAGTTAAGTAAAAGGATCCAGAATACAAATGCATACAAGTACAAGGGTCTATCATACCATTTCGCCATGTAAAAATAATACATTTGGGACCATTTAAGTTCGGTTACACTTTTCTGAAAATAATGTTTTTAAAACTCTCTTGGACTTACCTTGATTCTCAACATCAGTGAAAATACTGGCTCAAAAATACTTTTAGAAAAACTAACTATATATGGTTCATGTGAATACTTTTAGAAAAAACTAACTATATATGATTAATGTGGAAATACAAACATGGACAACAATTCAAGAATCTCAATTAATAAAATATTGCAATTCTTAATATAAGAATTTAGGACTCTGAACAAGAACATAGCTCATATAAACAATTCCATGAAACAAAGGATATAACCCTAGATCAAACTTTTATTGACTAATTTAAGATGTAGGACATGAGGACGAAGCTAGTTCAACACTATGATTGGCCTTACATACATGGAAGAAAAAAGTTCTTGGCGAACTGAAAAAACACTTGAAAACCTTAGTTTTCTCCTCTTGGATCCTTTCTCTAAGACGTGGAAGCGTTGATGAGAGTAATCCGGTCGATTAATACTATTCAGAACCTTATTTAGGTGTATTAACATTGGGGTTTATGCTTAGAAGGGATGGGAAAAGACTGAAATACCCCTCTTAAAAATTGTCGGATAAACTCTATGGCTTCGGTTGACTGTACTGTTGATCCGTAGGACAAGTACTGAAGACCAACTTTGGGGTAAACTTCTAAGGGACCCTTCCTACAGGTTGTAAGACTTTTTACAGTCCGTAGGACCCTTTCGTAAATCCCATGGTTCCTCAATTTTTTTCTAAGTCTGAAATCATTCTACGGTAACTTCCAATGTCCCGTAGAAGGTCCTACAACTCGTCTTATTGAACCGTTATAGACACTTATCAGAGACTTGATATTTTTTCAAAAATCAATCCCCTTCTTACGATTTCCCTATACATAGTAAGACTTTCGATGATCTGTAGACCGACTCGTAAAAATTGGCACCATATTATTTTCTGCAACTTTTCTCATTCCAACCCTAGTCCCAATTTCCAAGGTGTTACATTAGGTCCTGCATCGGGTGTCGAGGTTGTGTTCCGATTTAGAATCTCTCAAATTGGGTGTCAGAGTCGGGTCCTAAATTGGGTTTTAAGGTCAGATATTGATTCATAAATTAGCTTCTACATCGTGTGTTAGGTTCAGGTCTTAGTTTTGAAGTCAAGTATCGATTTGAAAGTTGGGTCCCGATTTGAAAGTCAGGTTTCGTATAAAGTGTTGGGGTCGAGTGCTAATTTGAAAGTTGAGTATAAATTCAGGTGTAAGGTCTCGATTTAGGTATGGAGTCTTGAATTGGGGTCAGATGTCGGGATCGGGACCTAAATCAGTCTTCAGGGTTGAGTATTGGTGTCGGGGGTCAAGGTTGGGTCTAGTTGGAATGTCGGGTTTCAGGTCGGGAGTCGAGGTCAAGTCCCAAGTCGGGTGTTGGGTTTGGATCTCAGATCGATCATCAAAATCGTGTCTAGGTTTGAGTGTTGGGGTCGGGATCAGGTCTCAGTTCAAATATAGATTCTCGAATCGAGAGTCGGGGTCATGTCCTTGGTCGACTCTCGAGGTAGGATCCTAGATTGATCGTCGGGGTCATATCCTAGTTCAGGTATCAAGGTTGGGTCCCAAATCGGTTATCGAGATCGATTTTAGGATCATAAACTATTGTTCTAAAAAGTATTTTCTATTCTTTAGCTAAAAGTAAAAGATATATTCTGGAAAATATTTTTCATTCACCACCTAAACACAAAAAATATTTCTCGAAAAGTATTTTTCACCCACCAACCAAAAATGAGTAAATAAGTTAGAAACCAATTTGTTTTCAAAGAAAAAAATTTCTGGAAAAACATTTTTCATAGAAATTTTTTTCCTTCGTGTGTTTAAATATGGTAAAGGTAGCACATGAAGTTCATTGTTTCTCCCCTGTAAAGGCTACAAACTGATATTTTTGAAAATTGAATATAATAATTGTAGATCTACCAAAATGTTGAAATCGTGAATATGACAGGTCAATTTCATCGACATAATAAGGAAAATAAACGACATGATATTTTGAGACAATTTTCTATGATTTAAAATGAAAAAATAATACAACTACAGTTCATAAGCTTCAGATCTGTAGGAAAAGAGATGACCAACTAAGACAAAGAAAGGAGAGCAAGTAGAGAATGAGAGAAGAAGAAGAATTGGGGATGATAAATATCCAATATTTGTTAATTCTTCTCGAATAAATTCACCGTGTGTAGTGAAAAGGCATGTAGCCTCTCACGTGACCTCTAACACATGTTTCTCATGTGACAAATAATTTGAATCATGACATCTACCTTGATTTAAATGACTTATATATAACATATTGGTCCATCGACTTAAGGCCATGGACCAATATTATTAATTAGGTAAAAGATAATAAAAATTATTGAGACCCATGGGTTGTGGGTAAAGTTGATAGAATATTAGTCTAATAGAGGTAGTTTGTTATTGTTACTTTATTAATCAATGAATCAATCAAATTAAGATATGAGATGTAAAAGTTCGCATTTCTCTCCCACCTCCTTCTTATTCTCTCTCCGTCTTGTTTCCTTCGCATAATCTCAGATTCCAAATCAATATTCTTGCCACAAATTAGGTGATGATTGTTCTCTCCCTGCTTCGATCTTTTATGCATTTCACGTCATGATCTGGGTACTCGATGACATGTTTTCTTTTTTAATGCTCGTATCTTTGTATTTTGGGATTCATTGATTCTTCGAATTATCTGAGTTTTCTGTACCTTGATTCCGCTTGCATGATTGCTCCGATTACCATTTATGTTGTATGTGTCTGTTGTGGAATTCGAACGGCTTGTATTTTTTTTAAAAATTATTTATGGGCTTCTGATGCTACCAATTACTTTTATAGTTCTCTTTCCTAGTTGTTCCTTGTACTGCTAGCACCCTATTTCCTTTCTGATGTTTTGCTTTCCCAGAGTGTCATCCTGTTTGGATTGATATGTTTCCTGATTTATGGAATGTACATTATGACAAGAAATGTTTCCAGGGGAAAATGTTTTACCTTGGGAATTCTTTTTTGTGGGCCATTTTTAAGTGTTTGTTTGGTGTGAAGTTGGTTATATAGGTATAAGGATAGTGTCTTGATGATAGTTTTGAGTATTGAAGGTTGATAACAATGTCTAATTGACTGTGTATCGAGTAAAATAATATGAGAGTTGGGATATTTGTATAGGAAATGACTTCAGGTAACCAAAAGCAAAAAGGCATTTGCCTCAAGGGATTTTTACAAATACAAATATGTGAAGGCCCTTGTCACATCCGTATCTTCCTTAAGCTTTTCAGCTGACTGACTCATTATATGTTGGTTCCTTGTAAAAGGTGGTCAAGTTGAAGGAGAGAAGCTTAGTAGAGAGCAATGAGCCAGCGCCCGTCTGCACTTACAAGACCAACTTCAAGTATGATCTCACTGCACTATCAAACGTCTTCTTATGTGCTAATTTAGCTCTGTATGAGAGTAGTTACTTCACTGCAATCATCTTATTGTGTCTTATGTGTTGTTCATGATGTATCTGGAAATTGCATCTAATAGACTTTTTTTTGTAAATTGACGCATCTAAGCTTAAGAAAACTGCAAGTTTGCAGTCGTTGATACAAAGGTGTAAATAATTACTTCTCAAATTTCTGAGATGATAATGCCTTTCGATTTTATTGGAGATTGTGTTTGTATTCTTAAATTTATCCGCATGCTCAGACTTCCTCATTGGTTGATAGCAATATAAAGATGCTCCTAGGAGAATTTCAGGCATACTCTTTAGAAGTCAAACACCTCTTGTTTAGTTCTGGTTCCTTTTGTTCATCTCTTAAGGTTATGGTGCGAGCTACAAAGGCCTGGTCATTCAACTAAGTTGTGAAGGAGAACATTGAAGAATAGCTGTGTCCATAGGACACTAATGTTGAGACCGAATAGACCTGTGTCTTCAACATGGGTTAAAGTGGTCAAGATCTCTTGTTTTATAAGGGAATTGGAAGCTTCTATGGTCATGTTTGCTGTAGAAAGGCTTGTTGCCACCTGTTTTTTTCTTTTAATTTTTTGTTTGGTAGATTATCCAACTCGTCTTAGAAGAAGTTCACATGAAAGTTGAAATAATTACACTAAAGAGCCATATTTGTTAGCCATGTAGGTGGATCCCCATGTCTGTACTCAACCTTTGATTGTTAGAATGGTGGTAGAGCTAGGAATTTCATCAAGGGGATTCAAGAAAAGCTCTCTTGTGTCTAGGGGATTCAACAATTTTTATATATACACATAAGAATATTTTTCACTTGTAAATCCTGAGGTCTCAGGTTCAGAACTCAACGGAGACAAAAAAACACTAGGTGATTCTTCCCATCTGTCCTAGCCTTGGTGGACAGAGTTACTTGGTACCTGTAGCTGGTGGGAGGTGACAAGTATCCCGTGGAATTAGTCAAGGCGCGCGAAAGCTGGTCCGGACACCACGGTCATAAAAAAAATGATTTTTTACCTGTTTACATAGTACAACTTTCCAGTGAAGAGGGTTTAGTTGAACCCCCTCGGCAGAAGTGTCTCCGCTACTGATGTTAGAGCATTTTTAAAGGCTGAAGTGTATATGCTTGTCTTTTGTTATTGCTGTTTACTTCATCCAGTAATTGAGAAATTACAGATTCATTTAATTGAGAGTGGACTATAATGAAAGACACCTAGCTTAATACTCCAAAATTTAATCGTGCATGCTGAAACTTCTTACTTTTCTTAAATTTTCTTCTACCTATTCCTTGTAAAGTGGTCTATGGGATCCAGTTAGGCGTTGGTCATTTACAAAGATAAAACTGCTTATAAGAAGGAAAAAAAAGTTGCATCCTTTTTATTTGTTTGATGGTTATTGGGCCATAGTTTCTACAACTTTACATGCCAAACATTGATGGCTTCACTATTGATAGTTGGAAGAAGTGGTCCTTTGTGAGATAAATGAATGAGGATTTGGAGTTATAAGTTTTAACTTTGAAGTACCAATTTTCTCTTCCTCATTGCATAAAAGATAGCCCATATGGTGTATTGACAGACTCTTGTGCTGTTTGAGATAGTTCTATGCTTCTATTTCTTCCAAATAACTGTTATGTTTTGCTACAAATTGATAACTCAGTCTTCATTGGTCAAAGTAAGCTATTACCATGTCCTTGTATAGATAGATACCTCCAACCTTTTCAATCTTTGAATAATTAGATTTATCTTTTACTTTTTGTGTGACTGGTAATTGTAAATTCACAGGCAAGAGAAGATTGAAAGACCTTTTGCTTCAAAAAGATAATCGTGTATGTGCTGATTGTGCTTCTCCAGACCCTAAATGGGCGTAAGTTTCAGCACCTGATGCCTACTTATCTTTCTATTCGAATAAGTGTGGATACTTTTCGGATAATAGCAGGAACATGAAATGCAGAATCCACATATATAATGATTTTATAGTTGTAATTTATGGGCCTCTCTCTATATATAGACGTAAATGTGAAGTTCTAATATTGTTTTTTTTCCTTTTGGAGGTGGGGAGGGGGTTGTCATTTCTTAGATGTAGCTTTCTTTATTATTTCTTTCTGTTCTTCTATAACTCTTGCCATGTATATAGTCAAGCTGTTCCCTGAGGACTGTATGTTCAGCTAGCAAAGCTTCCCTCATATAGAGATCAACCATATACAGTTATCTGTCAGGTTGAGTGGAAAAAGGAAAGAGCGATTAGATGAAAGACTATTTAGTTCAGTTTAACGTCTGACGTAAAAGGTTAGCAATTAAAGACCTTTGTATTGGCCAATCATTGTAATGATATGGTGAGAAGAAATTCATTTGTTATGATTCTGGTAAAAGACAGCTAACTCCTTCCTGATATAAGCTTCTGGGCTCAACTACCCTATTGGTGTAGCCTATTCCGACCATACCTAGCCTACATCATAATTCAAGCAACTGGAATATTATTACATAAAAAGCTATGGTGACAAGTACAAGATATTAGCTTGACTTTTCCTTTCACCGTGACTTAATATTGAAAGACATAGATCAAATGTTAATGCTACTTTATGAGTAATAAAATTCATAACTTTCTCAGTGTCAAACTGATAGTGTATAAAGGTCTTTATTTAATGAAATTATGAACCAGATGAAGATGTCTATACAACAAAAAAACTATGCCCAAGTTCCAACCAAGTTGGGGTGTCATTATATATGCAAATACAGATTAAAAAAATTTAAGCAATTATTTATGAAAAGATGGAACATGTGGACCATTTTCCAAAATTGAAACAAAAATGCAGGCGTCAAAACTTGGATTGCAAATTTCAATCACCAAGAACAAGCTAGAAATTAAGAAAATGAGAGCTTGAGGGAGTGGTAGGAGAATATTAAGTGATAACTGTAAATTGGTCTTAGAAAAATAAATAATTAGCGGGTATTTTGTTGTTTTAGGTTTTAGGTAATAGTGTAAATAATTGTACAAAAAAAGGGGCCTCACTTGACTCATCAGATTGGGAAAATGGATGGATTGCATTGAGCCTCACTTGGCCAAGCCGGTTCGAACTATGGCTTGTTCCATCGCCCTCTTACCAGGTCTGGTCAGTCCAACTTCTTAGTTGACATGACCCTTTTATCAGGTTTAATTGAGACAGTTCGGAAGATGATGGCATTGCTTCAACCTTAAAAAATATTTATTAAGTAAACTATGTGCAGTTGCTCTAGTTCTATCTGCCTCTTGTTTCGGAAAACTACTTTTAAGAAAAACAGCATAAGTGACGAGGTGGAAGGTTATTTTCTTTTACTGGTCAAAAATCTCTTCCTGGCCATTTCTGTTCCAAGTATCTCAAAATAACTTTCTCCTCTTCTATTTCTCTCCCTGAATTTTATTGTGCTTGCATTGTATTCATCGATTCCAGGTCGACCAATATTGGCGTTTTCATATGCTTAAAATGCTGTGGTGTGCACAGAAGCCTTGGAACTCACATTTCAAAAGTAAGTTTTTCACGGGTATTTTCTTCTTTTCTTCAGAGTTGATGCTGGCCATGATTTACTGCTTGAACTAAGCTTTTCTTTTTAAGATATGTATGTAACTTAGTTCTATGGATTTACTTTTCCTAGGCAGAGAACCTAATTTTTTTCCCAATGTCTTCATAATTGACTGCACAATGATGTTCTGATGTTCCAAATTCTATAGAGATTGCTACTATAACCATTATCAATGTAGCACATCACCAAGTTCTTATAGCCTTGAACTATTTGTTTGTTGTAGTTTAACCAAATTGAGCTTGCTTCCTGTCACTGTCAACGGTAAAGTATTTTTTTCCCTTTCTGGTTGATATCAACACACATGTTTGGTAGCTTGCAATTTGTTCATTAAAAAGGAGAATAGGGTAGCAGTAAGATTGACGAATGGCTGGTCATCTTCGGTTTGACCCATGATTTACTGTTATTGGCAGGTTTCCAGCAACAATTTCCTGCTAAATTTGATTTTAAGTCGTTGAAATATCCAAGTTATCTCAGATTATACTTTTTGATTTCTTAAATCAGTTTGCCAAGATTACAGAAAAACTTAATTAGTATTCTACTTTTCATGGCACATTTTATGTTTAGCTCCGTCCTGACAGTGTGATGCTTTGGTAATTGTCTTCTAGCAATCTAGCTCCATATAACTATCTGTTGCCTCAACAATTTAGTGAATGTTTCAATATTTCTCAAGTATAGAGAGTTATATTGACTTGAAAGGTCTGTTACTCACCTTTGTTTTTAAGTCGAGACTAGGACCGGTAAAACGCTAAATTTCTCAGTTTCATTTAGCTTCTACATAGCAGGGAGACAAGAACATATACCTTAGCAATGTTTTTTTTACTAAAAGTCATGCTATATCTCTAAAATTGTCAAGTGTGTAGATTCATGTTTGCATTTTTTTCTGTCATGAGAAATGACAATATCATTCTTGTTAATACAAATTTTGATTTTTCCCCTCCTTAATATGACTACGATTGACTGATGTTGCAGGTTTTGTCTGTGACATTGGATGAATGGTCTGATGATGAAATTGATGCAATGGTTGAGGTCGGAGGTAATGCTTCAGCAAATTCAATCTATGAAGCTTATATTCCTGAAGGCATTTCAAAGCCAGGAGCAGATGCTAGCCATGAGCAGCGTTCTAAATTCATTAGGTTAGTTCAGATGTGGAAGTGTTTTTCTTTCTATTCATCTTTACTTCTTAAAGCAATTTGTATCACTGAATATCAGCCTTCATGACCCTTTCCTTATTGATTGTTGTGTTAGTTTTCTAACTTCTAATAGGTCTTGTTTTCATTGATGTAAACACATTTCTTTTCAAGGTCCAAGTACGAGCGACAAGAATTCTTGAAACCAAGCTTGCGTATATTGTCAAATCAGAAAAAAGGATCTCTCAAAACAAGTTTATCTAACAAGATCACAGACAGCTTTCGAAGTTCGAGTTCAACTTCACAAAAATCTGTAAGTTCTAAATACAATATTCATCCTCTTTCCAGCTAATTCTATTGCACAATGTTTGATTTATATGGAATATTTGATTATTTCTCTTTGACAAACTGAATGAAATATCTCAGTATGACATCTTTCTGTATCAAGGTTGGTTCAATAAATTAGTGCCATAAAGCCAAATTTATTATGATGCTTTAAATTTTTTTGATATAATTTTATATCGATACATAGACAGAGAAAAATATAGTATCACCATTTTTTTTCCAAAACTGATTGTAGTTTAGTGTTCTTACAACACATAAATAGAAATATTATTATTTATATTGAGAATTGTTTTTATTTACTATTATGAAGATTCGAGTTCTTTAATTTGAAGTTCTAAAATATTTCTATGGTTAAAAATAGGCAATATTTCCCTTTTTCTCTTTTAATAAAGAATTTGTACTTTTTATTTTTTGTACAAATTTCAATATTGTTAAAGTGAATACAATTCACTATTAAAATTTGACGCCTCAAAATTTTGGGAGCCTAAGCATAGGTCTTACTAACTTCCCCATCATGCATGTAATGTGTCAAATAATGTTGTCTAAGACATTCCTTTTTAATGTGTAATGTACTAAAATGCTCTTTTAATCTTGTGGTAAAAAACTAAAGATATGTGTAATGTATCAAAATGCCCTTTTAATCTTGTGGTCTTAAACATGTCATGTGGGTTGTTGAATAAAAGAGTTGCCAAATTAGGAAAGAGGCATATTTTTTTTTTGAAACACACTATAAAGTAAAGTAAGACAAACAAATTAAAACAAAGGGAGTACTTCATCACAGGTGAAGTTTAATCAATATGGAGTTATTTCACAATAATGTTGAAAATATCATTAAATGTTTATTGCATTTCCATAACCAATTTTATGTTGTTAATGTTCAATTTGGTCACAGGAAGGCATGGTAGAATTTATTGGAATGCTGAAGGTTAAAGTAATTAAAGGCACAAACTTAGCCATCAGAGATATGCTCTCAAGTGATCCTTATGTTGTCCTGAATCTTGGGAAACAGGTTAGTCATTTTTTGACATGTGACTTAAATTTCGAAATGAAGAGAAAAAAAGTTCAAAGTCTTTGTTTTTTTTTTTTTGATAATCGAGAAATCCGTCTGTGACCCGCCCTTTGGACCAATCACAGCCTTCTAAACTCGGTGGATAATGGGCCCGCCCCTCTACCCTTCTCCACTTAAATACTGGGCTTCGCTTTGCATGGTGTGGGGCTTGAACCTGCGACCTAAGCCACAAATCCTCCACCTTTTGCCACTCGAGCTAGGCCTTGGGGGCCAGTTCAAAGTCTTTGTTTTTGGTCATTTGGTGAGAAAATGGTCAAATACCCCCAACCTATTATCGGATTCTCAACTACGCACTTAAACTTCACGGGGGTCCTATCATCCCCAGAACTGTTTAAAACTAAAATTGTCATCTCCCTAAATGCTTATGTGGCGAAGTGAGTGTATTTCACTCTCCCTGAGAGAGTGAGCACCGAAAATAAATATTAAATTCCTTATTTCTTTTTTTTTCTTCTTCAGAGAAACTTCTTCCTTCTTCATGATCAAATATGTCCATCTCCCGCCCTTCCTAAGTCGGTGCCGCCACTATTGTCTCCACCGGATTACCATAGAAATTCAATATTCCTCTTGATTCTAATTTGTGTATGGATGTAGGAAATTTTGAAAATCAACTCTTTATCGATATTATTGGAGTTGTTAATCATCCTTTTATATGCCAACCTACGAGGTCAATTCGGTTGGCAAATTTTTATTTAGTTCTTTGGAGCTCCAATTTTGTAATTTTAATCCAAACCCACAAAGAATTTTGAATTTTCGATGAAACCCAAATTTAATTTTGAGAACAAAAATGTTTCTGGCTATGGCGATTGAAAATAACAATGGAGTGCTTGTTTGTACAATCAAGAGGTGTAAGATCAAGATAGTATGCACTTTAGGCCCTGCATCTTGATCTGTTCACATGGTCGAGAAGCTTCTTCGGGCTGGCTCGCCAGATTCAACTTTTCTCCATTGTTATGTATTCATTGCTCCAATTTGAGAAATTTGACATATGCATTCATGGAAATGATCCTAATACCAATCAAATAGTGGACGAAACAACATATGAGAATCAAAATCCTTGCCGACCTTTTCCTTTTCTAAATTACAATCGTCGCCGCCGGCGATGACGATGATGTGGAACACATCGTCGGCTTCTCCTTTTCCCTGAGATTTCTGTTGCAATAAGTCAACATTGATAGAAATCATATACACTAAATTGATTAATGTATGAGAGATTGTGGTGATTGGCAGACTTTTGGTGTTTATAGTAAAGGTGAAAATATATTTGAGTTTGCAGAGATGGTGAAAAAAGAAAAGAAAAGAGTAAAGAATAATGAAAAGATTGAAAAAAAACTTTTTTTTATGGAATTTCCACATGTCAAATGCGTGAGTTTCACCCATCAACATAAATGTGGTTGTGGCTTTTTAAGGATATAATAATTTCAATTTTAAACAGTTCAGGGGGTGATAGGACCATCGTGAAGTTTAAGTGTAGTTGTCGTCAAAAAAATAATATTTAAGTGTAGTTGGGAATCCAATAATAGATTAGGGGGGCATTTGGCCATTTTCTCGTCATTTGATTAAAAGATTGAATTGTGGTAGAATTTGTTGAAAGTTGTCTCTATATTTTGAAAAAATCTTTGCCTGTTTTACTTGGCAAATAATTATTAGACCTTTTGATGATGCATACTCTTACTTATACATAGATTGTCGAAGAACTAACAAGTAGAAGTTGATTATATGTGTCTCTTAGCTGGTTCTTTTGTTCAGAAAGTGCAAACAAGTGTAGTAAAGAGCAATTTGAATCCAATTTGGAATGAGGAAGTAATGCTTTCTGTTCCACAAGATTACGGAGCTGTAAGACTGGTAATAATTCTATTCTACTTGTCTCGAGAATAATGTCTAATAACTTTTTCATCTTTTCTGTTTTTCTTCATCTTGATATGCTTATTGTTATTTATATAACTTTTTAAGGATTTATTTTGACGATACAATTATAAGCATTTTGTAAGAACTTCCTTTTATTGATAATACAAGATTAAATATAGAACTTCTACTTGCTGAATGGATTATTTTATGGAACTTAAGGGTGTCAGAAGGATGAAAATGATTATGTAAAAGAAAAAATATTGCAGTTATTTGGTTGTTTTTCGATGAGCAAGTTTTATTTAATTGTTTTTCAGTGTTAAGGAGTTTTAATAAAATTAGTGACGTAAAAACAAACTTTATTAATAGGTGTTAAGTATTTACACAACAATATCATACCAGTGTAAGTAACACATATACAAAGCTAGTAGAAAAAGAAAAATACATAATCAAATTCAGGGAAAATGAACAATAACAATAAATATGGATTGTCTTTTCTATTTATTTATACTTATTGTTTTAGTGTAGCATTCTTAAATGCATAATTTATTTTTATTTTTTTTGATAAATGTAACTTTGTATTCACAAGAAAATATCATCCAAAAAATAATGAGATGGTTAGTTACAACCCTCATTGGGCATTGCAAAAAGAAACAAACAACTCAAGACTTAACAATTTTCCTATGAAGTCAACTAATAAATCTATATCCCACCATAGTTTGTTTACACCAAAAATAAAAAAAGTTAATGTACTTCATTTTGATCCTTCTGGATGTTGTTGATTTTGCCTTGAAAACACCTTGCATTTCTTTTCTTCCATAAGGTCCACCAAATAGTGGTTGGAATTAGTTTCCACCAGTCTCGCTCATAATTTCTTCTTCCAATTGTCTCTCAGCTCCTCAGCAAATCAAAAGTGTTCGTAGGCATTGTCCAGTTTTAACTTGACATAGTAATATTATTATTTATAATAGTAAAAATTAAGTCAAGTTGATAAGATGTCAGCCATGTGTTTATAATACATTATTTTGGATGTTGTTGTAAAAACTTAATCGATTAATATGAAAATTTGAGTAGCTTATTTAAAGTTCTAAAATATTTTGTTAAGAAGTAGATAGTTTTGTTCTAAAAGAATATATAAATATAAATTCTGTGTGTATTTACAATCTTCAATATTGTCTAAGGAAAATAAAATGTGGGTGACTAAAGCAAACACTAAACTAACGTCTCTCTAGAGCCACCCATGTTCCTATCAACTAACGAGGCAACACCAATCCGAAGAATATACTTGCATAATTTTGTGAGACCATTTATTGTGAGATATGGAGATAATTATTGAGTGAAATTGCATTGCCTTTTTCAATTATAATTTATTGACACGAATAGGACCTCGACTATAAGGATATTTCACATGGGAATGAAGGGAGGGAAAAATAATTGGAGCTTCAAGAGAGTGCTCTAGGAAGTTGCCCAAAGCAGAAGAGGCCTTTGAAGAGTATATGAGAGCCAAGAGGAAAGCTAAGAAAGCTATTGTTAAAGCTTGAGGGGACGCCATATATGGGTTGTTTCGAAAGTTAGGACATGAAAAAGGGAGAAAGAAATATCTAAACTAGAACTACTTGAGAGAGAAACAGAGTAACGACTTAAACAAGGTGAAGCGTATTAAAGACGATTCTCAATAAGTGTTGACTGGAGATTATGAGATTAAGAAGAGATGGAGGGTCAATTTTGGTCAACTAAACACAACTACGAGAACAATACTTTAGATCACCATACATTTATGTATGATAGAAATTTAGATACACATAAAATTAGGCCAACAGAGTGGAAGATGGCATGAAAAATATGAGAATTGGGAAAGCTTGTGTTCAAGATGGTATCCTATTGATGTTTGAATGTGTGTTGGAGAGATTAGAGTGGGATGGGTTACCAAGCTATTCAATGCTATATTAAGAAGTGGTTGGATGTCCGATGAGTGGAGAAAGACTACCTTGAGTACCATCGTAAGAGCTCTTTTCCTGGTGTACTGTACTCAACAGCATTTATCAAGTCAAAAGGATGCCTGATCTTTAGTGAGCTACTTAATGACTTTTGCAAAAGCTATTTGGATAAAAAAAATTCGTATCAAGCACTGAGCATTTCTCGGTCCTCTATTTACTTCAATCTTTTGTTAAACTGAATACTGCATACTGCCAAAAATGACCCTGATGCGTAATTAAAATCTCATGTGCAAGAAGAAATTTTGTGGTACCAATGGTACTATTGGAAATCTGTGGTAAAATGAGAGTGTTATCTCAGGAGACCTTGTTGTTGCTATCTAATCATCATCTTTGTCACAGTCTCAGCCATTGCTTGATCTTATTCATTCTTTCTAGGAAAAATGTTGCTTGGTTGCTCAAAATATTTCAATCAAGCCCTATGTTGCTTTCCGAATTATGTGTACTATTGGATTCTATGGCCTATGCCTCTTTAAATGAGCTTCTTAGGACTAGCATTTGGGGTTTCAAAAAGTGAGGTAAATCAGTAAGGGGTCGTTTAGTAGAGTGTATACAAATAATGCTAAACAAAGTGTATTAGTAATGCTTGCATTAGTAATGTTTGTATTAGTTATGCTTGCATTAGTTATACAATATATTATTTCTTATGCATTGTTTGGTTTGGTGTATTAAAAATAACATGTATTGTACAAATAACCCTTCTTTTTCTGTCCGGTATCTTTATGCCAATGCATTCCCTTGATGCATGTCAGATAACCGAGACTTGTGAAATTCTGGAACTATTTACTGTAAATGCACCTTTTGTTTGTGGCAATATTATTTCCTTACTCTTTATTTTGCATTCATTTTGTTATCCATTGTTCACCATTACTCTCATCTTTCTTTTTACTTTGAACTGCAGCAAGTATACGATCATGATACATTCTCTGCTGATGATATAATGGGGGAGGCCGAGATAGACATCCAGCCTATGATAACATCTGCCATGGCATTTGGGGATGCTGGAATGTTTGGTAACATGCAGATTGGAAAGTGGCTAAAATCAAATGATAATGCCCTGCTGGATGATAGCACTGTAAACATCGTGGATGGGAAGGTGAAACAAGAAGTAAATCTTAAGCTACAAAATGTTGAATCTGGAGATCTTGAATTAGAATTAGAGTGGATCCCTCTTGACCAATAGGTGTATATAAGATTTTAGAATTTTTTGCTACTTACCCTCCCATTTGTGTTTTTGAAATAATCACATGTATGAACTTTTGAATCAGAAATATTGGATAATACATGCTGTTGTATTCTCTCTTGCACACTCAGGTGTTTTTCTTCCCTAAATTATGCACATGGACTAAATCATATTGGCCAAATCTATGCTTTCGAGAAGTGTGGTGGAATGACTGAGATTCCTATTCATTAGTGAGAACAGTGAGTTTCGAATACTGAATACTTAAAAATTAAAAAGAGAAAAAAAAAGAGCTTTTGGACTGTCACAGCATATAGGTAGAAAATTAGTCCCCCAAAGTGAGTGGTTTTAATTAATTAATTATTTTTTCTTTTCTTTTTTCTCAATTTTTATATTTTTTCTCCCTTTCTTTATTTTTCTTTCTTTTTTCATAACTCTCATTATTTTACTAATGAATCGAAAGTTGAGTAATCCGCAAATATGATCATCCTTTTTTTTTGACATGTAAATGAACTTAAAGAGTTTTACTTTCAAGTTAGTCAACAACATCTGTAATCAAAATTGATCATATATTTAATGTAAGAAAAGTAGTATATGTTAGCATCTAACTGACTGAGTAATAATCTATGGGGAAGGATATTGTAGTTTTAAAATAGTGTTGCTCATGAGGCATAAATTATTTTTTAAGCTCTGAAGTATGTGTTGCATCTAAGACAAAAGTTATAAAGTATCTCATAAGTTAGACATGGTGAAATAGTGTAAATTGTTGTTCATAATGCATATGTTCTTTTTTAAGAAAATCTCCAATCTACGTTTTGCTCTAACACAACAATTGTTGTGTTCTCCATAAGTTAGACTTAGTGAGGATGGTGTAAACAGTTGTTCATGAGGCACACCTTGTTATTTGAAAGTCACTGGGCTATGTTTTGCCTCTAAGGCAAGAATTATAGTGCATCTCATAAATTAAGATACAATATGATAGTGTTAAGTCTTGTCCATGGAGCATAACTTGTTGTTTGGAAGTCCTGGGCTAATAAGTCTTGCCTCTAAGGTAATAATTATTTGGTATCTCATAAATCAAGATCTCTTGCCCATGGAGTGTAACTTATTTTAGTGGCGGAGTCAAAAATTTAATTAAGGGTGTCCAAAAATTGAAAGTTATTTTCATAAAAAAATTCTTATGAAGAACAAACTACAAGAGTAACCCTTATAGGGCCATTGACAACTAATTAATTTTCTGAAAGAGAGAAATAAAAAGAAGAGGGAAAAAGTATATCTCACTCATCTCAATAATTAAATGATGAATTATTATGTACACATAAATCAAAATGAAAGCGGATTAAGTGGAATTAAACCCTTATCCTTATCGTGACATTATTATTATAATAATCACTATACTTTTACTTCATCATTTATTAACGACGTTAGGCACTGACGTTGACCCTAACGTTGACAATGAGGTTTCTCTTTGATTTCTCCTTCGTAGCCTAACGACGAAAACAACCGCCGAAACGGCGAGCAAAACGACGCCGGCTGCTCCACAAACCAAGCTGGAAACCAATAGGACTTCTCTCACGTGATCTTTACGGTTGCTGTCACGTGACATTTGATCGCCGGAATTATTCCACCACGTCAAATTCCTAGCCTCCGGTAACGAAGACGGCGTTTTCTCTCCGGTGCCGGCGAAGAATGAATGCAATTCTGGATCGGTGGATTTTGCAGTTGGGTATGACGAGTGTTGATATGGTAAGCCGTGCTCCGATGGACGGAGTTCTCTGCCGTGTAATTTGGGGGAAAACATGGAGACGATGATGATGACGATAAGGAGGAGGGAGTTGTGTAAAATTTGATCCATTTTTTCTATAGCTTTAGCTTTGGCTTATCCTCACAACACTTTCTCTCTCTAAATACTGGGGGATAAAAGGGAGAGTTTGCTTCTCATCAAAGGAACAAGGGAAAAAGTTATCAAGTGTTTGTATGAAAACTTATAAAGTAGTCCTACGTATGTATTAGTAACAAAATTAAGAACATATTTGTCACTAACTTTTAGTATCACTCTACTACTATTATACTCTTTCCTTCCATTTAACAAAAAATAACCGGTTTTCTCTTTTAGTTTGTTTTAAAAAGAACGATAGAAGAATAAATATATTAATGTCTTTATTGTCTAATTTGAAATGTATATATTTTTTGGACTAACGGAAGAACACATGTCATTAAATTTTATGAACTTGTGTTGCTTGTTGACTTGACTTCGAAAACTCCAAATTTATAATCGACATCATTTGAAATGTTAAAACGGGGCTATAGTTAGACATAACTATCTATTTAGCTATGTAGAGCATCAAGAAATTAGGGATATTCGTCATTTTTTTTTATTCATAGTGTTTAAACCTTTTCAGGAAATACCGCAGAGGCTGACATTAGTAAGTTGTATGAGAATCATAAAGAAATAGTATAGTAAAGGATGAACTAGTATACATTTTTGGATGAACTTACATACATTCTCAGTAGAATACGTTTGACATATGATTAATGGACTTCAATCACCTCTGATAGTTAAATGTATGTCACTGCTCAGATATATAATTTTTTAATATTTTTGGCAAAACTTCATATATTTGAAAATTACATAAAAAGTATTATTATAAGTCTCATAAATGACAATTCAAATTCTAAGAGACATATTAAAAAATTAGGGGTCACAGGAAAATTTGTTGAATCTCAAAATTTAAAAAGTGTCGTATAAATTGAGAAAGAGGAAATTTAGTTATTTCGAATCACGTTTAATTTTCTTGCCTTTCAATTAAATTATCGACATATCGTTTAAGACGTTTCAAAGAGATTGATTACTTTTTTAATTACTAATTGTTTTCTTAAGCGATCAACTTGGTCACATAAATTTCGAAAGAAAAACTATTTTTTAAAATTATTTAATTAGAAAAGGCTCATAAATATCCCTCATCTATAGGGAAGACTCATAAATACTCTTCATCTACCTTTTGATTTCAAAATACCCTCAACCTATTTTTTTTTGGCTCAAGAATACCCCTAACTTATTGAAAATGACTCAAAAATATTTCTCTTCCACCTTTTTGTCTAAAAATACCCTTAACCAGTGTTTTAGGTTCAAGAAAAACCTTCATTTCATGATCAACCAAATTTAATTGAATTAAATTCTTTTACTAATTAGTTAATGATTTTATTTTGTTCGAAAAAATAATTTTTTATTTATTAAAATTCTAAATATTAGCTCGTTCTAAAATATTCAAAATATATAAGTGTAACTATATTTGAAATAAAAAATAAATTTGTTATCTTATCAAAGTTTATAATAATGGAGTGCAGAATAAAGGAAATAATTTGGCAAATTAATATATTCATAGACTTGACGATTTTTATCACACTTAAAAAATATAGCTATATATTGATTACTTCATTACCTAATCATAGGGTATAACCACCTTTCTAGAAATAATACTAAATAAAAAAGTGATATAAACAACTCTACATTTTACTAACATAATGATCGGTAATGATACTTTGAGAACATTTGTTGCATCATATGTTGATCTCGTGTTATGTTTGCTTATGATAACGCTAATGATACATTCTTGTATTGATAATTTTTAATAAATTATAATGATAAATTTAAGGGAATAAATTAGAATTTGAGTTGTGTTGAGTTCTGACAATGTTATAAGAGCTATAGGAACTATTAGTTAAACTCAAGAGAAAGAAAATATTTTTTTAAAGATATGTTCTTCTTACAATTAAACCCTCGTCTTGAGGGTCGAGAGAAAATATGACAACCAGTCTAGTAATGCTCTTTACAAGATTATCTTCAACTAAAGATTTCAAGCATAAACAGTTTAAAGAAAAAAAAATCATCTAGTTAAAATAACAAAATTACAAATTTTTATATGGTAAAAGTTTAACTGATATTAAAATCATAAATATTAGATATATAAATAAATAACAAAGGCTAATGATATTTTTAAACTAAAAGGTGAAAGGGGGTGTTTTTGAACAAAAAACAAAGATTGGGAGTATTTTAAATTAAAAAGTTGAAGAATGAAGGATATTTTTGAGTCATTTTCAATAAATTAGAAGTATTCTTGAGTCAAAAAAATAAATTAGGGATATCTATTTAAACCAAAATGTGAAACAAGAATATTTATAAATCTTTTTTCACTAGAGAGGGATATATTTATGAGCCTTTTCAAACTTCCAAATAATGCATTATGGTAGCTGTTATGTTACCCCAAGACAAGTGTCACTTTGAAGGTTATTGAAAAAGTGAAATCATTGGAGCCAATAAAATTATAGTAATTGATGGAACAAATCACGGCATTGATTGAGGCTATGTTCATCTTTCCATGAAAACAAGAATAATTTTCAATTAAAGTTTGATTACACAAGGACACTAGATGACTTCAAATTGATGTGATGGGATGAATAAGATATTTAGTCAAAACAATAATAGATAAGTATGCACTTAGGATCCAATGGACATCTTGTTATGTATTTTCTCATGTTGGTATAGTGTTGACTCAAAATTTTCTTGATTAGGTACATTGTCTCAAGATGTTGTCTTTGGAAACGGAGGAAATATTTTCAATGACTTTCTCAGGTTCAGTTGATCAAAAAAAAAAATTAAAAATATTTTCTCTAGAAAGTAAATTTCTTAAAATTAAGAAAAAAATACTTCTTCTCTAATGAAAAATATGAAAAACAAGTTATACAAAAATAATATAGTGTATTTGGTACAGTGTATAAAAATAATATTCAATAGAGTATATTAGTAATGCATGTATTAGTTATACTTGTATTAGTTATGAATAGATTATTAATGCATTGTTTGGTTTGGTGTATTAAAAATAGTATGCATTGTATAAAAATATTTATTAACAAAAGTATCATTCACAATTATGGTGGAAAAGATGTAAAAGGGGTAATTGAGTCTTTAACCATATTAATGCATGCATTAAATCCTTTGCATTACTAATACCATGGATTTCTAGGTATTAGTAATACACTCCTCAATACACAATAGAGTGTATAACTAATGCAAGTATTAGTTATACATACCATGAAAATATGCACAAACAAGGGATTACTAATACATATATTAATGCATGCATTATTCTTGCTAATACACTCTACCAAACGATAGTATTCTCCCCATCTTCCAACATACATCATCTCCACCTCACACTATTACCTCCGCCTCCACCTCCACTTTCCATAGTATTGTCTAGATTATATACAAATACTTTTAGAATAATATTTTTTATTTGTATACCGAACACAACAATATAACTAAGAATCCATTTATTCTCCTAGAAAAAAAAAATCATCAAAAATATCTTCCATCATAGGAACACACCTTGAGTATACATTTTAATTCTGACTGTATACTTCACAAATAGGTTTATATAATTGCCGCCAAGTGAAGACGATGCAACAAGATCTTTTAATTAGCTCTAGCAATTCCAATGACAATCATTAAGATTTCTTTTAATTGATGTATTATGATAATATGATTAGTTGATTAATATGAATGATTTGTGATGAATTTAGTTTGATGACATGATGCTACTTCCTCTTAATATTTTGTATGTTTAATGGAACGTTAATATTTCTTAATTATGATAATTTGGTTGTAGTGTTAAACATATTCAAATTTATATTAGAAAAAAGTTGGCTCAAGAAGTTGTTTTTTGGTAATTAAAAAATCAATTCTATAAAATAAATAAAAATAGTGAGCGCTAAAATTCACTAAAGATGAAAATTACAAATTAATAGGGGTTGCTCAAATAGCAAGCACCTTCCACCTCTAATTCTATTATGAGTTCAAGTCATCAAGGAATGAGAAAAATGAAAGTTTCTAAGGACTAAAAGAAAATTTCAAGATGAAACACAAACAAATTAGTAGAATAAAATTGTGGGGGCTAATAACCCCCTTGCGCCCAAAAATCACTTTAAGTTTTTTTTTATTTAAAAAAAAACATTTTCATTAAGAGAAAATGTCCAAAAGCCCCCCTAACCTATAACCATATTCTCAATTACACACTCATACTTTACGGGGGTCCTATTACCCTCCGCCTTCCAAATTATTTTAAAATGAAATAAGTAGCCCCTTAAAACACTATAACCAGATATGTGTCTTGTGGTGAAATACACGCGCTTGACATGTGTATTTCAACTATTGATCTTTTTTTTAAAAGACGTTTTTTCTCTTTCTTCTTCATTCATTTTTTTGCCCTAATTATTTTGTGGGAACTTTGATTTGGAAAAAATATTGAGGGTCAAATTGGGGGTCTTTTTATTTTGTCTTCTCCTGAGGGATATGTCGCCGCCACCGACATAGTTTGAGAATTTCGCTGCCATAACTATCTCCACCTATGCCTTTGTCATTTCTCCATGCGCCTTCACCATTAGCTCCTCCACCTACTCAAAGAGCTCCCCACCACTTCTTTCAAAGAATAAAGCTCGAAAAAGAGACTATGAGTCTAATCTAAGCCTACCACCAAAGGAAAAAAAAGCTTAATCAGGTGAAGAGACTCCGGTTAATGTTCGTGAGTATTGCCACAATTTTATAAGTCTGTGTGATGGGTTTTTTTTTTTTATAATCAAGAGAAGGTAATTGCTTGTCGGAGAATTTAGAAAACAAACTAAAAAACCATGAGGGATTATGATCTACAAGTAAAAAATATTTTTTCTTTTTAAGGGTTCAACTGCATTTGAACCCAAATTGATTATTCAAATTTGATTCAGATTATTTTTTGGTGATTGAAGATGGATGGAGATGGTGGATTTGATTGTTTTCTTTTTCAAACTTTTTACATGAGAGTTGTTAGAAATTTACAATAATGAATTCGGTGGAGATGGTGGTAGTGGCGCGACGACTTTAGGATGATGAGAGGTGGAGAGACTTGGCATATGCTACTATGGAGAAGAAAGAAATGAAATTTTAAAAAATAATAATTAAAAATACATATATTTATGAAATAATATATTTAAAACAAAATTTTAATATTGTTTTGGCTGCTCACTCTCTCAAAGAGAGTGAAATACACTCACTTTGCGAGGTAAACATTTAGGGGGTAATAATTTCAATTTTATAAAATTCAAAAAAGTAATAGGACCCTCGTGAAGTATGTGTGTAGTTGGAAATCTGACTATAGATTGGAGGGATTTTTGGTCATTTTCTCAATTATTTATAGTGATTTAAAACCAATGTTATTTATCGTCACAATGACTTTGAAAACTCTCTCATTTATCTGGTGCAAATCGATTGTGAGAATATTAGCTATGGATAAAATTACTGAATTTTATGTTCACTAAATTCACTTATTGTTCCATATAAATGCTACTCAAAGAGGTACCATGATTCTTTTTCTTTAGATATTTCTTGAAATTGTATATATTAATGAATTTTTGGATATAGTCTATCACTTTCATGTTGCAGTTATTTGGCCATGGATATTTTTCACAATATCTCAAAATATTTATTCACTTTATTCTAAAATACTTGTTTGGTCATATAAATAGCAAATATAACTTGAAGTTATATTCAGAATTTTGGAAAACACTTTTTACTATCACATTATTTTTTAAAACGACCTCTAAGTTTTTATTTTCTACGAAAACCACCTCATTTATTTTACCCAGCAACCAAATTAAAAAATTCAATGGTAATGTAGTTTACTTTTTGTATTATAGTAATGTAGGATGATTTTATTAAAGAAACTTAATTACTAGCTAAAAACATGAATTTACCAACACAAGTTCAGTCTAAGATCGGTAAGTCGTAGCCTACCTGAAAGGACGACAGAGCGTACTCCAACACTACTAAATCAGAGCTTTACCCTTTCAAACCACATCCAATCGCTACCACACAACCAAATAAATTATCACAACATCAATATGGTCGTTTATTTGCACCCAAATCACAAAAAAAGAAGATGTCCCAAAAATTAGTCAAAAACAACATTGTGGGACGGCACCGAGAATTACAAAATTGACTCTGTCAACTGATCCCATTTAGTTCTAAGAACTTGTGTCCTAAAATTGGGTAAATTCCAAACTCAAAATCAATCCAAAATAGATCATGCAACAAGAGGACAAGCAATCACCATTAAAGCTAAAAATTAAGAAGATAAGAGAAGACTTACGGGTTGACACGTGCAATTAACGAGCTACAATCATCCCAAAACAATCCCACAGAAACCCCCAACAATAACAAGCACTTCCCAACAAAATACCCCAACAATTCCAATTCTTAAGAGCAATATTCAATCACATACTTAAGAGAAATAAATCTCAAAAATGGGTATAACTACCAACTAATGTCGCAAAAACAATCACTTTGGCCACTTAATGTCCCTGCTAAAGTGACTCACCTACCTCTTAAACAATTGGGATTTTACGATGGAGGCCTACTAAAGCGTCTCCATACCCGCTTAAGCAACCACTGGTTAAGTGAATCTAGGTTCGCTAAAGCGGCTAGCCACAACGGGTAGACCTCGCTTAAGCAACACCCAAGCCACTAAGGAGGCTTCCACTTAAGCAGTTTCAGGGCTGCTTAAGCGACCGCATCGACATAGTGCACCAACCAAAGTGAGCAAAGTGTACCGCCCCGAAAGAAGCTACATTAATTTCCAGTGTTTTTGGGAGAGGGGTAGATTCATATTGCACATCAACGAGTCTCGAACGTTGTGTCAATATTCACCCAGCCTTGGAATATTATTTGGGACTCTTATAAGCCAATTAGTATCATTGACAAGCTTGTCAAAACGAAATCCAAGGCCTTCCACAAAGCTGAATTGGATTTGATTGGGGAAGTGTCTTTTTTTTTCCATTTATGGAAACATTTGACTAGTTTTTCCCACCTACTATTGTACTTGTGTAAAGACACTCATATTTAATATTTTTCTCTTGGGACCTTGATCCTCTTTGTTTGTAAGCTTATTTTCAGTTTGTGTATGTCTTATAAGGCATCTCATTTTATTTTAACACTTAGATAAATATCAAAACGAAAATTGGCACTTGCCTCCCAAAATTGTTCTTATTTTTGCTTTCTTGTTGGTTGATTCGTGTGGACTGTTTGTGACGTTTTTGTTATTGCACTTGTGTGTTAATTTGTTGTTAGGACTGAACCTTAGAGGTGTTGTGCAAGCCCAGCTAGGTTGTCCCACGAGACCTTTGAAAATAGGTCTGTAACAAGTGGTATCAGAGAGTAGGTTTGAGCATGACTTCGAAGTCGCAATGTAATGAAGAGGTTGTTCATGAAAGAGAGCAGGAGATTCAAAAGGATACTACAAATAAACGTGATAAAAGTATGGTAATGGACTCCTCTTCCAACCCACCAGTTGGTGGAAAGGGCCATGGTCAGGATTGGGATGGTTCTGATACTAGCCAACTCAGTGAGAAAATTATCGGAGTTGAGGCTGGTTTGTTGGCTTTGAATAGATGACTTGTTGTTATTGAGAACAATGTTAGTTCTATTGAATCAATAGCTATTGAGGGTCTTGATGAGGTTAAGGGTAACCTTATTGAGCTTGGGGAAGAGAACAAGGAAGGGCTGACCAACTTTGAACTCAAACTTACTAAAACTATATCCTCTTTACATAGAGAGTTTGAGGCTTTGAAGGCGCAGGTTGAAGAAGTTGCCATTGCGGGGGTTGTTGCCCCGATACTGTTCTTGAAACCCGTATTGAAGCTCCTAAACCAAAGGAGTTTCGTGAATAAATGAATGTCCAAGACGTTCAGAATTTCTTGTGCCAAATGGATGCTTATTTTGAGCATGTGAGCATTACTAGTGAGGCTACCAAAATTCCTACGTCAGCAATATATTTGAGTGATACTGCCATGTTGTGGTGGCGAAGGAAAAGGCAGATATGGAGAGATGGGTCTGTTCCATTGACAATTGGGGGCAGTTCAAGGAGGAGTTAAAGTGTCAATTTTACCCTCAAAACGTGGTACATGAGACACGTCGGAAGTTGAGGGAATTGATGCAAACTTTTGTCATTCGTGACTATGTGAAAGAGTACATAAAACTCACTCTTCAAATTTCAAACCTGACCAACGAAGACTGGTTTTATTTCTTGGATGGTCTCCAAAATTGGGCCAAACAAGAACCTCAAAGGCAAAAAGTTAATGATGATGATAAAGAGATTGTAGTGGCTGAATTGTTAACCAATTTTTGTGCCGATGCAGCGAAGTTGAGGGACAATTGAGAAAAACTATTCATCTCAAGGTGGATAACAATCGGAACAAAGCCAAGTTCGTTCCCAATTTAGGCAACGACAATAGAGGTAATACTCGAAACTATCCTTTTAATTTCCCCATTAATTATGAAGGTTGTAAGAAAGGAGTTCCAAATTGTGATGGTTGTTATATTTGTAGTGAGACTACCCATGTTGCTTGTTATTGTCCTTCATTGAGTAAATTAAGTGATATGGATGATACTCACAAGCAGCAAGAAAGGGCAACGATGCAAATCGGCAGACCGTCTAGGAGGTTGGTGGAGTAGACAAGGGGAAAAACATGGCAGTTGGTTTGTTCAACCATATGATTCAACCATATGACCTTGTTTAATCATATGACACTTGCAGTGTTGGCTGCCCAACTGGCTCGCGTAAGGCCGCGTGAGTCATTGGTCTTTAATGCCAAGTTGAATGGCAAAAACATTTGCATCATGATGGACACCGGTGCAACACATAATTTTGTTACAGAGGAAAAGGGCCAAGGATCTTTGTTTGACTTATGTTTCCAGCGATACATTGTTGAAAACTGTCAACGTCTTCCCCACTACTGTCCATGATTTTGCTCCTAAAGTCCCCATTGATTTTGGAGGATGGAAAGGGGTTGACGGACTTCACAATTGATCCCATGGATGTGTTTGATATCATTTTGGGGTTGGATTTTTTGTATTAGATTAACATGTTTATTTCACCGCATCTCAACCAACTTCACATCAGCAATGCTGGAGGTTCTTGTGTGGTACCCCTTATTTGGGTACCACAAAATGAAATGCATTTGTCCGCGATGCAGCTTGTTAAGGGTTTTAAGAAAGGTGAATCAACCTTTCTTCTTTCCTTTATCGAAGGTGTAGAAAATTCTATTGAGGCAGTAGCTCTGCCTCCTTGTATTGAGCAGGTCCTTCTTGATATTAAGGACGTGATGTCAGAAGAACTCCCCCAACAGTTGCCAACGCGAAGGGAAGTTGATTGCAAAATTAAATTGATTTTTGGGGCAAAGCCACCTTCCATGATGCCTTATTGCATGGCACCCTCGAAATTGGAGGAATTAAGGAAGAAACTTAAGGAGCTATTTGACACTGGACATATTAGGTCGTCTAAGAAACCATTTGGGGCACATAATTTGTTCCGAAAGAAGATGGAAATGAAATTGTGTTTGTTCATTAATTACCGAGCCCTCAATAAAGTCATGGTAAAGAACAAATAGCGTAATTCTTTGACTGCTGATTTGTTTGATAGGTTGGGACAAGCCAAGGTGTTCACAAAAATGGACTTGAGGAAGGGCTATTACCAAGTCCAAATTATCGAAGGAGATGAATCGAAGACAACTTGTGTTACTCGTTATGGGGCCTTGAGTGGCTGGTCATGCCATTCGGTTTGACAAACGCTCCAGCGACATTTTGTACTTTGATGAACAAGTTGTTCCATCCCTTTTTGGATTAATTTGTAGTCATTTATTTGGATGATATTGTTGTCTATAGCAACAACATGTCAGAGCATGTTGAGCACTTACATAAAGTGTTCATAGTTTTGAGGGATAACGACTTACGTGTGAAGCGAGAAAAGTGCAGTTACGCGCAACTCAATGTCCAATTCCTTGGTCACACCATTAGCCACAGTAAGATAAGGATGGACAATGATAAAGTTGAGGAAATTCGTGATTGGGAGACTCCAACAAAGGTACCCGAATTACGATCCTTTCTTGGTCTTACCAATTATTATCGACACTTCATATTTGGTTACTTCGCTATTGCTGATCCACTCATCGACTTGTTGAAAAAGATTCGTGAGTCAAAGTGGTCTGGTTTGTGCAATGACGCCTTTGAAAAGCTTAAGGCAGCCATTACCAAAGAACCGATTTTGGCGCTACTCGATTTTACTAAGCCATTCGAAATCCAAAGTGACGCATCTGATTTTGCTATCAGTGGTGTCCTTACGCAAGATGGCCACCCAATAGAGTTTAAGAAAAGAAAATCAAATGATGTCGAAAGGCGTTGTTCGGCACATGAACAGGAGATGACGACTGCAGTCTATTGTCTAAGGACTTGGCGTCATTATGTATTAGGTGTTCATTTTGTTGTTAAGATGGATAACATCGCGACAACTTATTTTTAGTCCCAAAAGAAGTTGACGGCCAAGCAAGCTCGTTGGCAAGATTTTTTGGCTGAATTTGATTTCACTTTTGAGTACAAGCCGGGGAAGGCTAATGTTGTAGCCGATGTGCTTAGTCGCAAGGTTGCCTTGGCTGCTATTGTAAGTTCAACTTGTAACGATATTGTTGAAATTATTAGGAGGGCATGCAACATGATCCAGTTGCAAAACAACTTCTCGTTTTGGCCCAACAAGGAAAGACGAAGAAGTTTTGGAAGGAGAACAATTTGATGTACACTACGGGCAAACGTGTGTATGTTTCGAGATGGGCTAACCTTAGGCGTTCTATGATAAAAAAAAAGTCATGATACTGCGTGGGCTGTTCACCTGGGGCAGAAGTGGTCTTTGGCATTATTGGAGTCTTCTTATTATTGGCCTCGAATGTGAAATGATATTGAGGTTTATGTGTGTACTTGCCTCTTTTGTCAACAAGGCAAAGTTGAAATGAAGGCGCCTGGCGAACTTCTCGAGTCGCTGCCTATTGCTGAAAAATCATGGGATAACGTCACCATGGATTTCATCACGTGCTTGCCGAATTTGAAAGGGTTCGATACTATTATGGTTGTAGTTGATCGCTTCTCCAAATATGCAACATTTACTACTACAATGGCCAGCTGCAAAGCCTAGGTGGCAGCTCGCTTATTTTTGTGAGATGTCATGAAATATTAGGGTGTGACCAAACATATCATTAGTGATTCACTGGTCCATTTTGGAGGGAATTATTTGGTTTGATTGGGTCGGAATTGCACTTCTCGATCAACTTCCATCCAAACGGATGGGCAAACGAAGTGGATCAATGCACTTTTGGAGTGTTATTAATTTGCGGCACTATTTTAGTGCCAACCAAAAGGATTGGGCGAAGTTGCTGGACATTACCCAATTCTTCTATAATTTGCAGCGAAGCGAGGCGATAAGGAGAAGTCCATTTGAGTTAGCTACTAGGCAACAACCTATTACACCACAATCCTTACCTGTCGATGCCGATTTGAAGAGTCCGGGTGCTTATCACATGGTGAAAGCCTGGGAGGAACATGTCGACCTTGGAAGGTCTTATCTTGATAAAGTAACTCGGAAGATGAAAAAAATTATTGATCGAAAGTGGCGATTAGACAACTATGAATCAAAGTTTGATTAAACTCAATCCTAGGCACTTCAAGTCGATGCAGAATGTGAATCAAAGTTTGATTCGCCGTTATGAGGATCCTTTTGAGATTATTGCCAAGGCAGGCAGAATCTCACATGGGTTCGATATGCCCCATCATTTGAAGTTACATTTGGTCTTCCACGCTAGCAAATTAAAATCATATTTTGAAGACATGGAAGACAAGGAACAGGGGCAGTCCGATCGCACTAAGATTTTTATTATTCCACCAGCCGTGGACAAGTAGATTGAGTCTATTATTGATCACCAATTAGTTCGTGGCAAATGTTGGAACATTTCGAGCGCACAATTGCTTATCTATTGGAAAGAAACATCACTGGAGCAGCCAACTGTTGACACCCAATTTTGACCCTCATTTCTTCTAATTCAATATTTTCGAGCTTCTAAATTAATAATGTATCAAATTATACTTTTTCGCAACTATTTTTACTACTAGGACTATTTATCTACTAAAGTTTAATATTTTACGAAATTACTATTATCATTTTTTATCCTTTTTTTTAAAAAAAGAAATAATGATTGTCGTCATTTTATTTCAAGTTTCGTATTAATTATAAGTTAATATTTTGTATCTATATTTTTAAATTAACATTAATTCGTAATATTGATATTATTTTAGTTGTCATCTTATAACATATTTTTTATGAGTTATTAAGATAGAAGCCCAAATTTATATAAAGAAAGAAAGGAAAAGGCCAAGAAATTCAGCCTTAGACCCATCAAATCAGCCCAATTTCGTTCCAACACTTTACCCAAATCTAACTCAATCTTCAGCCTAATGAAATGCAATTTTGCAGCTCTAAATTTATCGCTCTCTCTTCCTCAATCGTATCTTTCACTCTGTGAAAGTTGTATTTGGATTCATCTTCATTTTGGAAAAGTTTGACCTCATGTCTCAAAATTGCAAAGTTTGTGTACTTATTTCGAATGATTTCCTGCAGCAAATCACTTGAAATCTGAAGACTTTGACCAAAAGTTCTTGATTTTAAACCCTTTCGTAAGAATAGGCAAGGGTGAGACCTTTGGATTTATCTTTTTTGTTTTCTTACTTGCCATTTTTGGCTCACATTTCTGCTCCATCTCTACCGTTGTTGTCATCTATTGAAATGGCTTTCAACGTTCAAATTCAAAGTCCATTTTTCATCCAAATCCCGCCCAAAATTTCAATCACAAAAACCTTAGTTTATTACCTTTATAAATAGCAGCCTTGACATTTCACTAGGATGGAGCTTTTTCCGTCGCACCATATCACCTTTGACCGTTATCTTTTGCTCTACAATATCGTCTCTGTGTTATCTTTCTATCTCAGTCGTAACTCTATTTTCAAGATTGCTCGAGTTCATCGTTGTTTGGATATAGACTTTCGACCGAAGCACCTTCGTTCACTGCCCCGTAATAGGTGACATTCGCATTCATTTTCTCAACTTTGTCATCCCTGTTATGAACTATCAGACTCATTTTATGAAAAATCATGTCTTAAAAAATATTTCACTTATTATAATTATAATATTTATTGAGGCCAAGAATATATTTTTAATTTTGTTCAAGGAGGGTATAACTTTGTAACTATGTTTGCTTTGTGTATTAAATATCATGCTTCTGTTACTTGAAAGTTTTTAGTTAATGCAAAAAATATCAATAAGAGTGTTATTTTTAAACCAAGCTAATGATCAAAAAGAGACAAACGTTCTCGGTTTGCTTATCTTTATTTATTTTTTTAAATAAAAACTTATCTTTGTGTATTATTCAGAGTTGATTTTCATTCGATATCTTTATATGATAAGCAATTTCCAAAGCTCATATATTTCTACGGGTGAACCCCCCGGACGACATGTGGGTCCGCCCCTACTTGCAAGCACATAAAATAGCTTCTCCCAAAAATTATTGGATGCGCAAGAGCTAACAACCAAAACAATGCACATCTTTAAAAAACATTTTTCTTCTGCTACTCCATTCGGTCCAAGTAAGGAAGAGTAACAACATTAGTAATTCATATATTTTCACAAAAATTATAACGCAAAATAAGTTCACTATTTCTATCGAATCTACTCTTCTCAAGCATCATTTTATACAATTAATTTTCTACTTCAGATAAAATTCTCATCATATAAAATAAACTAATTTAACATGTAACAAAGAAATCAAGCAAGCAAGTTACTTGCATTTTCATTCATGACAAAAAAATTTAACACAACTAAATAATGATTGTATATCTTTTGCCAAAAAAAAAATCTTAATTAAACCACTCATAATATTCTCAAAAGAATTTTTTTCTCCAATATTTTCTAATAATTCCACATCAACTAAATTGATGGAACCTAAGTTAAAGTCAATATTTTTCCACATGTGAGTTTGAGAGGAAATTTTCTTCTTCCGATAATTTAAGTAGTTTTTCAATCACCAAGAAAAATAAAGTCTCCTCCTCCATTGACTTGGTTATAAATCACAAAAATATTGTTTTCACAAAAATATGTATGATATCATAAAGGCTATTACTCAATCACTTACATTGACCATAATATTCACTTGAAAAATAACCACAACAATAATATCATTTGTTTTATCCAAATGAGTTTTTGGCTTAATTACTAGAATTATCAATTTTGTCAACTCTTTTCTCGATAATTATTGACTTTAAATGTAATATAATCACATTTCTCAATATGAAAATAATAGAAATATTAGTATATCAACGACATACCTTATGACATGAGCTCAACTTACCTCTAATGATAGGACAAACACTATTGGAGAACCTTCAATTCCAACATAGTAACATATTGAATTGATTTTTCCGTGAATCATAATAACAAATTAAAAATAAAATCTTTACGATTGTTGGAAAAAAAATTAATCACAGAAATTCTTGAAGTTCGAGGCATGTTTATGGCACTGTTTTAAAGGATATTTCACTGCTATAAGGTGCATTTTTCATGATTCAATAAGCTATTCTAGCATCAAAATTAGGAGCACAAAAGGAAGAATTATGAATGACAATAGAGCAGGGTGGAACAGATTTAAGGCTATGCAGGGCGGAGTGATTTTAAGGTTGTGCGGGATGGGGCTGGGCGGTTTGCGGGTCTATGCAGATTCAAACTTAATTTTAACTTTTTACATGTGTAATAAGAGTGATAGAGCATCCTTCACGGATAAAAATACACAAATCTCATGACAAATTCATTTTTTTTTATTCAAAACTAATATCAATTGAAAGTTTCTTTAAATATATATTTATATGATAACATATTTTAGTGTTTATAGTAGAATCAATATTTTAAAAAAGTATTTTGAAATAAGAGTGATACAGATCGATTTCTTGTCTTTTATTATATCAATTGAATCAACGCTTTCTTTATTTAAAAAAGAATTTTGAAATATTGCGTTTTATGAATTTGATTTTATTTTAGTTTCTGACAAAAGATTGTGTGATCATTTGGCAATGGCCATTGCTATTCTTCAAAGTTGTTAAACATGAAGTAAAACAAATACAATAGTAATTTTAATATAGCTTATTCAAGCAAATGAAAATGCTTCAATCAAAATTAATACGGTTTCTTAAATGCTTCCCAATTGACTTTTAAAAAATAAATTTTAAGTCATTATCTATAAAATTAATACAACTTAATCAGAAAATAAATTTATTTTTATGAATTTTATTTTTAGTATCAAACTTAATAAAAAAAGGAAATATTTTTTAAAAAAATTATGGAAGGCGGGTGGGTCTATGCGGGGTTGAGTGGAGCGGATTGAAAATGAAAAAAGAATGTTATGTAGAGCTGGATAGATTAAAAATTTTACGGATTAAGCTCAATCTACCCCACATCCGTCCCGCCTTGGCTCATTGCCATCTCTAGGAAGAATGAAAGAATATTATTCTCTCTATTGTCCACAGTATAAAACAAGAGCATAAGATGAGACATATAGTCCAAAAATAATGATGTTTACCAACTTTTAAATAAAAAGGAATCAAGAATTAGGAGTAAATGTTAGGAATGACAATTTATTTGGGCAATTTGAAGACAACTCATTCAAGGAGAAGATAATGTTGTTAACCAAATAATTGTTTAATGTAAATGCATTTCCTTTTGAGATATTAATAATTGTTTTTCCTAACATTATCTATTCCATCATGTATCCTATAAATGATTAATAAGTCATCTCATATATATAATGAAATAACACATTTCTTAAAATATCTCGATCTATGAAATAACTTTTTCTATCCAGTCTCCATACCAAACTTAAAATGACAAGAGAGCATTTGATACACCGGGCTTCAATGACAAAGCTTAAAAGAATATTTGAAACTTAAAAAATCACATATGAGCTGGAGTTTGCTTTATTTTCATGGTCAGCAGCTAAACTGGCACTCTAAATAAGGGTTAAGAATAAAGAATATATAAATCATTACTTGTACTATTTTGTGTTAATTACAAACTTTACTTTCTTCCAAGTTCCAGTGTGTGGGTCATGAGTCATAGCTAGTGAGCATAATCGTTAAATTAGATTACTCTTTTAAAAAATGCGAGTCTTCATTGAAAAATAATTAATCTTTATTATTGTCTCGTTTTATTTTAGTTGATCACTTTTTATTTTGCACAATGTTTAAAAAATTATAAATAAAAAGATTACTTATTCACCCCTTAAAAAACCTTTTGGCAAATAAATATAAACACTTTTAAAAAGAATTAATTACAAGTGTATTAATATTTTTTTGATTTAGTAAGATAGACAACTAACATAAGACAACTATTTTTAGTATAATATCAACTAATATGGTATAAAACCAACCCAAAGTACCAATATCACTGTACATGTGTTTTCAGAATTCAATACTATATACTATTCATCAACAAACGAAAGTGCCTATCACTACATCAAAAATGGTTTTTAGAGGTAATTAATTAACAATAATAGTTTAGTTGTCGTTAAAGACATATTTTTAGCGCCATTTAACACTCTTTATAAATGTCCCTAAAGCCTATAGCGACACGGGATCCAATGACAATTAGCTAATGTCGTTAAAGATTTTATCACTCTTTGTTAATGTGTGTATATTTATTATCGCTAAAAGTTGTTTTTGTTATAATGTATGTGCTTATGAATCTTAAATATTAAATGGGAAATTTTAAAAAATATATGACCCAGCATGTAATATTACATCACGTGGCTTAATTATAATATTATACAACATTGTACATGGAGGGAAACATTTTACATAAGAATAAACCTTGTATAAAAGTGTATAAATATTGTTTATACAGACAATATGTAGCGTAAATATTTTCTCCTTTTCTTGAATGAATAACTAGATGAGTGGGTGCTCGGACACAACACTAGTCAGATGATATAGTTTAATTTCCTAAAGAATGTACCTAGAGTATTTAGATTGCGTCTTTAATAATTACTCTAAAGAAATTTTTTAGACGATAAATTTATTTAATTTTGTTGAGTTGTGCTGAATTCAAATTTTGATGATTAAAAAGTGGGGGCGTGAGACGATGCATTTTGTGCAGTACGAGGCGAGGTGTAAGTCTCGAGACATGGAGAGTAAATCTCATATGGGGTGTACATCTTGTTGGGTTTTAAAGGTGTGAACAGGAAATGAAGGGTTGTGACTCTCCTGAAGAGTTGTGACTATGCCGAAGGGTTGTGAACTTTATGAAAGGTTGTGACCTTTCTAAAGGATTGTGACCGTTTGAAAGGTTATGCCTTTTCCAAAGTGTTGTGACCTTTCTGAAAGGTTGTCTTCTTTTCAAAGGGTTGTGACCTTTACCCTTTGTTGGCTATAAATAGAGAGGTTTTCTCTCATTTTTCTGTATCGAATTCTTCCCTTCTTTTGCATATATTTCTTACAAAACAAAATCAATCGATTGTGTCTGTGTGTGTGATTCGTTGCTGTCATTTTGAGTTCGTTGAAATTATCAAAGTTTGAGGTACCACTACTTCTTTAATGTTTAATCCGTTTTATCTTGGGAGGAATTAATCCGCAACCTCAGGTACTTGAGGGGATTAAATTTCTTAAGGACACACAGTGGGTTCTGTGGACTCGGATAGTTCTTTGTTTTTTTCTTTTCATCTTTTATTATTTCTAGTTTGCTAATCTGAATACATGAGATAACAAGCTTAAGAAATTTAATGTTGGTATTTTCTGTGGTAAGGAAATTACTTCTATTTTTTGTGTTCTTTTTATGGGGAAAGAAAAAGAGAATTATTTTATCATATGATAAAAGAGATTTGGGATGAATTAGTACTACTTTAGTATGTTCGAGTATTTTCTTTGTAGTAAGTTTTCCTTGGATGGGTAAGATTATTTTTGTTTTCTTCCCAAGTGCATTCAAGCATTGCACCCCTTCAGTTTTCTTTTCAATGAGAAAAGTTATTTTGTGCATAAAGGCTAAGATGTGCACTTTAATTGTTATTCCTATATTCTTGGTTTTATATAACTATGAGAAGAAGTAAATGAACAGATATTGTCTCCTAACAATATTTGAACATGAGTTTAGTTTCTCGTTGAAATTCAATGTCTTCTGAGGAAAATTGGAATATGATGGAAACTGAGAAAAGAAAAAAAAAATTAGCAAGAAAAGTGACTTGCATGAAATTATTGCTGACAAATAGAATATGATTCAATGAGAGTAAAAATCAGGTTCTAGCTTTATTTTCCTTGATTATTATTTTCTTTTTCTATCCTTTATAAGTTATGAAATTTATTTCATAAATGTTAGGATAGATGATCATTATGTGATGATCTCAGAATATATCTTTATTATTATTAATATGTATTCTGTTTAGAGGAGGAAAAATAAAATTTTTGTAGTTTTCTACTCCATGTGAAATTTGATTGTGTTTGACTTTTGGAGATTTTTTTCTTCTTCTTTGATTTGAAGAATATAAGAACTTCACGAACAAATCAAATTGTGCATTGGTTTGAAGAATATATATAAACTTCACCAATTTGTTAAATACTCTGTTTGAATGAATATTTAGACCGGAAGAGTACAAAATCTTCGTCAGGAATATTAAGGCTAAATGATTGAAGAAATAATAAAATCTTCATCATTAGCTCGAAACAGTGTTGTATTTGAGGTTTCTGGAGATTAAAACCCTTTTGGTTTACTACTCTGTCTGAATGTGAAATTGATTCGAAGAATATTAAAACTTCATCAGAATTCAAGGTTCATTCGGTTAACGATTAGAAGAATATAAAAACTTCATCATTAAACTAGAAACAAGTTGTATAAAGATTGAATCTTTATTGTTAGTATTCTAAATACTAAGTGGTTTGTCTAGTTGTGACAAAAAGAGAAAAAAAAAACACTAGTGACATAAAATTAGTGGTTTTTATGCCTGCAATGGGTGTTTATATGGATTAAATCTCCAAAAGAAGGCTTCGTGTTGCCAATGTGTAAGCATGGAAAAAAATATGTGAAAAATAATTTCAAATACTTGAAAAATATTTTTGAGAACATATTTAAAATGTGGGGGGTTCTTTACTTGTGATAAAGACAAAATTAGACTTACTATCTAATTTAAATTTGAAAGTACAAGATATGAAATTTAATGACAATCTTATATTATGTTAGACCCACAAAATTCTTGGAGTATATTTGATATTGTGGTTGTTGAGTCTCTCTTTAGTAGTATATGATAAGACTAGTATGAAACCACAAAATTATATTACTCATTGAAAAGAATTGTATTCTTTGATGAAAAAGTTTCACTTTAAAATATTGTGATTTTTCATGAAAAGATATGTCTATTAATTTTTTGTTTTATAAACATGAACATTGGTGAAAAATAATATGTTATGTTTGTGTTGTAAAACAAACATTTGGGTCATATTTCCCTTATTGGACCGATGAGAATATGATCACGGGTAATTCTATAACAAATTGAATGTTATGGAAAGGTCCTTCTGAAAAGGACATATGACAAGGTATTGACTCTAAAACAATGTCTGTATTTGAGAAAGTTATAAAAAAAAAGTAAAGAACAAATTATCTGTGGGAAAAGGTTACCTCACAGAAGGTCTTTTCAAACTTAGTATTTATGTTTGTTCTTACTTGCTTGAATCAAATTGTTTGTGACATAAATGCTTGGGACATGTTATCGCGCCCCGTTTTTCGTAAAACGGGTTTTGGTGCACGACCTAACAACTCTTTTGGGCTTTGGGTGGATTGAAGAGTCGCCACCTAACGAATTAAGGCGCGTTAGGGCACCTATCTAACCTAACTAAGTCTAGCTAAGGTCAATGAACCAGAGATTGGGTAAGGGTTCAAATTACCTCGAGGGGATGGTGTTAGGCATCCCTCGAGGTCCACAAATGTGGGTCCCGACCGTATCTCATGCAATTTATGTGGGGGTTACAAGTAGCAATTAAGGTCACTTCATTTATTATTTATTTAATTAGCATGGTTACTAAGTGATAAATAAATTATATAATTAAGACCATTTTATTTATTTATTTAATCAATTAAACATGCATAACTAGGTGATAACACAATATTAAACAATTAAGACACTTAAATTACTTTAATTAGTTTATCATGCACAACTAGGTGACAACATGAAATTAAGCAATTAAGGGCATTTTAGTTATTTTAATTAATTAGCTAAGCATGCAAGACTAAGTGATAATATAATAAAAAACAAATAAATATAAACAATTAATAAAGAGATAAGCAAGGAGACAGAAGTTACACCAAAAATAAGCAAACAAGAATTTTATTTTATTTAAACTACCCCAAATAATTATAATTATAAACACATAAAGGGATAAAAGGATAAGGAGACTCTGAAGGACTTTATGGATCAGCACTCGACTTTCTTTATTTCGGTTGGCTTCTCGTAGGGACAGACAAAACCAAGGTTTGTCCTTAAGACCGAGTCGATGTCGTCATCTCCATAGGGCCCAAACTACCCCTTCCCCACCACCGCATGCATTTCGTCTCTAAGAGGTGCCTAGCGTCCCCGCTTAAGGTCCAAGAGGCATTAGACTACTATTCATAAGGTTTTAGACTGAAATAAACTCCTAATAGGCTCACCTAGACAACAAGTCAAACATGTTGGACGAACATTTAGCACATAAAATCTCATATTGGTCTCTAAATTTTAATATACATGCTGACAAACACAAATAATGTGAAAGGATTCATACTAAGTGTGTGCATACGAACAGATATTGACAACATAATTATAACAATTTATTTTATGAATTTCGGAGGGGCAGAAAATTGATACAAGTGAAAAAGCGATTATTATTTAATTTTAAGAGAGACAACAAGCCATTAGAGAATGCGGAAAATACACTAAACATGAACGGCGCAGAGAATAGTCATGCATAAATTCATTTTATTCAGTTGCAGCATGCCAAAAAAAAAAAGTTAATTGGTTTATTTTAATTGGTAGAAAAAAAATTGCAGTGCAGATATTAATTAATTACAGATTAATTCAAGTAGAAACATGTGAGCAGAAGTATTGAAAAGTAATGGCAGATTTAATCAGGACATAGGATTTAAACCAAATTTTAACATGCTTGATTTATTTTACTGACCAGAAAAATAGTTTGTTGCAGGAATCAACTAACAGTGAGCAGGGAGTATACAAAAATATTTATTTTACTTACTTAATCATGCTGAAAATTATTAGAGAAAACTTTTTTAACAAGCCGATTTGATCTTATTAATTAAGTCCTATGGACATGATATCTAAGTGTAAACATGCTGAAAATAGTATCAAAATATAGGCATGACATCTATTTCATTTAAGCAAATTATTAAACCCTATAGGCATGATATTTATTTAAAATGTAACAAAGTTTACACCTATATGCATACATACTACACTTCTAAAATTATTTAGATCCTATAGACATGATATCTATTTAAACAGATTATTAAGCACTTTAGGCAGAACTTTATGGCAAACTGAATTTATGTTATTTCTGGACATATTTTATTGACATGATATTAATCTAGACCTAAAGACGTGACTTTTAAATAGATTGACATGCTAACCGCATGACCCAACTGATTTTCTCAAATTAGATTGAAGTCATAGAAGAATGATGTCAAAATAATATCAACCAAATTCCGAATTTGAATAGCATTAGCATGTGAGACAAGATTCTACGAGTCCAAGATCAAGCAAATTTGAACATATATTCATGATACGTTGATTAATCTGATAAGGTTATAAACAAATGTTGATTTTTTAAGTCAACATTAAAATATATTCTAATATGCTTGTAAGGTTTACGATTTAAGCAACGTAGGCATGTTTTAGCAATCACACATAGCAAAAATAAACTAAACTAGAAATGAAAAGAAACAATTAGCATGTATATCCCCCTCCCCCTTAGACGATCCCTAAGTTATTTCATATATATAGCGAGATTTGAGAGTTATACAAATTATTACAAAAAATAACAAAAATAAAATAATGTGCAAAACAAATTCAGCGTGGCTACCGCTTCCATCCCATGGCGACTCTACAATATCTTGAACTTTAAGCTCAAGAACCTGCTAAAAGGGAAAATGTAACACATATATATATATATAATGGCAAAACAATCGTAATATCAAATAGCAACAAATTACTTTCGTGTATATAAGCAGCACACATGACATTAATTACTTCATAATTATGAGTAGGAAACTGATACACAAACATATTTCAACTAATCACAGAAGTATAAAATCAAGTGTAGAACACGGATTGATAAGATGGACCTGGACGCTTCCTTTATTTAAATAAAATCCATTTTTGGATTTATGCATACAAGTAAATAACAATGATACAAAACAGAAAGTTAAATGTATAGAAATATACTAACCGGTTAGGCCGTTTAGTAAATCAGCAATAAAGATAAACTTAATTCGAAAACGACCCAAACACAGCAAATCAGCAACACGGAGAGGAATTTTCGTTTTAACCGAAAGCACTTAATTCATTTTAGTAGAGTATAATGTATTTTTTCTTAGTATTTTAGTATGTGAGCCAAAGATAGTTTGCCTCTAAAGTAATGAGAGGATGCCTCGTTTATATACTAAGTGAGAGGGCACAATAATAAGGGAAAGGAATAATTTATGAGCCAATTATAACATGTTTCCTTAAACGAAAGGAGTATAAAATCAGTCCCATATTTATTTATTCTTTTTATCAAATATAAATAAGTAAGAAATCTGGGTAAGCTTAAATAAGGTGAGAAAATAAATTAATAAGATCACTTCTCGGCCAAATTTCCTTAAACAAACAATATAAAGAAATCAACCGAGGTCCTTTACCAAAAATAATCAAAAGTAAACAACAATATACAATATAAGTACGGTAAAGAATCAACTAACAAGTCATCTTATTTACTAATATTAAGGATAGTTATTTAAGAGTAGGAATACAATTTGCATCCCTAATCTCTTGCCATAACAAAACAGTGAGCAAATTGGTAAGAATCAATTACTTCAATCATTGATGACAACTAATATGTCCAAATCAGCGAAGAGAGGAAATGATAAAAGGTAAATTACATATATTATCGATAGTATCAAAACAATCTACAAGAGGAAGTATTAAGGCGTCAATTGCAGAGACCAATCAATAAGATAGAGAATAGGCAATTATGCATTACCATAATCAAACTCCAAAATCAATTCGATAATATTCTACCCTAGACAATTTATTCTAATTCTAATTTCACCGTGGTGTAAGGTCAATTAAGGATAACCATAAATAATAGTACTAACAATTATTAAAGATTACATGGGATCAATTATATTTAAACTTATCAAACTAGACTCCAAAATTAAATTGATCAATTAAGGGTGCAAAGACCACAATTAGGCTAGACAATATATTACTCCTAATCTAAATTTTAAAAAAATAGTGTAGAATCAATTAAGGGGCAAAAATATGTGGAGATCATTGAACAATTCTACACCTAAACACACAATCAAGCAAAAGTCACAGAACAAAGCATGGGTCCTCTCTTAACAAAGCATAGCATGTATATTAGGGGCGGAAAACTAACAACAACAATAGTTCATAGCATCGTAAAATGACAACCTACAATAGCATTATTTAAGAGGGAACAACTTTCACATGACAATAACACGAATGAATTATGCAAAAATAGGCGATGATAGTTTAAAAGAACAGAAACGAACCTGGACGAATCTTAGTAGATCCGTCTTTGGTGAGCTCAAAATCTCTAATAAGAGACTCCGTCGGAGCTCGATGTTGTCGCTGCTGGTCGGAGTTGCCATGCTGTCCGACGTCATTGCTGGTTGTTGGAGTGCGCCTAGTTGCTGCTCGCTTCTGACCAGAGTTTGTCTGCGTTGGCTGCTGGCTGCTGCCTGGTGGCTGTTCAGAGGAGCTGGAGGCGCCGGTTGCTGGCGATTTTCGTAGGCTATTTATTGTCTCTGTGTAGCTGCTGTTAGCAGCTGTCTGCTGCTAGATAAGAGAGGGAGGGGGAGAGGGAGATGCGGCGCTAAGGGGAGGAGAGGAGAGGAAGAATTGCCGATCAGAGCAGCCTCCGATCGCTGCTACCGGAGGAGAAGATCGGGGAAGAGAGAGAGAGAGGGGGAGGCGGCGGCTGATCTCCAAGGGAAAAGAGAAAGGGTTCAATTTTTAGGGTATTGGGCTTTTGATATTAGAATAGGAAAGAAACAAGTGATTTAAACTTATTCATTGAAACAAACTAAGATAAGTGGTCAGGATTGAATAGGACAGGATTAACGGTTAGGATTAAAAGATAGGGCTTTAGGAATTGAATAGAAAATGTCTAAGATTTAAAACACAGATGGCTATAATTGAAAAGAGAATTGGAATTGGATAGGCTAAAATTGCAAGTATTAGAATAAAAGTGGTTACAATTTAAATGATTTAGAGGAAATTTAAAAGAAATGCTATCCAATTTAAATACTACAAAATATTATAATTAAATTACTTAATTTTAAAACATTTGAGTTATTTCGAGTTTTACTAATAATTTAAAAATATTTTAATAGTATTTACAATAATATTTATACATCATGCATACTAAAATTACAATTTTTAGACAAAATCGACTAAAATTTTAGAATTCAAAATGTGTTTTAATATGTGTATTTAATCGGATAGCATTCCCAAAAGGGTTAAAGGTCGGTCAAAATTGGGTGTCAACAGTTGCCCATTGGTTGCTTGGGAATGAAGGATGAATTGTCGGGCAACCAACGTTGACTTAGTAGCCGATTTTTGTCCGACTAACGAGAGATGTCAGTGGGATCACTTGAAATAATAAAAAGTTGGAAAAGGGTACGACCGAGACTTTGGTATTAAGCTGCCTACATATCTCTGGTTATATGAGAATCAGGTCGTGTGTAGTTCTGGATTCAGGAGCAAACGAAACTCCTAAAGATTGAAAGAGTGCTATGGTATTCGAACGGAACGATATTGGCTTGAATGGATAAGATTAGAGTAGTGAGAAAGGCATGACATAGAGATTTCAATATAAGAGTGCAGAATCCGATGAAAAGCAGTAATATGAGTAGCCAATGGTTAAATGAAAATGGCAATATGAGTAGCGAAGAAATTGATAGGGTCTTTGTTGTGATAGATGTAAGTACAATAATTGTAGCCGAGAGGGAGATTGATCTCGCCTGCAAAATGTTAGTCTCTGCAAATTTGTAGCTTAGAGCAAACGATAAAGGTAAACATGATGCAATTTTCCATATCGACAATGATGTTTGCCATAAGACTATGAAAATGATGTCTTAGGCTATAATGTCTAGGGCCATGATATGCAAAAAATTATATCCTCACGTCATGAAAATATTGTCTGCAGGCCATGAAAATGATGCCTTTAGACTATGACATATTTGGATCATGATAACCAGAAAGTAAATCCTTAGGCCATGATATGATGTCACCAGGCCATGAAAAATGATGCCTTTAGACCATGATGCCTTAGGAATATGAGCAATGAGTAAAGAAAGTGTATCTGTAATTCGGACATCTGTTGATACTTGTAGCTTGTTTGGAGTTTATTCGGACATATGCAATTCTCGAGCACAATGCAGTCTCGGGCACATGCAATATTGGGCACAATGCAACCTCGGGCTCAATGCAATCTCGGGCATAATGCAATATCGGGCACATGCAATTCGGGCTCAATGCAATCTCGGGCACATGCAGATCTCGGGCACAATACAATCTCGGGCATAATGCAATCTTGGGCACATGCAATATCGGGCACATACAATATCGGGCACAATGCAATTCTCGGGCACATGCAATGATGCAATCTTCGGGCACATGCAATATTGGGCACAATGCAATCTTCGGGCACATGCAATATCGGGCACAATGCAATTATCGGGCACATGCAATGATGTAATTTTCAGGCACAATGCAATTCTCGGGCACATGCAATATCGGGAACAATGCAATTCTAGGGCACATGCAATGATGTAATTCTCGGGCACATGCAATATCGGGCACAATGCAATCTTTGGGCACATGCAATTCACGGGCACATGCAGTATCGGGCATAATGCAATCTTCGGGCATATGCAATAGTTGATTTGAGGCATAGACCTTCATCTTATTGAAAGGATTGAGTGTCATTTGTTAACGAATTCGGAATATTGTAGCTTTGACCCTTCGTCCTATTGTAAAGAGTGGGTGCAGTTGAATGTTGATTTGTCGGGCTTGATATAAAGTAGCTTGATTCTTTCGTCTGATTGGAAAGATGTACCAATAATTAGCGATCTGTCGGGCTCAAAATAACTTAGTCATTCATTCATGTTAGAAGGATAGGGCGCCGTTTATTGGCGATTTATCAAGCTCAAAATAACTTGGTCCTTCATCCTGTCGGAAGGATAGTATGCCATTTGGCTGGCGATTTAGGCTCAGTATAGAGTAATTTGGTCCTTCATCACGTCGGAAGGACAATATGCCATTTGACTGGCGATTGTCGGGCTCAAAATAACTTGATCTTTCATACTGTTGGAAGGATAGTATGCCATTTGACTGGTGATTGAGATCAATATAGATGAGTTTGGTCCTTCGCCATTGATTAGTGATTTGTCGGATATATCGGCACATTGATCCTTCAAGTAGTGTTGAAGTTGCTTCTTGTATATGTACCTGTCTTTTCTGCATTCAAAGAAAAATAGTTAGTTAAGGGGAGGTTGATTTGTATCCCTGATTCGACGTAGCATGCTCCTTTGACATCTGCTAGAATGTCTTTTGAAGTGTTGTCAAAAATTTGGAGGTCCCCTCAAAATTTTCTGCCCCAGTGTAGAACCTCTGCTATTCTGATTTTTGATGTAGATTGTAGCTTGATTGTTGTGAATTTTTTTGAGGATCTCAAAAATTCTGCCCCAGTCTTGATTTGCAAGAAAATATGTTTTTGAAGAAATTTTTGAAACCCTTTCAAAAATTCTGCCCCAGTATCGAGATCTAGGAAGGAGAATGCTCTTTGAAGGAATTTTTTAGACCCTCTCAAAAATTCTGCCCCAGTTACACAGTCTAGGGGGAAAATGAGATTTTTATTATAATAAGACCGAACTCCAAAGGAGCGCCTACGTATCCCCTCTTAAACAGAAATCAGGTCTGACGTAGTTTCAAATACAGAGAGCATAAAACAGAGCATTCTTAACCAATACTGAAAATGACAGATTTTGACTAACTTTATTGCCCATATGCTAATATGGGTACCTGAATGTAGAAAACATAAACTTAAATGGCTCAAGGCTCTTATTGGAAACTGCTTCCAAATGAGCTTCGACATGCTCATTGTTGGGATTCCGTTGGCGCGAAGTTGTCCAAGCATATGATCTTGGTATCAATCAATTGTTGAATCTTATCTTTCAGATCACGACATTCTTCTATGGTATGTCCTTTCATCCCTGAGTGATAAGCACAAACCTTAGTGGGTTCAATCCACCTTGCACGTACATTCATCTTTATTTCACTGATAGGAGCGATGTGACCAGTAATCCTCAACTTTTCATATAACTGATCTATAGGCTCAGTCAAAGGAGTGTAAATTTTGATGGGCCTCTTCTCCACATTGAATAGATTTTCGCGAATATGTTTTTGGGTGAGGGCTATGACATTGTGAACAGGATAAGTAGACTTTTGATATGGTAGAAGAGGCTTTTGGGATGGAGGCATTTGAAGTGGCGCACAATACCAAGGGACTTGGTGTAGAGGTGTTTGATATTGAGGAGCTTGTAAGGGAGGACTCGGCAGGCTCGGAGTAAGATATGGGGTTCTGGAACCATAAGCATGATGTTGAGGAGGATATGGGTAATTTGAAATGTGAGTGTTCTTTAGAGGCATTTGAATGGAGCTTGGTTGATTTTGATAAGTGGGGTAAGTTGGTGGAGGATGAGAAATACGGTGAGTGAGTGGAGGGTTATCTTGGAGAGTGGCTTGACTTGTGACAGGCGACTTATTTATGTTTGTCTCCAGAGTGGGATCGACAGAGAGTAACATTTTGGTCCACCCGCGCATATCAGACACTTCTTCTTCTAATTCCTTTATTTTCTTTTTCAAGTTTGACACCAACTCGTCCGAAGGATGCTTCTTTTCAATAGTCTTACTCATAACCTTCTCATAAGTCGCTTTCCTCTTCCCTTTGCGGTTCTCATTTGGAAGAGAAGGAAGAGTGTCATTTGATCACGTATGGTAAACCATGGTCTACAGATCAACCGTTGGGGAAGGGTAAAAATAACAGTAAAAGCAAAAGAAAATCCAAGTTAGAGCGTTGCATTAATTGAGATAACAAACACATTGTTTTAAGATAAACGCCCTAAATGCAAAGAGCCTCGTTGAGCCAGAGGTAGGCCTAAGACGGCATATAAGTGATGCACAATAATTAATTCAAGCCTTATTTGCCGATTGGAGTTTAGAGTCAGAGAAATAAAAGCGATCTTTATTTATTATAAAATTCGAACAATACATCATAATTGAAAAACGAAAACTGAAATAAACTAAGTGAAAGGGGTAACAAATGGGAAAGTCATCCTAAATTCTGAAAATCTTGAAGATATTGGTTCCAAGAGCTTGGCGCCAATTGACCTCTTCTATAGGGAGTGACTTCATTCTTGATCTTCAACACGTTGCGTGCCCATATGTTTTCCATTTTCATCAGTGAGACCATAGTATCCTTCCTCACTCACTTCTCTGTCTTTGACCTCCTTTAGGATCCATATGTAATATCCACGTGTGCATAAGGCATGTCGTGCACTCATAGGAATGATTAACACTCGCTCTCATCTTCGAAGTATGATGTGGACTTGTGGTTTATCTAATCCCAATTCATACTTAAACTGCTCCATGTCGAACCGGAGTGGCATTACCTGAGTTCACCCAAATTGGCGGAGTACTCGAAGATGAGTGTATGGTTGAACACCTTTCAAGCCAATGAGCTTAATGAAGTATCGGTCCATCGCCTCTTACTATTGCATGAGGGGTGGACAACCAATGGAGCTTCCATTGAATGTGGTAGCTCTCGAGCTCTGTCAAGAATATCTGCCAGTCTACGAATCCTACAGGGGCAGTGAAAGCTACCATTCATCTTGGATGATTATCAATCTTGTTGCCATAACCAAGAAAAATGTCTACCACATCATACCGTAGGTAGAAGTGTTCAATAGCCCATAATTGCAGCAAAAGGTTGCATCCTCGAAAAACATTCGACCATCGACGCATGCTGACAGACTCCTCATTATTTCCGCCAAGATCATAGGTACTAGGGTTTTCCTAGGTTTGCCCTCTCTTTGGGCTAAATCTCGACCACATAACTCAAGCGTGTGTCAATCCTTCCCCCTCTTAGGAAAACCAGGGATCCTAATAGGGCAATGGCAAAGGCATTTAGGCGATATGTTTCCCATTCCTCGACGGAGCATTCAAACTCATTCAAAAAAGAGTAATAACTATCATCTCGGCCAAAGCGTGAATACAGAAAGTCGAAATGAATCCACCCAAGGTCTAGAGAAGGCAAGGTTGGATTTGACTTCATTCCCAGACTTTTTAGAAACTCCCTCGATGATGGCTTATATGGTACTATCATTTCACACTCGTGGTATGGCATGTCAATGAAACCACTTATCTCCTCAATCGTTGGTGCCAAGTCAAAATCCACGAATTTGAAGACCATCCTCACAGGGTCCCAAAATTCTAGCAAGGCCCTAATCAAGTGAGGGTTTGGTATGACAAAGATGAGGTAGGTAAGACCGCCCAACAGCTGACGAATCTCTCTTTGCGATCCTCTTAATATCAATCCACCAGCTCCTTAGCTTGTAGTTTACATCTACGACCATTTGCGGTTTGGGAGTTGAAAATCCATGACTCTGCAAACAAAACAACAAACGATTTCTAAACTCCATTTTGGCAAATTTGGCTTAATTTAATTATTATGACCACATTGACACATAATTATGCAATTTGTCTAAAGGGTGTTGGGGCCCTTTAGACGATAAGGTGGCTACTAATCATGCGGATTGACACCAAGGGTCAAACCACCTAGGGCTTATGCAACATGTATGACCTAATCAATTTCTAAGAGTTGGCTTGACACGGACTTGAAAGGGGTTCTATGCGAGAAGGCTCGTGGTTTCCGTAATAACTATCCGTTCCGTCCACGCATATGCCGACTCTCTATAATTGGGTGTTTGAAGAGAATTGAGTAGTTGTGAGAGGTGCAAAGGCACAACATCACGGTAACAAAATAAAAAAGGAAGAGGGTCCCAATTGGGGGAAGTATGAGCGGAATGTCAGTTTATCAAAGCAGTAACATTTAGCATTAGTTGAAAGCGGTAACATATAGACAATTTTAAGGAAAGCAGTAAATAAATAAATAAATACAAAAATAAGATGCAAACACATAAATAAATTAAGCAAATAAGGAAAGAAATAAGGTTTAAACATGGAATACACAAATAAGGGAAAAGGGAAAGGCGAAACATGGAATAATCAAATAAGGGAGAGGGAAAGGACTAAACATGAAATAACAATATTTAAGAAAGCGAGTAAACAAGGAAAGTAAATAATTAATTAGACATGACAATAACCAAACAATGAAATAACAGATAAAGTAAACCCCATATAAGCACGAAACACGTAATGGTTAGAACCTAATATCCCCAGCAGAGTCGTCATTCTGTCGCGCCCATTTTTCTCAAAACGGGTTTTATGCACGACCTAACAACTCTTTTGGGCTTTGGGTGGATTAAGAGTCGCCACCTAACGAATTAAGGCGCGTTAGGGCACCTATCTAACCTAACTAATCTAGCTAAGGTCAACGAACCAGAGATCGGGTAAGGGTTCAAATTACCTCGAGGGGAAGGTGTTAGGCATCCCTCGAGGTCCACAAATGTGGGTCCCGATCGTATCTCATGCAATTTATGTGGGGGTTACAAGTAGCAATTAAGGTCACTTCATTTATTATTTATTTAATTAGCATGGTTACTAAGTGATAAATAAATTATATAATTAAGACCACTTTATTTATTTATTTAATAAATTAAACATGCATAACTAGGTGATAACACAATATTAAACAATTAAGACACTTAAATTACTTTAATTAGTTTATCATGCACAACTAAGTGACAACATGAAATTAAGCAATTAAGGGCATTTTAGTTATTTTAATTAATTAGCTAAGCATGCAAGACTAAGCGATAATATAAAAAAACAAATAAATATAAATAATTAATAAAGAGATAATCGAGGAGACAGAAGTTACACCAAAAATAAGCAAACAAGATTTTTATTTTAATTGAGCTACCCCAAATAATTATAATTATAAACACATAAAGGGATAAAAGGATAAGGAGACTCTGAAGGACTTTATGGATCAGCACTCGACTTTCCTTATTTCGGTCGGCTTCTCGTAGGACTAGACAAAACCAAGGTTTATCCTTAAGACCGAGTCGATGTCGTCATCTCCATAGGGTCCAAACTACCCTTCCCCACCACCGCATGCATTTCGTCTCTAAGAGATGCCTAGCGTCCCCGCTTAAGGTTCAAGAGGCATTAGACTACTATTAGGAAAGTTTTAGACTGAAATAAACTCTTAATAGGCCCACCTAGACACCAAGTCAAACATGTTGGATGAACATTTAGCACATAAAATCTCATATTGGCCTCTAAATTTTAATATACATGCTGACATACAGAAATAATGTTAAAGGATTCATACTAAGTGTGTGCATACGAATAGATATTGACAACATAATTATACACAATTTATTTTATGAATTTCAGAGGGGCAGAAAATTGATACAAGTGAAAAAACGATTATTATTTAATTTTAAGAGTGACAACAAGCCATTAGAGAATGCGAAAATACACTAAACATGAACGGAGCAGAGAATAGTCATGCATAAATTCATTTTATTTCAGTTGCATGCCGAAAAAAAAGTTAATTGGTTTTATTTTAATTCGTAGAAAAAAAATTGCAGTGCAGATATTAACTAATTACAGATTAATTCAAGTAGAAACATGTGAGCAGAAGTATTGAAAAGTAATGGCAGATTTAATCAGGACATAGGATTTAAACCGGATTTTAACATGCTTGATTTATTTTACTGACCAGAAAAATAGTTTGTTACAGGAATCAATTAACAGTGGAAGGGAGTATACAAAAATATTTATTTTACTTACTTAATCATGCTGACAAATATTAGAGAAAACTTTTTAACAAGCCGATTTGATCTTATTAATTAAGTCCTATGGACATGATATCTAAGTGTAAACATGCTGAAAATAGTATCAAAATATAGGCATGACATCTATTTCATTTAAGCAAATTATTAAACCCTATAGGCATGATATTTATTTAAAATGTAACAAAGTTTACACCTATATGCATACATACTACACTTCTAAAATTATTTAGATTCTATAGACATGATATCTATTTAAACAGATTATTAAGCACTTTAGGCAGAACTTTATGGCAAACTGAATGTTATTTCTGGACATATTTTATTGACATGATATTAATCTAGACCTAAAGACGTGACTTTTAAATAGATTGACATGCTAACCGCATGACCCAACTGATTTGCTCAAATTAGATTGAAGTCATAGAAGAATGATGTCAAAATAATATAAACCAAATTTCGAATTTGAATAACATTAGCATGTGAGACAAGATTCTACGAGTCCAAGATCAAGCAAATTTGAACATATATTCATGATACGTTGATTAATCTGATAAGGTTATAAACAAAGGTTGATTTTAAGTCAATATTAAAATATATTCTAATATGCTTGCAAGGTTTACGATTTAAGCAACGTAGGCATGTTTTAGCAATCACACATAGCAAAAATAAACTAAACTAGAAATAAAAGAAACAATTAGCACGTATATCCCCCTCCCCCTTAGACGATCCCCAAGTTATTTCATATATATAGCGAGAGTTGAGAGTTATACAAATTATTACAAAATAATAACAAAAATAAAATAATGTGCAAAATAAATTCAGCGTGGCTAGCACTTCCATCCCATGGCGACTCTACAATATCTTGAACTTTAAGCTCAAGAACCTGCTAGAAGGGAAAATGTAACACATATATATAATGGCAAAACAATCGTAATATCAAATAGCAACAAATTACTTTCGTGAATATAAGCAGCACACATGACATTAATTACTTCATATTTATGAGTAGGAAAGTGATACACAAACATATTTCAACTAATCACGGAAGTATAAAATCAAGTGTAGAACACGGATTGATAAGATGGACCTGGACGCCTCCTTTATTTAAATAAAATCCATTTTTGGATTTATGCATACAAGTAATTAACAATAATACAAAACAGAAAGTTAAATGTATAGAAATATACTAACCGGTTAGGCCGTTTAGTAAATCAGCAATGAAGATAAACTTAATTTGAAAACGACCGAACACGGCAAATCAGCAACACAGATAGGAATTTTATTTTAACCGAAAGCACTTAATTCTTTTTAGTAGAGTGTAATGCATTTTTTCTTAGTATTTTAGTATGTGAGCCAAAGTTAGTTTGCCTCTAAAATAATGAGAGGATGCCTCGTTTATATACTAAGTGAGAGGGCACAATAATAAGGGAAAGAAATAATTTAGGAGCCAATTATAACATGCTTTCCTTAAACGAAAGGAGTATAAAATCAGTCCCATATTTATTTATTATTTTTACCAAATATAAATAAGTAAGAAATATGGTTAAGCTTAAATAAGGTGAGAAAATAAATTAATAAGAGCACATCTCGGCCAAATTTCCTTAAACAAACAATATAAAGAAATCAACCGAGGTCCTTTACCAAAAAATAACCAAAAGTAAACAACAATATAATATAAGTACGGTAAATAATCAACTAACAAGTCATCTTATTTACTAATATTAAGGATAGTTATTTAAGAGTAGGAATACAATTTACATCCCTAATCTCTTGCCATAACAAAACAGTGAGCAAATTCGTAAGAATCAATTACTTCAATCATTGATGACAACTAATATGTCCAAATCAGCGAAGAGAGGAAACGATGAAAGGTAAATTACATATATTATCGATAGTATCAAAACAATCTACAAGAGGAAGTATTAAGGCGTCAATTGCAGAGACCAATCAATAAGATAGAGAATAGGCAATTATGCATACCATAATCAAACTCCAAAATCAATTCGATAATATTCTACCCTAGACAATTTATTCTAATTCTAATTTCACCGTGGTGTAAGGTCAATTAAGGATAACCATAAATAATAGTACTAACAATTATTAAAGATTGCATGGGATCAATTATATTTAAACTTATCAAACTAGACTCCAAAATTAAATTGATCAATTAAGGGTGCAAAGACCACAATTAGGCTAGACAATATATTACTCCTAATCTAAATTAAAAAAAAAGAAGTGTAGAATCAATTAAGGGGCAAAAATATGTAGAGATCATTGAACAATTCTACACCCAAACACACAATCAAGCAAAAGTCACAGAACAAAGCTTGGGTCCTCTCTTGACAAGCATAACATGTATATTAGGGGCAGAAAACTAACAACAACAATAGTTCATAGCATCGTAAAATGACAACCAACAATAGCATTATTTAAGAGGGAACAACTTTCACATGACAATAACATGAATGAATTAAGCAAAAATAGGCGATGATAGTTTAAAAGAACAGAAACGAACCTGGACGGATCTTAGTAGATCCGTCTTTGGTGAGCTCAAAATCTCTAAAAGAGACTCCGTCGGAGCTCGATGTTGTCGCTGCTGGTCGGAGTTGCCATGCTGTCCGACGTCATTGCTGGTTGTTGGAGTGCGCCTAGTTGCTGCTCGTTCTGACCAGAGTTTGTCTGCGTTGGCTGCTGGCTGCTGCCTGGTGGCTGTTCAGAGGAGCTGGAGGCGCCGGTTGCTGGCGATTTTCGTAGGCTATTTATTGTCTCTGTGTAGCTGCTGTTAGCAGCTGTCTGCTGCTAGATAAGAGAGGGAGGGGGAGAGGGAGATGCGGCGCTAAGGGGAGGAGAGGAGAGGAAGAATTGCCGATCAGAGCAGCCTCCGATCGCTGCTACCGGAGGAGAAGATCGGGGAAGAGAGAGAGAGAGGGGGAGGCGGCGGCTGATCTCCAAGGGAAAAGAGAAAGGGTTCAATTTTTAGGGTATTGGGCTTTTGATATTAGAATAGGAAAGAAACAAGTGATTTAAACTTATTCATTGAAACAAACTAAGATAAGTGGTCAGGATTGAATAGGACAGGATTAACGGTTAGGATTAAAAGATAGGGCTTTAGGAATTGAATAGAAAATGTCTAAGATTTAAAACACAGATGGCTATAATTGAAAAGAGAATTGGAATTGGATAGGCTAAAATTGCAAGTATTAGAATAAAAGTGGTTACAATTTAAATGATTTAGAGGAAATTTAAAAGAAATGCTATCCAATTTAAATACTACAAAATATTATAATTAAATTACTTAATTTTAAAACATTTGAGTTATTTCGAGTTTTACTAATAATTTAAAAATATTTTAATAGTATTACAATATATTTATACACATCATGCATACTAAAATTACAATTTTTAGACAAAATCGACTAAAATTTTAGAATTCAAAATGTGTTTTAATATGTGTATTTAATCGGATAGCATTCCCAAAAGGGTTAAAGGTCGGTCAAAATTGGGTGTCAACAGTTGCCCATTGGTTGCTTGGGAATGAAGGATGAATTGTCGGGCAACCAACGTTGACTTAGTAGCCGATTTTGTCCGACTAACGAGAGATGTCAGTGGGATCACTTGAAATAATAAAAAGTTGGAAAAGGGTACGACCGAGACTTTGGTATTAAGCTGCCTACATATCTCTGGTTATATGAGAATCAGGTCGTGTGTAGTTCTGGATTCAGGAGCAAACGAAACTCCTAAAGATTGAAAGAGTGCTATGGTATTCGAACGGAACGATATTGGCTTGAATGGATAAGATTAGAGTAGTGAGAAAGGCATGACATAGAGATTTCAATATAAGAGTGCAGAATCCGATGAAAAGCAGTAATATGAGTAGCCAATGGTTAAATGAAAATGGCAATATGAGTAGCGAAGAAATTGATAGGGTCTTTGTTGTGATAGATGTAAGTACAATAATTGTAGCCGAGAGGGAGATTGATCTCGCCTGCAAAATGTTAGTCTCTGCAAATTTGTAGCTTAGAGCAAACGATAAAGGTAACATGATGCAATTTTCCATATCGACAATGATGTTTGCCATAAGACTATGAAAATGATGTCTTAGGCTATAATGTCTAGGGCCATGATATGCAAAAAATTATATCCTCACGTCATGAAAATATTGTCTGCAGGCCATGAAAATGATGCCTTTAGACTATGACATATTTGGATCATGATAACCAGAAAGTAAATCCTTAGGCCATGATATGATGTCACCAGGCCATGAAAAAATGATGCCTTTAGACCATGATGCCTTAGGAATATGAGCAATGAGTAAAGAAAGTGTATCTGTAATTCGGACATCTGTTGATACTTGTAGCTTGTTTGGAGTTTATTCGGACATATGCAATTCCGAGCACAATGCAGTCTCGGGCACATGCAATATTGGGCACAATGCAACCTCGGGCTCAATGCAATCTCGGGCATAATGCAATATCGGGCACATGCAATTCGGGCTCAATGCAATCTCGGGCACATGCAGATCTCGGGCACAATACAATCTCGGGCATAATGCAATCTTGGGCACATGCAATATCGGGCACATACAATATCGGGCACAATGCAATTCTCGGGCACATGCAATGATGCAATCTTCGGGGCACATGCAATATTGGGCACAATGCAATCTTCGGGCACATGCAATATCGGGCACAATGCAATTATCGGGCACATGCAATGATGTAATTTTCAGGCACAATGCAATTCTCGGGCACATGCAATATCGGGAACAATGCAATTCTAGGGCACATGCAATGATGTAATTCTCGGGCACATGCAATATCGGGCACAATGCAATCTTTGGGCACATGCAATTCACGGGCACATGCAGTATCGGGCATAATGCAATCTTCGGGCATATGCAATAGTTGATTTGAGGCATAGACCTTCATCTTATTGAAAGGATTGAGTGTCATTTGTTAACGAATTCGGAATATTGTAGCTTTGACCCTTCGTCCTATTGTAAAGAGTGGGTGCAGTTGAATGTTGATTTGTCGGGCTTGATATAAAGTAGCTTGATTCTTTCGTCTGATTGGAAAGATGTACCAATAATTAGCGATCTGTCGGGCTCAAAAATAACTTAGTCATTCATTCATGTTAGAAGGATAGGGCGCCGTTTATTGGCGATTTATCAAGCTCAAAATAACTTGGTCCTTCATCCTGTCGGAAGGATAGTATGCCATTTGGCTGGCGATTTAGGCTCAGTATAGAGTAATTTGGTCCTTCATCACGTCGGAAGGACAATATGCCATTTGACTGGCGATTGTCGGGCTCAAAATAACTTGATCTTTCATACTGTTGGAAGGATAGTATGCCATTTGACTGGTGATTGAGATCAATATAGATGAGTTTGGTCCTTCGCCATTGATTAGTGATTTGTCGGATATATCGGCACATTGATCCTTCAAGTAGTGTTGAAGTTGCTTCTTGTATATGTACCTGTCTTTTCTGCATTCAAAGAAAAATAGTTAGTTAAGGGGAGGTTGATTTGTATCCCTGATTCGACGTAGCATGCTCCTTTGACATCTGCTAGAATGTCTTTTGAAGTGTTGTCAAAAATTTGGAGGTCCCCTCAAAATTTTCTGCCCCAGTGTAGAACCTCTGCTATTCTGATTTTTGATGTAGATTGTAGCTTGATTGTTGTGAATTTTTTTGAGGATCTCAAAAATTCTGCCCCAGTCTTGATTTGCAAGAAAATATGTTTTTGAAGAAATTTTTGAAACCCTTTCAAAAATTCTGCCCCAGTATCGAGATCTAGGAAGGAGAATGCTCTTTGAAGGAATTTTTTAGACCCTCTCAAAAATTCTGCCCCAGTTACACAGTCTAGGGGGAAAATGAGATTTTTATTATAATAAGACCGAACTCCAAAGGAGCGCCTACGTATCCCCTCTTAAACAGAAATCAGGTCTGACGTAGTTTTCAAATACAGAGAGCATAAAACAGAGCATTCTTAACCAATACTGAAAATGACAGATTTTGACTAACTTTATTGCCCATATGCTAATATGGGTACCTGAATGTAGAAAACATAAACTTAAATGGCTCAAGGCTCTTATTGGAAACTGCTTCCAAATGAGCTTCGACATGCTCATTGTTGGGATTCCGTTGGCGCGAAGTTGTCCAAGCATATGATCTTGGTATCAATCAATTGTTGAATCTTATCTTTCAGATCACGACATTCTTCTATGGTATGTCCTTTCATCCCTGAGTGATAAGCACAAACCTTAGTGGGTTCAATCCACCTTGCACGTACATTCATCTTTATTTCACTGATAGGAGCGATGTGACCAGTAATCCTCAACTTTTCATATAACTGATCTATAGGCTCAGTCAAAGGAGTGTAAATTTTGATGGGCCTCTTCTCCACATTGAATAGATTTTCGCGAATATGTTTTTGGGTGAGGGCTATGACATTGTGAACAGGATAAGTAGACTTTTGATATGGTAGAAGAGGCTTTTGGGATGGAGGCATTTGAAGTGGCGCACAATACCAAGGGACTTGGTGTAGAGGTGTTTGATATTGAGGAGCTTGTAAGGGAGGACTCGGCAGGCTCGGAGTAAGATATGGGGTTCTGGAACCATAAGCATGATGTTGAGGAGGATATGGGTAATTTGAAATGTGAGTGTTCTTTAGAGGCATTTGAATGGAGCTTGGTTGATTTTGATAAGTGGGGTAAGTTGGTGGAGGATGAGAAATACGGTGAGTGAGTGGAGGGTTATCTTGGAGAGTGGCTTGACTTGTGACAGGCGACTTATTTATGTTTGTCTCCAGAGTGGGATCGACAGAGAGTAACATTTTGGTCCACCCGCGCATATCAGACACTTCTTCTTCTAATTCCTTTATTTTCTTTTTCAAGTTTGACACCAACTCGTCCGAAGGATGCTTCTTTTCAATAGTCTTACTCATAACCTTCTCATAAGTCGCTTTCCTCTTCCCTTTGCGGTTCTCATTTGGAAGAGAAGGAAGAGTGTCATTTGATCACGTATGGTAAACCATGGTCTACAGATCAACCGTTGGGGAAGGGTAAAAATAACAGTAAAAGCAAAAGAAAAATCCAAGTTAGAGCGTTGCATTAATTGAGATAACAAACACATTGTTTTAAGATAAACGCCCTAAATGCAAAGAGCCTCGTTGAGCCAGAGGTAGGCCTAAGACGGCATATAAGTGATGCACAATAATTAATTCAAGCCTTATTTGCCGATTGGAGTTTAGAGTCAGAGAAATAAAAGCGATCTTTATTTATTATAAAATTCGAACAATACATCATAATTGAAAAACGAAAAACTGAAATAAACTAAGTGAAAGGGGTAACAAATGGGAAAGTCATCCTAAATTCTGAAAATCTTGAAGATATTGGTTCCAAGAGCTTGGCGCCAATTGACCTCTTCTATAGGGAGTGACTTCATTCTTGATCTTCAACACGTTGCGTGCCCATATGTTTTCCATTTCATCAGTGAGACCATAGTATCCTTCCTCACTCACTTCTCTGTCTTTGACCTCCTTTAGGATCCATATGTAATATCCACGTGTGCATAAGGCATGTCGTGCACTCATAGGAATGATTAACACTCGCTCTCATCTTCGAAGTATGATGTGGACTTGTGGTTTATCTAATCCCAATTCATACTTAAACTGCTCCATGTCGAACCGGAGTGGCATTACCTGAGTTCACCCAAATTGGCGGAGTACTCGAAGATGAGTGTATGGTTGAACACCTTTCAAGCCAATGAGCTTAATGAAGTATCGGTCATCGCCTCTTACTATTGCATGAGGGGTGGACAACCAATGGAGCTTCCATTGAATGTGGTAGCTCTCGAGCTCTGTCAAGAATATCTGCCAGTCTACGAATCCTACAGGGGCAGTGAAAGCTACCATTCATCTTGGATGATTATCAATCTTGTTGCCATAACCAAGAAAAATGTCTACCACATCATACCGTAGGTAGAAGTGTTCAATAGCCCATAATTGCAGCAAAAGGTTGCATCCCTCGAAAAACATTCGACCATCGACGCATGCTGACAGACTCCTCATTATTTCCGCCAAGATCATAGGTACTAGGGTTTTCCTAGGTTTGCCCTCTCTTTGGGCTAAATCTCGAACCACATAACTCAAGCGTGTGTCAATCCTTCCCCTTATCTTAGGAAAAATCAGGGATCCTAATAGGGCAATGGCAAAGACATTTAGGCGATATGTTTCCCATTCTTCGACGGAGCATTCAAACTCATCAATAAAAGAGTAATAACTATCATCTCGGTCAAAGCGTGAATACAGAAAGTCGAAATGAATCCACCCAAGGTCTAGAGAAGGCAAGGTTGGATTTGACTTCATTCCCAGACTTTTTAGAAACTCCCTCGATGATGGCCTATATGGTACTATCATTTCACACTCGTGGTATGGCATGTCAATGAAACCACTTATCTCCTCAATCGTTGGCGTCAAGTCAAAATTCACGAATTTGAAGACCATTCTCACAGGGTCCCAAAATTCTAGTAAGGCCCTAATCAGGTGAGGATTTGATATGACAAAGATGAGGTAGGTAAGACCGCCCAACGCTTGACGAATCTCTTTTTTGCGATCCCTCTTAATATCAATCCACCAGCTCCTTAGCTTGTAGTTTACATCTATGACCATTTGCGAGTTTGGGGAGTTGAAAGCATCCATGACTCTGCAAACAGAACAACAAACGATTTCTAAACTCCATTTTGGCAAATTTGGCTTAATTTAATTATTATGACCACATTGACACATAATTATGCAATTTGTCTAAAGGGTGTTGGGGCCCTTTAGACGATAAGGTGGCTACTAATCATACAGATTGACACCAAGGGTCAAACCACCTAAGGCTTATACAACATGTATGACCTAATTACACTTTCTAAGAGTTGGCTTGACACGGACTTGAAAGGGGTTCTATGCGAGAAGGCTCGTGGTTTCCTGGTAGTAAGATTATCCGTTCCGTCCACGCATATGCCGACTCTCTATAATTGGTTGTTTGAAAAGAATTAGAGTAGTTGTGAGAGGTGCAAAAGTACAACAACACGGTAACAAAATAAAAAGGAAGAGGGTCCCAATTGGGGGAAGTATGAGCGGAATGTCAATTTATCAAAGCGGTAACATTTAGCATTTAGATTGAAAGCGGTACCATATAGACAATTTTAAGGAAAGCAGTAAATAAATAAATAAATACAAAAAATAAGCATGCAAACACATAAATAAATTAAGCAAATAAGAGAAGAAAATAAGGTTTAAACATGGAATACACAAATAAGGGAAAAGGGAAAGGGCGAAACATGAGAATAATCAAATAAGAGAGAGAGAAATGGACTAAACATAGAAATAACAATATTTAAAGAAAGCGAGTAAACAAGGAAAGTAAATAATTAATTAGACATGACAATAACCAAACAATGAAATAACAGATAAAGTAAACCCCATATAAGCACGAAACACGTAATGGTTAGAACCTAATATCCCCAGCGGAGTCGTCATTCTGTCGCGTCCCATTTTTCGCAAAACGGGTTTTAATGCACAACCTAACAACTCTTTTGGGCTTTGGGTGGATTAAAGAGTCGCCACCTAATGAATTAAGGCGCGTTAGGGCACCTATCTAACCTAACTAAGTCTAGCTAAGGTCAACGAACCAGAGATCGGGTAAGGGTTCAAATTACCTCGAGGGGAAGGTGTTAGGCATCCCTCGAGGTCCACAAATGTGGGTCCCGATCGTATCTCATGCAATTTATGTGGGGGTTACAAGTAGCAATTAAGGTCACTTCATTTATTATTTATTTAATTAGCATGGTTACTAAGTGATAAATAAATTATATAATTAAGACCACTTTATTTATTTATTTAATAAATTAAACATGCATAACTAGGTGATAACACAATATTAAACAATTAAGACACTTAAATTACTTTAATTAGTTTATCATGCACAACTAAGTGACAACATGAAATTAAGCAATTAAGGGCATTTTAGTTATTTTAATTAATTAGCTAAGCATGCAAGACTAAGCGATAATATAAAAAAACAAATAAATATAAATAATTAATAAAGAGATAATCGAGGAGACAGAAGTTACACCAAAAATAAGCAAACAAGATTTTTATTTTAATTGAGCTACCCCAAATAATTATAATTATAAACACATAAAGGGATAAAAGGATAAGGAGACTCTGAAGGACTTTATGGATCAGCACTCGACTTTCCTTATTTCGGTCGGCTTCTCGTAGGACTAGACAAAACCAAGGTTTATCCTTAAGACCGAGTCGATGTCGTCATCTCCATAGGGTCCAAACTACCCCTTCCCCACCACCGCATGCATTTCGTCTCTAAGAGATGCCTAGCGTCCCCGCTTAAGGTTCAAGAGGCATTAGACTACTATTAGGAAAGTTTTAGACTGAAATAAACTCTTAATAGGCCCACCTAGACACCAAGTCAAACATGTTGGATGAACATTTAGCACATAAAATCTCATATTGGCCTCTAAATTTTAATATACATGCTGACATACAGAAATAATGTTAAAGGATTCATACTAAGTGTGTGCATACGAATAGATATTGACAACATAATTATAACAATTTATTTTATGAATTTCAGAGGGGCAGAAAATTGATACAAGTGAAAAAACGATTATTATTTAATTTTAAGAGTGACAACAAGCCATTAGAGAATGCGAAAAATACACTAAACATGAACGGAGCAGAGAATAGTCATGCATAAATTCATTTTATTCAGTTGCAGCATGCCGAAAAAAAAAGTTAATTGGTTTATTTTAATTCGTAGAAAAAAAATTGCAGTGCAGATATTAACTAATTACAGATTAATTCAAGTAGAAACATGTGAGCAGAAGTATTGAAAAGTAATGGCAGATTTAATCAGGACATAGGATTTAAACCGGATTTTAACATGCTTGATTTATTTTACTGACCAGAAAAATAGTTTGTTACAGGAATCAATTAACAGTGGAAGGGAGTATACAAAAATATTTATTTTACTTACTTAATCATGCTGACAAATATTAGAGAAAACTTTTTAACAAGCCGATTTGATCTTATTAATTAAGTCCTATGGACATGATATCTAAGTGTAAACATGCTGAAAATAGTATCAAAATATAGGCATGACATCTATTTCATTTAAGCAAATTATTAAACCCTATAGGCATGATATTTATTTAAAATGTAACAAAGTTTACACCTATATGCATACATACTACACTTCTAAAATTATTTAGATTCTATAGACATGATATCTATTTAAACAGATTATTAAGCACTTTAGGCAGAACTTTATGGCAAACTGAATTTATGTTATTTCTGGACATATTTTATTGACATGATATTAATCTAGACCTAAAGACGTGACTTTTAAATAGATTGACATGCTAACCGCATGACCCAACTGATTTGCTCAAATTAGATTGAAGTCATAGAAGAATGATGTCAAAATAATATAAACCAAATTTCGAATTTGAATAACATTAGCATGTGAGACAAGATTCTACGAGTCCAAGATCAAGCAAATTTGAACATATATTCATGATACGTTGATTAATCTGATAAGGTTATAAACAAAGGTTGATTTTAAGTCAATATTAAAATATATTCTAATATGCTTGCAAGGTTTACGATTTAAGCAACGTAGGCATGTTTTAGCAATCACACATAGCAAAAATAAACTAAACTAGAAATGAAAAGAAACAATTAGCACGTATATCCCCCTCCCCCTTAGACGATCCCCAAGTTATTTCATATATATAGCGAGAGTTGAGAGTTATACAAATTATTACAAAATAATAACAAAAATAAAATAATGTGCAAAATAAATTCAGCGTGGCTAGCACTTCCATCCCATGGCGACTCTACAATATCTTGAACTTTAAGCTCAAGAACCTGCTAGAAGGGAAAATGTAACACATATATATAATGGCAAAACAATCGTAATATCAAATAGCAACAAATTACTTTCGTGAATATAAGCAGCACACATGACATTAATTACTTCATATTTATGAGTAGGAAAGTGATACACAAACATATTTCAACTAATCACGGAAGTATAAAATCAAGTGTAGAACACGGATTGATAAGATGGACCTGGACGCCTCCTTTATTTAAATAAAATCCATTTTTGGATTTATGCATACAAGTAATTAACAATAATACAAAACAGAAAGTTAAATGTATAGAAATATACTAACCGGTTAGGCCGTTTAGTAAATCAGCAATGAAGATAAACTTAATTTGAAAACGACCCGAACACGGCAAATCAGCAACACAGATAGGAATTTTATTTTTAACCGAAAGCACTTAATTCTTTTTAGTAGAGTGTAATGCATTTTTTCTTAGTATTTTAGTATGTGAGCCAAAGTTAGTTTGCCTCTAAAATAATGAGAGGATGCCTCGTTTATATACTAAGTGAGAGGGCACAATAATAAGGGAAAGAAATAATTTAGGAGCCAATTATAACATGCTTTCCTTAAACGAAAGGAGTATAAAATCAGTCCCATATTTATTTATTATTTTTACCAAATATAAATAAGTAAGAAATATGGTTAAGCTTAAATAAGGTGAGAAAATAAATTAATAAGAGCACATCTCGGCCAAATTTCCTTAAACAAACAATATAAAGAAATCAACCGAGGTCCTTTACCAAAAATAACCAAAAGTAAACAACAATATACAATATAAGTACGGTAAATAATCAACTAACAAGTCATCTTATTTACTAATATTAAGGATAGTTATTTAAGAGTAGGAATACAATTTACATCCCTAATCTCTTGCCATAACAAAACAGTGAGCAAATTCGTAAGAATCAATTACTTCAATCATTGATGACAACTAATATGTCCAAATCAGCGAAGAGAGGAAACGATGAAAGGTAAATTACATATATTATCGATAGTATCAAAACAATCTACAAGAGGAAGTATTAAGGCGTCAATTGCAGAGACCAATCAATAAGATAGAGAATAGGCAATTATGCATTACCATAATCAAACTCCAAAATCAATTCGATAATATTCTACCCTAGACAATTTATTCTAATTCTAATTTCACCGTGGTGTAAGGTCAATTAAGGATAACCATAAATAATAGTACTAACAATTATTAAAGATTGCATGGGATCAATTATATTTAAACTTATCAAACTAGACTCCAAAATTAAATTGATCAATTAAGGGTGCAAAGACCACAATTAGGCTAGACAATATATTACTCCTAATCTAAATTAAAAAAAAGAAGTGTAGAATCAATTAAGGGGCAAAAATATGTAGAGATCATTGAACAATTCTACACCCAAACACACAATCAAGCAAAAGTCACAGAACAAAGCTTGGGTCCTCTCTTGACAAAGCATAACATGTATATTAGGGGCAGAAAACTAACAACAACAATAGTTCATAGCATCGTAAAATGACAACCAACAATAGCATTATTTAAGAGGGAACAACTTTCACATGACAATAACATGAATGAATTAAGCAAAAATAGGCGATGATAGTTTAAAAGAACAGAAACGAACCTGGACGGATCTTAGTAGATCCGTCTTTGGTGAGCTCAAAATCTCTAAAAAGGGTCTCCGTTGGAGCTCGTCGTTTTCGCTGCTGGTCGAAGTTTCCACGCTGTCCGACGTCGCTGCTGGTTGTTGGAGTGCGCCTGGTTGCTGCTTGCTGCTGACCAGTGTTTGTCTGCGTTGGCTGCTGGCTGCTGGCTGTTGGCTGGTGGTTGTTCGGAGGAGTTGGAGGCGCCGGTTGCTGGCGATATTCGCCGGCTATTTGTTGTCTCTGTGTAGCTGCTGTTAGCAGTTGCTTGCTGCTAGATAAAAGAGGGAGGGGGAGAGGGAGATGCGGCGCTAAGGGGAGGAGAAGAGAGGAAGAGTTGCTGGTCAGAGCAGCCTCCGATCGCTGCTACTGGAGGAGAAGATCGGGGAAGAGAGAGAGAGAAGGGGAGACGGCGGCTGATCTCCAAGGGAAAAGAGAATGGGTTCAATTTTTAGGGTATTGGTCTTTTGATATTATAATAGGAAAGAAACGAGTGATTTAATCTTATCCGTTGAAACAAATTAAGATGAGTGGTCAGGATTGAATATGACAGGATTAACAGTTAGGATTAAAAGATAGGGCTTTAGGAATTGAATTGAAAATGGCTAAGATTTAAAACACATATGACTATAATTGAAAAGAGAATTGGAATTGGATAGGCTAAAATTGCAAGGATTAGAATAAAAGTGGTTACAATTTAAATGATTTAGAGGAAATTTAAAAGAAATGCTATCCAATTTAAATACTACAAAATATTATAATTAAAATTACTTAATTTTAAAACATTTGAGTTATTTCGAGTTTTACTAATAATTTAAAAATATTTTAATAGTATTTACAATAATTTTTATACAGTATGCATACTAAAATTACAATTTTTAGACAAAATCGACTAAAATTTTAGAATTCAAAATGTGTTTTAAAATGCGTATTTAATCGGATAGCATTCTCAAAAGGATTAAAGGTCTGTCAAAATTGGGTGTCAACACATGTCATTTACAAAACCTTGCAAAAACTGATCAACTTAGAAGTTTTGCCTAACTTCTAGTGCAATAAATCAAAATGTCAAGTATGTGTTATTGAAAGGAATTTTAATACCTTAGAATTGATTTACACTGACATTTGTGATATGAAGTTAACACCATCTTGGTGGGAAAAAGTGTTTCATAAATTTTATTGACAATTGCACTAGATATTGTTATGTTTATTTACTGAAAGGTAAGGATGAAGCAATGGAAACATATTGGCAATTTAAAACTGAAGTTGAAAATCAGTTGGATAAAGAGATTGTCATTGTAGACACGTAATTTTTGACTGAATTTAACGTATTACACCATTTTTAGTACATAAATATTTCTTTTATATATAAATTAAATATTTTATTTTTCATCGTATTTTAGTAAGTTTATTTTGAAAGATTGAAAAACTACAAAAAATATATGTTTTTTTTTTAATTTTAATAAATAAGCTAGTATTTCTTAATTATATTTTTAGACTAGCTATTTGACTTTTCTCATATTTTATTAATTCAAAATAATTAATTAATATTTTTATTATTATGGTTTATATATATATATATAATTTAATAAATATAATAACCTAAACTACCCACACTACCTCACTACCCCCACTACACCTACCCTCACCCCACATACTCCTCCACTACCCCACTCTTCCCCCCCACATCCACACACACTACACACCTACGTACTACAACACCCATATATACATACATTTATATACTACCTACACTGGCCACAGATACATAGACATACGGAAGGAAAAGAAAACAAGAAAAAAAAACATTTTTTCATCCCAAAAACAAACACACGAGCAAACACAAAAAAAAAAAAAAAACCTTCACATCTCTTTTATTTTCTTTTAAAAATACATCAATTCATCCAGATCTTTGTTTTCTTTCTCATTTCTTTCATATAAATACAACACATATACCACTACATACAATCTATAAAAAGGTTCGTGGTTATTCTAATCGAGGTTCGATCAAAATTTTGCGGTACTTATTCTCTTTATTTAAGGTTCAATTTTGCCTTATTTATTTAATTTATTCATGGAATTTGATGTAATTTTATGATAAATTTTATTATATTTTGTTTCATTCATGAATTTGATAGAAATGATTCATTTGTTAGTTGTTATATCTCTATTTCATGAATGAAGGCGGCTTTAATTGATGATTTTTATTTATTTATTTATTTTTATTTGTTAGTTGTGATCTCTTAAAAATGAACAGGTCATAACATTGTTCTTGTCTTGATTTAGATAATAATGATAAAGTAGGTATAGTTAGGCTAAAAAATAAATATAAATAAATTATTGTTGTTTTATTTTATCAAACAAAAAATGAGATTTATTTTTTGCAATTCGATATTGTTTTCTTTGATTAGAAAATGTACACTTAATTTTGACATCAACTTTAAGAAATTGCAAAAAATAAAAACATATGTAAAATAATCAAAAAAAATTATTCTAGAAGTTTAGTATTTTACTTTATTTGATTTTTTTAGGAATACATATTTTCTTTTAATGTTAGATCAAACACTTAAATAAATTAAAAAATATTTGTTCCAATTAAGAATGTGGTTACACATCTTTTTTGAGATATTAAAATAAACTCAATGATGCGGTGACACACCTTGTCCACTAATATAATTAGTTTTATTATTTTAAGGTAGTGACTTATAAAAATAAGGTTATTAAGTGTGATGCAAAGAAGACAGTTATGTCTCTAAAATGTCAAGATCGAGAATGCAGTTATGCATCCGATTTAAGACTAATAAAATTCAACAATTAAAAAATAAGTGAACCAGGGCCTTAGACACAAATTATCCAAAAATATATTAAAATAAGTATAAGTCAATAAAAGCGACCGTGCTAGAATCACGGGACTCGAGGGATGCCTAATACCTTCCCCTCAGTCAACAGAATTCCTTACCCGAATTTCTAGTTCGTAGACCAAAACTAAAAGAGTCATTTCCTATTGATTAGGGATTCGAAAAGGTGACTTGGAGCACCATAACTCAATTCCAAGTGGCGACTCTGAAACAATAAAATATAATCCCTTAATCAATACCGTCGCTTAAATTGGAAAAACCCTATCTTCCCGCCGCCGTGCGCGAAAAGGGGTGTGACAGTCATGATTAGAAGTGGTAGATGTGGAGAATATGAATCTTCTTTTGCAGAAATATATTAGGAAAATGGAATCATCCATCAAATTACTACACATTCTCACCTCAATCTAATGAAATTGTTGATAGGAAAAAACTGAACTTTGAAGGAAATGTTGAATGTCCTATTTATAAGTTCAGGTTTACCACAAAATTTGTGGGGGGTGCTATCATTATAGCAAAAGAGAACAAAAAAAAATTGTCTGTTCAGAAAGAGAGAAACAAAAAGTTTTGTTTGTTAGTAAAGGGAGTAACAAATAAAAAAAAATGTTTGTTTGTTAAGAAAGGGAGCAACAGAAAGTTGTGTTTGTTCAGTCTTTGTTGTATCCTGATAGAGAATTGTTTGTCGTCCCTTAAAGTTTATACAAGCAATAACTCTTGAAAGATAGTGATCAAACAATTTCCAATACAGTCTATTTCATATGAGAAATGGAAATGAGGGAACTATTCCCAAACGGGTCAAAATAGGACCTAAGACTTTGGATTGTATGTTCATTGGATATGCTACAAATAGTAAAGCATGTCGATTTATGGTTCATAAGTCCGAACTGTTGGATAGTCAAGTGAAGGGTCTAAACGACCTTGGAAAGAACCAAAGGAGAATGTACTTAATAAAGAAATTCGGAGGCGTAGTAAATGTCAATGGACAAATTACTTCCTACGAGTTTGATTTTGTAACATTTCTTCTTGAAAATGAGTCTCATATATTCTAAAAGTTTTGTCCTTTGTGGACTCATTCTCTTTGAGAAAAGTTTGTCAATAGTAAGATAGATTCAATCTTGAGCAATCATACTTGAGAGTTGGTTGATCTTCCTCGAGGAAATAAACTTTTGGATTCAAAGTGGATCTACAAAAGGAAAAGAAAGTTGATGAAACTATTGACAAATACAAAGACAGACTTGTTGTCATAGGCTTTAGACAATAAGAAAGCCTTGTTTGACAGATAATAGCACTAACTAGGATTACATCAATTCAGATGTTAATTGCGCTAGTTGCGAAATATTGTCTTCAAATTCATCAAATTGGATGTGAAAACATTTTTATTTTAAATGAAAAATTGGAGGAAGAAATTTACATGGAACAACCCAAGGGCTTTGTGGTTCTGGTAATGAAAATAAAGTCTGTAAACTTGTTAAGTCACTCTGTGGACTAAAAACAAGCGCCCAAATAATGACATGCGAAGTTTGACCAAACTATGTTGGCAAATGAATTCAAGATTAATGAATGTGATAAATGTTTTTACATTAAAGACACTCCAAATCACAAGGTCATTATTTGTTTTTATGTTGATGACATTGTGATCGTCAAAAAAGACATTTCTAACATAAATGCTACTAAGTATATGCTAGAAAGTAACTTCGATATGAAAGACATTGAAGTTATTGATGTGATTGAAAATGTACTTGACAAGTTTAAGCATTGAATTTCAATATTGTCAAGACTCCAATAAATGTGAGATTTGTACTTCAAAAGAATGAAGGCAAAAGTGACTCACAATTGGATTGTGCTAGAGTATTGAGAAGTATGATAAATATCATGAAGTGTACGCGATCAGATATATCATATGCTATTAATAAACTAAGTCGGTTCACGAGTAATCTCAATCAAACTCATTGGATGACAATGAAAAGAGTTTTGGAGTATTTAAAACATACTTAAAACAAACTATTGCTTTGCATTATAACTAATATTCAACAGTACTGGAAGAATATAGTGATGCAAATTGAATCACCAGGTCAAATGAAGTAAAATCCACGAGTGGATATGTATTTACTCTTGGTGGAGAAGCAGTCTCTTGGAAATCTTCCAAACAGAAATGTATCGCTCGCTCTACTATGAAATCTGAGTTTATCACTCTAGATAAGACCGGTAAAGAAGTTGAATGACTCCAAAAAAATTTGAAATTTTTTTGGCCCAAACCTTTTAGCTCAAGTATGCATACACAGTGAGAGTTAATTTGCAATAGGTAGGGCATGGAGCATGATGTCTAACGGAAAGTCTCGTCATATATGACGTAGATATAATATCGTTAGAGAACTACTCTCTAGTGGAATTATCATAATTGACTATGTAAAGTCAAAGGATAATGTGTCGGATCCACTTATAAAAGGCATAACTAGAGAGGGAGTTGATAGATTATCAAAGGGAATGGTACTATGGCCGAGAACAAGTCATTGTGGCGGTAACTCTACCTAGAAGACTGGAGATCCCAAGATCTAGGTTCAAGGAGATCAAGCAAAGTCATTGATGGCGGTTCAACATTGTCAAAATATTTTTTATGGTCCATTCTCATGATAAGACAATGTTCAGTAACAAGGATAAAGGCATTAAGACTTTTTAATGATTTCTAAGTTTGATACAGGGTATATCAAATGGTGTATCTACGGGATAACACATGTAGAAATCACCTATGTAAGTGTGAAGTGTAAGCCGCTTCAAGGAGAATTCGGTAAGGCCAGTTCTCTACGCACTTATAAACCGAGACATGTTCATGGCTGAAACGAACAAAACAATGAGAACCAAAAACAGTTCAAGGGTTGATTGTGTGACTTATGTTGTCTAGGTATACACCAAAGCTCGACGGTTCAAAGATATAAAATCTACCGATTGACCGAGTATATCCGATATATGTTCACTACGGAAAGTTCAAAGGGAAACCCACTTATCCAGAGGCAATCAATCCTTAATTACGAATCACACAGTTTTTCATGCATATGTTTTAACAATAGCCATTCCCTATTCATGTGGGGGATTGTTGGGTTTTAAAGGTGTGAACAAGAAATGAAGGGTTGTGACTCTCTTGAAGAGTTGTGACTATGCCGAAGGGTTGTGAACTTTATGAAAGGTTGTGTCCTTTCTAAAGGATTGTGACCGTTTGAAAGGTTATGCCTCTTCCAAAGTGTTGTGACATTTCTGAAAGGTTGTCTTCTTTTTGAAAGGTTGTCTTCTTTCCAAAGGGTTGTGACCTTTACCCTTTGTTGGCTATAAATAGAGAGGTTTTCTCTCATTTTTTTGTATCGAATTCTTCCCTTCTTTTGCATACATTTCTTACAAAAAAAAATCGATTGATCGTGTCTATGTGTGTGATTCGTTGCTGTCATTTTGAGTTCGTTGAAATTATCGAAGTTTGAGGTACCGCTACTTCTTTAATGGTTAATCCGTTTTATCTTGGGAGGAATTAATCTGCAACCTCAGGTACTTGAGGGGATTAAATTTCTTAAGGACACACAGTGGGTTCTGTGGACTCGGATAGTTCTTTGTGTTTTTCTTTTCATCTTTTATTATTTCTGGTTTGCTAATCTAAATACAGGAGATAACACATCTCATGTAATTCACTTTTATAATTTTATTACTAAGAAAATAGGCTAAAGTAAAATTTTCAATGATTTTAGAAATAATTTTTGATAAACAACCAATACTATAGAAAAATATATTATAATTATTGTTTGAGAAATGTATTAATAACCAATAATATAGAAAAAAAAGTATTATAATTACTAACTGGCTATGGACAGACATCATAAACCATCAATTGGTTCATGGAAAAGGTTACGACAATTCAATTGTGTGCTCACTTCTTTGTCCACTGGAAAGGACTCACCGGATGAGGCATCTGGTTACTCTCACCAGCAACACGCCCAAGGAGCAACCAGTAGGCCTAGGGCGAGGCATCCCCAAAAGGTTAGGAGTGAGTCCGACGTTAAAATTGACACTTTTTGAATCCTAATTAAACACTAAAATGGATCCTCTCTAATAATACACATCAAAAAGGACAATGGACAAACTATAACTAACATCCCTTAACCCCGTCATTCCCGTCGACTCCCAATTCATTCAAAATAATATTACACCAATTTTAAAGGTAGTTCACCTACAATTCCTTTTAATTGTCCTCATGTGAATTATATCTTTTTCTTCCTCATGTCATGAAGTATATCTCTTTCTTCCTCATGCGAATTTATCTCTTTCTTCCTATCTCATGCGAGTTTATATCTCTTACTTTCTTCCTTATGTGAACTATATCTCTTTCTTCCTCACGTGAACTATATCTCTTTCTTTCTTCATGTGAATTCATATCTCTTTCTTCCTCACGTGAACTATATCTCTTTCTTCAATAATAAATATGGGTTATTCACTCCACATTTTCATTCATCTTCTACTCTTTTATACTTTATATTTTGATTCTTAAAATTTGATAGTCATGTCTCAACAATTCCAAAAGTCTGTATATTCAATTGAACCAGATGTTTGTAAATGCAAAGAGTATTGTAAATGAAAATATCATGAACTTTGAGAAATTCTGATCGTAAGTTTTGGAGTTGTGCGCATTCAAAAGTAGAAAAAAAATCAAGATGTTCACTTCAAAATATTTGGATATTCACTTGATTTCTTGTAATATAAATTCACGTGAGGAAGAAAGAGATATATATTCACGTGAGGAAGAAATAAAAGGAATTGTAATTCACCAATTTGTGGGTGAACTACCTTTAAAGTTGGTGTGATAATATTTTGGATAAATTAAGAGTTAACGGAGATGACGGGGTTGAGAGATGTTAGTTATAGTTCACCCATAAATGGGCGAACTGTCCATTTTAATGGTTTTTAAAGAAGGTTCCTTTTAATATTTAGGAATAAAAAAGTGTCAGTTTTAATGCAATGGAGCGATCTTTACTACGTTGCCTTTGAAAATAGGTCCGTGACATGCCTACTCAATTGATCTAATTATTAATTTCTAGAGGCATTGGTTTTATTTCTTTATTTTTAAAAAAAATAATAAAGAGGAGAGATGAAATAGTACAGTATTATTTAATTTTTGCATGGAAACAAATAATATATACGTAGACCACCACATGTAAGGAGTCGCCAGAGACCAGGGTGTAAGTGTCCCATTTGTATTATTTTATTTACATTAACATTGCTTTTATTAATTGACGTATTACCCTTATCTGGATGGTTGTATGCGTTGTATTGTATTGTATTGTATTATATTATTAATTTAAATATAATATTTATTTTAATTAATTTAAATTTATTGTATTATATCATTTAAATCAATTACTCCTTAGATAACGATGAAAAGATTAATTTTAAGTAATAATTTATTTGGTGTGATTGCATCGTTATTTTAATATTTTTTTTAATTTTATTTTTATTTATTATTTAATAATCATATTTCATATTTTATTTTACCTTTTCATAATAACTCTATTATCCTTCAAATTATGAGTGTGTTTTACTATGTAACGACGAAGAATATACTAATACATTATGAAATATACGTAACAATGATCTGAACAAAGTATTTCTAGTTTCTACCAAACCTGACCACCCACTTTTAAGGGAATAAAACCTTTAATCAAGGACTGGTAATTCTGAAAATAACGTCACTTTTCAGTCTCATTTCTTTTCTCTTCACTCCCGCTCGCTCGTTCCCACCTTCTCTCTGCTTAAAAACCCTAAAATCAATGACTCTGAAAAGCTAACCAGTTGCCAAAATTCTGCATTTAACGGTCGAATTGGGATTTTTTTTTTCAATAATCCCATTTTTGAGCCGTCAAAATTTGCAAGGACTTTATCTTTCCTTTGTAAGTTTTATGCATTACTTTATTTGTTTATGTTTAGTTAAGTATTTGTGAATTTTGAACACCCTTCCTTATCTTTGTTCAACTTGTATTTGTTTAGCTCAATCTTCAGTTAATACACCTGAGGAATCTAATTTTGTTTTGTAGGTATGTATGTATTTCTGAAACCAATTTGGTATTTTTTTTTCTTATGATTCATCATTAGTTTCCTTATTTACTTTTTGTGTTTATCTTCTCTTACATGTCATGACATTTCGACAACAACAATATACTCAATCTGATCGCCTATGCACTTGTGAGGTAGAAAAGAATTACTCATTATTTTTTTACAAAGAATTCTTTTTTTTTTATTTTTTTACATGTAAGTAGGTTTAAAGATCACATCATAATAATTTGATCAAGTGCTTTCTGTTTCGTCTTAGACATTATTATTGGTATTTATGTCCAAATATTTTGGAAATGATGGCGAAAAGGTTTGCTTGTTGCTAATATAGTCTAGCCTCTCTTCTCTGATAGTTGCATTGATTATGTCAATATACAGGAAATGAGTAAATTTTGCATATTGTGTGCAGGTATGTTTAATTATGGGTACCGTAGAGGTGTTAGAGAATGAAGGAGTTGGGTATGATATAACTTCATGTCGTGATAGTGATGATGCTAATGTGGGAACAATGAATGGTGGGTCTGAGAGAACAGTGAATGGTGGCAAAAGAATTGAGAAATTGAGTGATGAGATTTTGGAGGACTTTGATTTGTATTGGGAAGATATAAACGAACGCTTAACTGTTTCAAGGATGGTGAGTGACTCACTTATTAAGGGAATGGTAAGTGCTGTGGAACAGGAGGCGGCCGACAGAATAATGGCTAAGGAGATAGAATTGACCAAATTTAAGGAGTATTTGCAATTTCATGATGTGGGTCTGAGTAAAACTGAATCTTTGGGGACACCGGTCTTGCAGGATGCGCTTGAAAGTTTGAATTTTCAGAAGCATTTCACTTTATCAGATGTTTTCCGGGAACATGAAAAGACGAGAGAGATTTTAGGTGGACTAAGGAATTCAGCAACAGATGAACTGAAGAAGCTGAAGAATGCCATTGATAGGGTTAGAGGTTCCAGTTCTATCAGGAGGATCTGCTCTGGTTCAGAGTTGGTGGGTCTGGGTGGCATTTTGCGAGAGCGAGAATCTGAAAGTTGGGTTCATGTGGACAAAACAGTGAAGCATCTGAAAATGATCATGGATACAATTTTTTCATGTATGGATGGAATGGTACAGCTGTCCAAGGCATCAATTGAGTGGTGGCAGGAGGAGCATCTAATTGAGGTGGAGGTTGAGGCCATGGTGATGCGGAATCTGATCCAGAGTATGCAGGAAGGTTTTGAGGACAAACTGTGGGATCAGTATAGTCAGTCTTGTGACGCTCGAATTGAGAAACTGAATGAGATCTCTAATCTACGAAATGACTTAGAGGTTATTTTGAAGTCATTGTCTAGTATAGAAACACAGAGTCTGATTTCACATGGGTCGCAGGATGTTGACCACTTTCATCGCATGATGTCAAGTGAGCATGTGACATATTCAAATTCTATTTTGGAGGGAAATGGGAAGTGGGAGGATTCAAAGAGTGATATACCTGAAAAGTTTGAAGCTGCCACGTTGAAACACATGTCACGGGAGGAAATGGTGGACTATTTTAATAATATGATGACAAAGATGAAGAGAGAACATGAATCCGTTCTGGAAAAGAAAACTGATGACTACTTTTCTCTAAGAGCTGAATATCTAACTCTTATAGGAAGGGGGTCTGTTGTGCAGCATAAGAAGGATCAGGGGGAATTTGATTTTCTTAGAAAGAAGATCCCAGAAGTTATAATGAAATTAGAAGATATCTCTGTAGAGACTGAAAAGTGTCCTGAATTTACTCAAAGACCTACAAATTTGGATAGCTTGAAGGATAGAATTGATACCATTCTTTCTGAAAATCGTCAGCTAAGAAACTTGCTTAGAGATAAGAAAAATGAAGTGAGGTTTCTGTTGTCCGAAGTCTCTGCTGCTGCTGAGAAGAGTCTGCAACACTCTTTGGATGAAGAAAACATGCAGAAGCAGATAGGAGATATCAATTTAGTGGTGGAAGATTCACAAATAGCAGCTTCAATCAGGGAAGAAGTGTATAAATGTTTTCTAAGGGATCTCATTAGAGAGAAAGGTAACAAAGCTGATGAGTCAAACATGGAGTTCCATATTATGAATGACATTTATAATATTATTTTGACGGAAGCTTACATTACTGCTGAAAGTACTTACAATTCTGAACTCGAAGATTCAGAGTTGGAGTGTCTGATAATGCAAGATCTTTATGGAGTGATTTTCAGTGAAGGAATCAAGGATGCTCAGGACAAGCTCAAGGAATTGTACCACAATTATTTGAATGAAAATGAAAATCGGATATTTCTTGAGATGAAAGCTATTCAGAAGGAATATGAATTAACATTAGAGGTTGAAGAGAAGGAAAAACTAAAGCAAATGATTTATCGGCTTGAAAGATCAGTGGGTGAAAAGGAAAAATTAGCAAGTGATGCATCAACTGCTCTAGCAAAGGAGAAGGAACAATTTGAGCTGGTAACTCAAGAGCTTAATGCTGTGAGAGAACATGCAAGTAGGCAGCAAAAATTAGTTTATGAGAGCAATATGGAATTAGAGGTGATAAAGGGTCAATTAGAAGAAGCATTGGAGCAAATTGAAACAATGAAGGAGGCGATCCACCAGTTAAATCAAAAGCTGGTAGAGAAGGAGGAGGAGTTAAAAGAAGCTGATGACAAAGCAAAGATGGTCCTTTCTGTTTCTGAAGAGAGGCAGTGCATTTTGGCCTTAAATGAAACCAAAGAAATTGAGCTAAGCAAGCATATGGAAGCAGTAATTTGTAGGGTACACAAGTTGTCAAAACTGCTTGCAGATTTTGAATGCAGGGCGAGTGCCAGTCTGGAAGCAAATCATGCTAGGTATGTGTTTCATAATGGTAGTTAATGATTACCTTTTAAGACGCAATACTTTTCCATGTATGGACTTGCAAGTCCTACCAAAATTTTTAGATACCAAAAAGTTCTATCTGAAGACTAGTCCAAAATGGGTAAAAGCCTTATTAAAATATTAACAACTATAATGTCATAAGAAATAAATGATTCTTGAAATAATCCTATAGCCTGAAATGGTTATGTCACGCCCCGAGGCAACCCCCTAGACGTAACACGGACCTAGGATCACGAGTGGCCCCAAGCTAACCCTGAGTCTGCCATATATCAAGCATACTGAAAATAACTAAGTAAAACATGTACTATGCGGAAGCTAAAAATAGTGGATGTCTGAACTGGGGAAAAAAAACCCAACTAGTCTGAATATGTAAAGCATAATAAAAGTTTAGTGATGACTGGAACAACACTTGCAACACGATGGCTAAGTCCCATTATGCCAAGCTTTACTCACCTGCTTACTGCACCAACATGTGCCCAAAGGAATTTCAGCATTAACACATTGTGCTTTTCTTTATTGTGGTTTACAATCCTACTTTCTATTCATGGCTCCTGACTTATTTCGAGGCATCAGATATCAGGTATAGAGACATTATATCTGGCTTAGGTTTGTATAGTAATCGGGAGTATATTCAACTTGATTAAGCATTAACACCACGTTTTAATTTTAGATTGGCTTAATCATTGTATACTAATACAATTGGGATGCACAGTGCTTTACCAGTTTCGAAAAAACAACAACTAATAGTGATGCACAGTGAAACACTACTACATGTATAGTTCTTATTTAATTGGCATAAATACACACAGGAACAGATAAGTGTGCACGTGTGCACAACTTACTCATAAACCTAGGTCAAGCCAGAAGATAAATTCTTGAAGTTATACTCTGTTGATTTGCCTACAGCATAATAGATCGTTCCAATACTTTCAGGTGGAAGCATTCATCATGTCAGTTGAATTCTCTTGTCAAGAAGACCAATTCACTTAGAAGAACAGTGCTATTGTACCGACAGAGGCTTGAAAAAAGATGTTCAGACCTTCAAATGGCCGAGGCTGAGGTAATGATCTGCATTGATTAGGTACATGGAATATAACTAGTTTGAGTATGTTATATATACGTGTGGCCTGCAGACTAATAAAGAGATGGCTGAGTTAGGTTAATTGAAAATCCAACTCTCGTTAGTCGTTATGATCCATGCCAAAGTGATCAAACTATACAGAGAAAAAATAAGCAATTGTATGGACATCCAGATAAAAATTCCATTTCCATCAATTTCTATTCATTTACATGCTATACAACAACAACTAGGTCATAATCCCAAACTAGTTGGTTATCTATATAAATCAGTATATTCATACCATTTCATTTGGATAGCTATGAAGATATAGAAACACCTAATATTGTGTTTTTCCTGCATATCTCTTTGGTTATGCATCTTCATAGTAGTATCTGATAAAAGCATTTTCATATTAGTGAACTCTGCAATGGTATCAAGTGTAAGTTACAGGCTTATTACGTAATTACGAGCGTGCTTTGATTTATCCATGCTTCTATACTTTGCCAGATATTTATTTTGTTTGCTCAATACTCAGGTTGATCTTTTGGGAGATGAGGTTGATACACTTCTGCGCCTACTTGAAAAGATATACATTGCACTTGATCATTACTTGCCAGTTTTGCAGCATTATCCTGGAGTAAGTCAAATCTTCTGTTCGAAGAAATCTTATTTTAACTTCACCTTTCAATACAAGTGTTTTTGGGTTTTCTTGATTTAACTTTTGAGTAAGTAATCTGTTCAATTATCATCTCTAAGGTTTACTTACACTACAACTATTTCTAAATAAGGCATCAAGATTGAGAAACTGGCCTTTGCATCTGACGACAGATTTTTTTGCCTCAAAAGGTTTCAAGGAAGAGAAATTAAGAAAAAATATGTAGTAGTTAACAATGTGGTGACTATTAGTAGCTGCAGTTAAAATGACAAGTAGGATAAAAGACTTTTTCCTGCCGCTAGTGAACAAATTCCAGGGGATGGGTGGAGGAATTGGGGGTTTAGGGATGTAAACAGTTTGACGAATTGCAGTTTCCCCTGAAGCTTATTTTGTAAGAGGTAAACATTGTATGTTGTTTACATATCCCTTTCATTCAAATACAGATTATTGAAATTCTTAAGCTGATCAGAAAGGAATTGTGGGGAGATTCTGCTAAACCAGTGAAGTAATCTCCTACATAAGGTAATTTCTTTTAGTATTATTTAAATTTGTATGTTGTTATTGGAAGCAGTAGAAAATATTGCTTGGTTGCTCTCAGTTAGACCATCAGAACACTGGATTTTGAAATTTCTATACAAAAGGGTACTTATATGTACTTTTGTTGTCTGATTAGTTATTGCTTTCATCTTTCAAACATACGGTGTAAGGAAAAAGGAAACAAGTATAGTTATGTGCTGCTTATTATATCTGCAGTAACTTCAACATTTGTCAAGCATTCACTTCTATATATTGGTAAGAATTGTTGAGTTATGCTACTTGTTATATTATATCTTTATTTTAAAAAAAAATAAAAATAAATTACAAGTAGCCAAAAGGCCATAATATAAAGGGGAAAGGCCCAAGAATGCCCTTAACCTATTGGAAATGGTTCAAAAATACCCTCCTTCCACCTTTTGGTCTAAAGATATCCTTCACCTTTACCCTTCGGGGTGGCCCAGTGGTTTGGGCTTGGGACTTTCATGATGGAGGTCTCAAGTTCGAAACCCCTTGCCAGTGAAAGCAAGGGGTTTACCTTTTGGGTCGAGCTGGTCGCACCGGGCTTGCCTAGTGCGGGTTACTTCTCCTATGTGGTTTGCGAGCTATTGCATAGGAGCGGGGTTTTTTACCCTGTGCGCACCCAAAGAGTAGCGGCTGCAGGTTTCCCTTGTCATAAAAAAAATAAAATGTCCTTCACCTTTGTTTTTTGTTCAAAGATACCCCTCTTTCCACCTTTAGTCTAAACATACTCCCAACCCAAATTTAATTAAAATGAATTCTTTTACTAATTAGTTAATTCTTTTATTTGTTCTAAAAGACAATTTTTAATTTATACAAATTCTTAATATTAGCTCATCTCAAAATATTTAAAATATTTAAGTCTAACGTAAAATAAAACATAGAATTTATTGCTTACAAATGAAATATAAAATACTTATTTTTATTATTAAAATAACACAATAAAAATCTTATGATTCATTTTTACAGAATAATTTTTTTTATTTTATTTACGTTTTATACATTATTTTTTTATGTTTTAATTTGTGGAATGATTTTTTTGATTTATTTAGATTGATTTTTTAATTATATTCAAATTATCATGTTAAAATTTAATCATATCAATAATTAATTTTTTCTTTAATTTACTCTTTACTAAATAATAATGTATAATAATAAATTATTGATATAATTAAATTTTAACATAAAGAATTAATGATTGTTGACAAGCCCTTTTTTTTGGTAGAAAAGATTATATATTAAACCACACTAGATATTACACAATTTTTACACTAGAGGTAGATGCAAAAGTGTGGCAACATGTTGTAGCGTTATTTACAATCCCTGAAAGGGAAAGCTACGTTGACTATGACTATGATAAGAGGTGATGTCGATTTAATGACTAATTAAAGAACGGGTTCTATTAGTATTGTATTATTTTGATAATAAGAAAAAGAATTTTATTCTTTATTTTTATACAATAAATTTTTTATTTTATTTTATGTTTTTTTTTTGAAATAGAGATAGACTTAAATTATTTAAATATTTTAGAATGAGCTAATATTAAGAATTTGAATAAATTAAAAATTGTCTTTTAGTTATGTAAAAGAATTAACTAATTAGTAAAAGAATTCATTTCAATTAAATTTGGGTTGAAGTATTTTTAAACCAAAAGGTGGAAGGAGGGTATCTTTGAACCAAAAACAAAGATGAGGGTATTTTTAGACCAAAAGGTGGAAGGAGGGTATTTTTAAACCATTCCCAATAGGTTAGGGGTATTCTTGACCCTTTCCCCTAATATAAATCATCAAAAAGAAAAAAGTTTTGGACCAAGCTCTAATAATATATCAACAAAAGAAAGCCCCAAAAATTGCCCCAAGTCCAGAATTAGGCAACAAAACACAAATATCTCATACAAGAAGTCTCCGTGTGCCGGCACCTCCATGTCTTGCTTCTTGTTGTATTTACAGTATCTTCAACATTAGTCAAGCATCACCTTACCTATTGGTAAGAAAAGGACCTCACGGAGGATCCAAAGTCGCAAATCCTGATTAGGGACGAGATTGCCAGGGGGGTAGAAGAAGTTGCATGCAGTACACTAGAGCAGAGATTAGTGTCCTCCATTGAAGAATGGGAAGTTGAAGAGGCTGAGCCATTGTGCACACAACAACAACATTTAATTATAGAAAAGGAGAAAGAATGGGGGCCAAATCAAGATCCAAGGAAATTTGGGATGATGTTCTGGAAAGATATGAGAGGAAATTATCAAGATGGAAATCCCAATACTTGTCTATTTGGGGGGGGGGGGGGGGGGAGACTCACTTTGATCAATGTTGTGTTAGATGCTCTCTCAACCTACATGATTACCGTTTTCCCCAATCCCCATCCCAGCAGGGGTAGTACAGGGCCAGACCAGATCAGGAGAACCTTTTTTGGCAAGGAAATAATACCAGGAAAGGTTATCACTTAGTCAAGTGGAAAGAACTCATCTCAAGCAAGAAACAGGGGGGACTTGACATTTAAAACCTGAAGAACCAAAGTAAAGCTTTGAAAATGAAGTGGTTGTGGAGATATGCCCATGAGACACACTCTCTATGGGAAAATGTGATCAGAACAAAGTATGGAGAATTGGATGGGTGGATGACTGAAGAAGCAAACAATCCTTATGGTGTCGCTGTTTAGAGATCTATTAGAAACTGGTGGCTCGATTTACTTAATCACTCTACCATTAGTGTATGTGATGGTATAAAACCATCTTCTGGAAAAATAGGTGGTTAGGTAATTGGAGTTTTGCAGAGAAGTTCCCTGATCTGTTTGATTTAGTTATCCACCAGGACATAACAATAGCTGACATGTGGGCATTCCAAGGCTGGGAATTAAATTTCAGAAGAAACTTGAATGATTGGGAAATTCCTAGACTAATTGAGTTCTTCAAAATTCTTGAAGCTTTTCAAAGTCTAAAGAATGGGGTGGACAGACTATGGTGGAATGGGCACAACAAAGGGGAGTAAGTTCAGGGTACAAACTTTTGAACTCGACAGTGGCACAAAACTTCATATGGCCATGGAAACAGATCTGGAGAACCAAAGAACCTTTGAAGGTGGCATGTTTCTCATGGTTGTTAGCAAAAGAAGCTGTCTTGTGGTGAGACAGCTGAGACTGTGGGTCAATTGTTTTTGCATTGCAGAATCACTGACCAACTATGGAAGATTTTCATTAATCGTAAAGGCATACAATGGACAATGCCTAGCAAGATTGTTAACACTCTATCTAGTTGGGAAGAAGCTGGGAAGGGAGCTAAAAACAGGAGCTACTGGTGAACCATACCAGCTTGTGTATGGTGGACCATCTGGAAGGAAATAAATGTTAGGTGTTTCGAAGACAGGCGTAGAACAGTACAGAAAATAAAAACATCCTATAGATGCAGAAAATATCCTAGAAGTGTAAAGAGTCATGCTAGGATTAGGAGTTCTTTGTTATATTGCCATACTTTGACTTGCTGTAAACGGGTTTAGCACTACCTAAGTGCTGAGCTATGATACAAATGTTACTTATTCAAAATAAATAAATAACTGACCATCAGTTTTACCATTGAACTGTTGAAGTGAGTCATTATAGGAATATATCACTTTTCTGTAGCATCACTACATGCGTGCTTACAGGTATCTTTAGCTCATATATGGTAGCTCATTAAACTCTCTTTTCTTTTCAAACTAAATCACAAGTAGGTGCTGGTGAGTTCTATACTATGTTTGGTGAAAGAGGAGGATATGGGGAGGGGAAGTAAAAGAGGGAAGATTGAAGCTCAATTGCTCCAGGTTAGCTTTTCAGTCCCTTTGAATTTGGATGGAAAGAATAAAGTACATCTTTTCTTCCCTTCCAACCACATCAATTTGTTCAAGACAAAGGCATAGTAATTAGTAGTTGTTGTAGTATTCTTCGTTCTTTTGATAATCAAGTATCTTTTGTATGAATATACTATCGAATAACATGATAAAACCCAAAGATTATGTCCAATTTGAAGCGATCACAATTGATCCCTCGTTACTGCTCAAAGGAGCAGTAGTAGTCACGAGATCAACAGGTCAAGTCTTACTTCAATTACTTGAAATGTGTTTCGGATAAATAACATCCTTTTTCGATCGGATATGGCATCAACTGTTCCCGCTGCGGCGTTGCCAGTCAATCAGTGACATATTTTAGTTAATGGGCACTTGAGATCTTTCTATTGATAGGGGTATTCACCAGGCAGTTATGCACTCTTTGAATAGGAATCCATTTTCTGAAAGAACCTGTCTTTCGTACTTTGGTGAGTCTTCGAGATCCTTTCAGGGACCTATGTTAGATCCTAGAAGCTAAAAAGTTTATCGTGAGCAATTGAATAACCGGGTTCATTCATATCGTCGAGGTGTGTGTAAGCTGGCCCGGGCACTACTGCTGTTTTTTTATTTTAAAAAAGAAGATAGAACTGTCAAGTACAAAAAGTAGGGGTATACCCCTCTACAAGAGAAGCATTTATTTTTAAAAGTGCTTTTTCAATCTGATACTGAACTGATCAACTCCATTATATCCTCTAGGTGTATATTCTGTAATCTAGATTACAGAGCTAACAAAAGCAGACACTTCAACATATCTACATTGATTGATTTCCCTTCAAGGCATCTCTGGTTTCTGTCCATCCAAATGGTCCAGCCCAAGCAAACAGAGAGACTCACAGAAGAAAATGTGAGCTACACTATAAAATAGGCTAAGCAGCTTTTGGAATCAAGCTCTTCGCTAGTTGTCCATCTTTGTTTAACTTGTACAACTTTTAAGAGAAGCATACCCATCGTGGAACTAAGAAAGACATATCTTAATTTTCTTGCAATTGCTTCTTTCAAAAATAACCTTATGGTGGTTGTTGTTTCGTCTATTGAACAGGTAGAAAGTTCAAAACTGGGTAATTTTGTTTTTCTTGGTACTGGCAGACGAATGTTGACTACCATCTGAAGTCCACTGTAAAGCTAGAAGATCTTGTTGGTAACAAAGACAAGTGTTACTTCTTTAGGAATTTGAATAGTGGAGAGCTTTTTTGCTTTGCTTGTAATTTGTATATTGCTCCATTTTTTTTTTGCTGTGCAAATTAGGTGAGAAGACCAAATACTAAATAGCTGCTTCTGTGCATTTTAGATAATTATTATTTTAGGGTCTTCAAGACATTTGTCAGCTTTTCTTGTGCATAGAAAAATAGAAATATAGAATATACAAATCACTCAGCTAGTGCAAATTAAAAGAAGTTTTCTATTTTGTTATATTCTTTGATCTGATGTGTATGTAATGAGACAAATGATATAGATTTTTCTTGATTGTCATAGACATTGATACTAAAAAACTGTCTGAGCCTTTCGAAAAGTTTTACTTGTGGAGGTAATACCATAATTTGACTTATCCCCCTTGAGGTTTTTGGGCTATACCTAGTTATGTACTAGAAGCTTAACGAAATAGTTTGGAAGTTACTCATTTATGTAGATCTATTTTCAATTCGTCCATTTGCCACCACTAGTCCGCATGGGTAACTAAAGGGATTCCTTTATTATTATTTTTTGAGTAAATTTTTTTTTAACATTCTTTTTGTCTTAAACTAATTTCCACAAGAAGTTGGAAAAATATGTACAACTTTATATGTCTCATGTTAGATGGACATTTTCTATTTTACAAGGTAATTAAGAAAATATTAATAGATTGATCTACTTTACTATTTTTCCCTTTGTTCATATGAATACCTATAAAACTAATTTTGAAAAAAAATATACATAGAGTATAGGAATAGCTAGTATTAAGAATTGTTCACATTCAAACATATTAAATGTAGGGGTGAAATAGGAAAATTTAATTAATTCTATTTTGATTCAATAAGTGATCAAATAATATGAGATAACTACTTTTAATAAGATGCCCATCTAATATAGGACACACGGAGTAGTAATATAATGTGAACAAGCATATATCAAATTCCATACAAGGCAAAGACGAGAAATGGTACAAAGAACTTTGGACACTACATGCGAATCTCCATATGACATGACGTTTTGATATATTTTCGACTGAAATTTGAAAAAAAAAACAAGTAAAACAACACATTAAAGTGAAACTAATAATCTGTTTCTAAATTCTCTTAAATTTTTCTCAAGTGATATAGCTATAAAGTATCTTTTCGATTCACTATTTTGTGATATAAACTTAAAGTAAAAATTAGAGATCAACACGTTCCCTGAAACTAGTTTCAATATATGATCACTCAACTTATAACAAGTGCCGCATATCCATACAAGGACATACAAAGTTAACTAGAAAATAAGGTCAACAAGAAGAAATCAAGAATATCATCCCGGAGGAATCAATCAAAACCAAGTAGATACCCGGTCATCATGTATGGATTTCACCAAGGAATTTCTTGACCATCCCAGGCAAAGAACTTCCCATTATCACATCTCTTTGTGTTGTTCATGATACTCAGGAGCTTCTGAACAGAGAACTCTTTGGTGAAAAGCTTTTCTTTTGGAACATTTCTTTGAAATGGTTGAGAGAGATCAGTGTCTACCGTGCCTGGGTGCAGCAAAATGCATATAATTGGATCCTTCTTACGTGCAAATTCCACCGACACATTCTTTGTTACTGCAGCATTAAGACATGGTTAGCATGAACCAATTTCACTAGAGGACAAACTGGATGAAAAATTAAAGGCATGGATCATGGAATTCTGGACATGCTTGAAGAAGTATATCCCAAAACTAAAAATGTAACATTCCAACATTTTCTTGTAATTGTAGTGAATTGTTGTTCTGTCTGTCCACAAGAAATGCTACTTGGAAGAAAGTGCACTGCATATCAGTACATTTGCCAGTGCAAACAGTGATCTCTTCTGAATTGCATTATTAGTTTCTTGTCTCTCAACAATCAAAACACAGCACTGAGCATAAATGAGCTTAAGGGTGCCCATGGTTCTAATCATCTCTAAACTCAAGTGCAAGCAAAATAAAAAGGATATGAAGAGAGGAGTGAACTTCACATTAGATATTCTTTAGGTAGAGAAAACGTAACTTCTCACCTATGATTATTCGAGCAAAGATGAAAGGGACAAAACGAAAATGTAAAAAAAAAAACAATTATCAATTAAGATTTTCTCTCCAGACTGATACATAAGAAGTTGAAATCTGACCAAGGTGGAGACTAACGTGTTTGAGACAGTTCACTCTTCACCCCAGCCCTTAATGGTCAACTGTTCTCCACCCAGCGATCTCACAACTTAACCTGCACCAGATCCCACTACCATCGACTATATAAAATGTATGAAAGGCTATTGGTTGAACGGAATGGTCATTCTATGATCATTTAAAAGTGCTTCTCATTTTCCTTACAGTTTTTGACTTACAGCCTATTTGGATGGGCTTATAGCTTTTGGCTTATTTTTGTCTTTTTGGCTTAAAAGCACCTTTTTTATTTTACTCAAAGTCTCCAACAATACAAAAGTGCTTCAAAGCTATCTTGGCTTAAAACACTCAAAATAAGCCAATCCAGGCTCTTACTAGTTCTTTAAACACATAAAACTGGAACCATTGTTTCTCCTTTTTTCCTGTCAAATGGTCAATTTAATAAGTACTTGCTTCCTAACCATGCAACAAATCCTCAATCCTTGTACGCTAAGAAAACTTTGATTTTTTGCCTTCCATGATCATGCCAGATATCTCTATAATACATCTGATATCCATATTTCAGTTATCCTACATGACATATTGTTTGGTCAAAAAGGTTCATGGAGACATTCAACTTTACCATCCATCAGCAGAAGTTAACTATGTAATTGGGTAAATAGATTTTTTTTTAAAGAGCATACACTGATTCAGTGCAGTCTTAGATGCACGATAGGAGTGCCACCCTCCCAAAGCATTGTCTCCTATCGATCCCACCCTTGCGCTTAAGTTGGCAACAATAGCAAAATCCTTGTCAGTTCCAGAGCCACCTCCAGCTTTCAGCAAAGGCCACATGTGCTGTTCACGCAAAACATGAACTAAACGTTACATTGTCAAAAGTAAGAGGTATTCAATATGAAAAAGAAAAAGGTAAATCTAATTTTGAGAATCCTGATATGATATACTATATATAAAAGGATCTCTTCGCAACACATCCCTGTTGATTTTTTATTTGTTTTTACAATGAAGCATTTGGCAACTCATGAAACACACGTGTTGCTTTAAATGTGTGGATCACTCTTCTAAGTTTTGTTATAGTAACTAGTAGATGGCTGACTTTAGCAAGATCTTTTTCCTTTTTGGGGATAAGTCTATCTTTACAAGATCTTCTATGTGCAAGTACAACAATCAGGTTCCTATATGCTCCATGATGATTTCCCCTTAATTCACCAGGATAATCCAAATATCCAACTTCATTTGACGATGGTGATCCAATACAATTGACATAAGTAAGTCTATCTTCTTATTCAAAATTAACAGGAAACAGAACAGAACTGGCAGTACTCTTTCTCAACTTCTACCAAGCTACTTTTACAAACAAAAAAGAGTTAGACAAGCTATTATCCAACCCTATGACGGAAGAAGCACTAGCTAAAAAATGTTGAAATGGAAACCTTAAACTCGGGATTTAGATCTATCAGCATGACAGCGACTCCGACAATGAGGTTCCTAATGCTCCATGTTTAGTTTTTGTTAAACTCACCAGGTTTATCCAAATATCCAACTTCATCTGATGATGCTGGTTGAATACAATTGAGATAGGACAAAATATTTTATTCAGATAAGTCTGTTTTATAGTTTAAAATTTATAGGAAACCTAAAGCAGATGTCTATCCTCTATCTTAACTTCTACTCCCTCCCTCCCAATTTAAGTGTCTTACTTTCCTTTTTGGTCTGTCCCAAAAAGAGTGCATCATATTATATTTAGTAAGTTTTGCGATTCCAGCGTCCTACATGGCAAGTTTAAGACCACAATGACTTAAAGGACTACACAGCTTTTATTTAAGACCACAAGATTCAAAACTCTCCCTAGTCAAACTAAGACACTTAAATTGGGACGGGGGGAGTATCAAGTAACATCTGTGAACAAACAAGGGTTAGACAAGATACTTTTAAACCTTCTGAGGGAAGGATATGCTCAAAATTCTGAGATGGAAACTAGAAGACTCTGGACTAAGATCTACCAGCATGACAGCAAGGAATTTCGACAATCTGAGACATCTCCGACAGATAAGAATTGTGCAGATTATCGAAAGATAACACATCAGGTTATCTTTTCTCCACTTCTTCGTTTAGATTGTCATTTGCAGTTTGTTAAGAATAGGTTATACAACATTACTACTAACAAAGAGCTAGAAATTGATGTGTTAAGGGCTCATAAGCTTTAAGAAAGATTCAAAGTCCCACACAATACCAAGCTTTTTGTATGCGATGGGGTTCAAGCTCGTGATGTGCACCTAGCAACTCATCACGTGCCGGACTCTTATTTGAACCAAAGCCTTGGAGACCTAGTTTATGACTATTGATGCAAAAAGATCGACAATGTTGTCTTTTGGAAAAGGGATTTCCTACTCTATTCTTATCTGATTGGTTAGCAAAGTTCAGTATAAAAGAGGCAAATTCTTGCTTGAATTAAGTTGTTTAGCTTTTTCAAAGTCAAGTATTAAAAACGTATTAGCACCTTCCCTTCAAGGAGAGAGCAGAAATTCCTGATCATGTACACATTAACAAGGGTAATTACTTGTTTGTCGGTCAAAGTATCAGGACAAGATATTCATTGTTGAGCAAAACCTTGATTGCTAGAAATGATTCAAATAAGTTATTTTAGCCTACAACATGAGAGAAAATAAAAGACTGCACCTTGATGACCAAAATGGGACCAACAGCATTGATATCATAAGCAAGAAGCAAGGATGATCTCTGCACCTTACTCAGTGTTGTTTCTGTACTGAAAAAAGAGAGAAGATAAATAATTCACTTTACCAATTCCATGATTAAAAGAAAGGAAAGGACCATTTATCCCTTTCATTATCATTATAAGTTGCAACAATGTCCAAGCTACAATTGATAAATTTATGAACATAATACAAAGAAACAATGTACCTGGCTGCAGAACATTGGGTATTGAAAGAACACCAGATGCATTAATTAAAAGGTTTACTGAGCCATATTTGTCTCTGATCGATTTGACTGAGTCCTGAGAATTAGCATTGTTATAAAACCAAAAAGGTTCATGAACCAACAAGACAAACAAGAAACCATGAAATACGCAAATGATTCTTTTGGCAAGTGGAGCAAATACAATATTCCCACTTATGAACAAAAAAGGGTAAAGGAGAATGTGTGCAAAGAAATAACTATTAAAATATACCTCGATAGTGCTTTCAACTGTCAGATCTAACGGGTGAATGTCAAGGCGCTCAGGAAACTTATTCTTCAATTCCAGAAGCCCTGTTGCTCCACTAGGATTACGACATGTTGCAACAACGTAGCCTTGGTCCTTTTTCTCTAACAATTGTCTAACCTGCACGAGTCAGAAACTCAGGGAAAACCTTGGCTGAGCAGTTAAAGAATATGATAATTGACTTACAATCATAGTCCATTAAAGATTGGACCAAAAACAGAAGGCTAGTATATCCTGTCAGAGGAAGTTTTCCCGTGCACAGGAAAGTATAAGCAAATGCTAAATTTTAGAGTTTGCAAGAAAATTAAACTCATCTAGTCAGACCAGCCCATCAAAAACAAAAGGTCATGTTGTCAGATATTAAATAAGCAGTTATACAAACCTAAGAATTACTTTAGTTAGGCCAAATTCTCCATGTGTATGGCAGCCATACCAGATGAGGCCATAGAGAAACTTTTTCTATTCCTTTGCTCCGAACTTCATGAAGTTTGTCTGTTTCATACTTACATTTCATTAGTGCAAATTTTGGCAGTGGCATGGGAACCAAGAAAAATGAGATGGCCGAGGGAGAAGTATGGAAAACAAAAAGGAAAAGAGGAAATGAATGGGAATGAAATTAGAAATCCAGTCTCTACTTTCACTAGCTGTATGGATGAGGTTGCACTACACTCAATGTTTTGGATCAGTAAAGAACTTGGTCCTTTATGAGCACTCATTCCAGACGCCTACAGCCATTTCCCCAATCAAAGGTTTGATCTAAACCCAACACCAGAGAAAGAAAGAAAACAGATGACAAACTTCCTGCTTACATTCCAGCATAACATAAACATAAGTTTAACAATCATCACAAAACTAAAAAAACAAATAGGCAATCAGCTATCTAGTTTACATTCAAAATCTAAGTGCCAGACTCAGGTGCGGGTGTCCAATAGGGGTGCTGATCTAGATGTTGGATCCTTGATGATCTAAATTATAAGATTTGGGGGAACGGATCTAGTTAAAACATGCTAGTTAAACTGTTCACATATAAAAAGGGGGACAAGAAAAGGCAAAACAAATCAAAAACTTAAAAGAAAGGTAAGAGGAGTAAAAGCTCTTGAACCCAATAGATAATCAGGAACAACACAAGATAACAATCAAACCAGATGGCACCCCTTCACTCATCAATTTCATGCCAACAACCAACAATGGCCTATGCTCACTTCTAACAGTCTTCACTTTTTTTATATTGTGAACGATAAGTTTAGCAGAATAATCAAATTTTCAAGATTTTAGGCATCACTTCTACGATGTTTGTGTGTGAACTATCATACCCAAGTTTTTTCATTTACCATTGATAAGCATGTAGCCTATAGTATAACTCCTGCAAAACTATACTCAATAGAGAAATATTAATTGTTGCATGCTATGGTTTTTATTACACCTCATTCATCTATTTTATAAATAATATACGTACCCAGGCCCCATCTACTGCTGTTAAGCTGAAAATTGTTTGATTAGAAATAAGCAAAGACTACACCAATTAAAGAAAGAGGACTAAAAGTAAAAGACTCCAGAATCAGGAAATCCCTTTTCACCTTTTCAATAAGCATTACTACTGTATTCAGAATGAGACACAGACTTTTCATTAATACCCCCATTAACCCCATAGAAATATTTTTTTTTGATAACCGAGAAATCCGTCTGTGACCCGCCCTTTGGACCAATCACAGCCTTCTAAACTCGGTGGATAATGGGCCCGCCCCTCTACCCTTCTCCACTTAAATACCGGGCTTCGCTTTGCATGGTGTGGGGCTTGAACCTGCGACCTAAGCCACAAATCCTCCACCTTTTGCCACTTGAGCTAGGCCTTGGGGGCTTAACCCCATAGAAATATAGAAAGACATTTGTAAGATAGTCCAAATTATCTCTTTAATCAGCAATAGCATGTTGTGATATGTTAGACAAATTAGTCAATGCCCATAATCTCTGTCTATATTGCTGTAGTTTTAAGTGGTTCATACTTGGCACAATAACTGTATGCACTGAATGGACCTCAGTTATATCATTTTCACCAAAATTGACAGGATCATGGCCCGTGTTACTAACCAAATTATGAAACTACTAGAAATCAAAAGAACCACAAAATTAAACAATTAATCCCTTGAAGCAACAATAATACCACATCAATGAAACGTCCAGCACAACACAAACCACATCATATATGTGTCTTACAATTGAGTCCGTTCTTCAAAATGTAGAATACAACTATGCCAATAAGAACAGTCTCTCAAATCCTAACAATTACTCACTCTCCCATTTCACTTATGCGACTGTCTTTAACTGAAACACGGAGTTTAAATTGAAAAGTTAAAAAGTAAATAGTTCACAAATATCAATCATTTACTAAAAAAGGGGGAAAATTGTGTGTGTAAAATGCATTAGTCAACATAAACCTCTGAAAAGGATAGAAGAAAGTATACTTACAAACTCCAAGCCAATGCCCCTGGAAGCTCCTTGAACCATTGAAACGCCTCCTTCCCATCTCACAGCGGAAGCTAAAGTGGAGAATGTGTACCCTCTTCTTAGATATAGCTTCGCCCTCTGGGTAAGAAAATCCAGCTTCATCTTTTGGTTACTGAATCCCAAATCTAACACACACTCTTTTCCGTATGCAAGTGAAAAATGCATATGAGAAATTTGTGAATGTTCCAACTTCCAACCATAATTCAGTTTCTTTCAACTATTTTTGCGTCTCAAACCCAAAATTTTCGCGAAGAGAAATAAGCCACGTTGCAAAAGTTGGCAAATTGCTATTTGTATTTATGGTTGTTGCCTCCCAAATTTTACACACTTGTTTCATTTCATACCATTTAAGTTCCTTTTTACTTTGTTATAAAAAAAAAAAAAGGTCATGTTTTTATAATGAAAAATGATTTAACTTTATAGCCGTACAAATATTTAAGGTTTGTTTTAGACCACAATTTTTTTGAAATCATTTCTTTCTTAAATTGTGTGTCAAGTCAAATGGTATCACATAAATTAAGAACATGATGAGTATTATAGATAATTTTAGAGGTCTCCCATGGGTTTTATTTGGTAACAATAACTGTAACGACCCTCTAGGTTGTTTTTGCATTTTTCGATGTTTTCCTAGTTTAACTCTCTCCACAACTTTGATAGGGTATTTGTGACTTGCGAGGATTGTAGGTTTTCAGATGAGTTTTTGAGTTGGAAATATAAGATTATTGACCAAAGTCAACATTTGAGATTAGAAAGGTCGGATCTGAGTTTTCATAGTTCCACTAGAATAGGGGGTGGTTTTTGGCCTAGGTGAACGTTTGGTTCAGTTCTCACAGTTTTATGGGGTGTTTTGGTCAATTGATTGGATTTTTAGAGTTCTTTAAGTTTGGTTTGACTTTGGTCAACTTTTCACCTAACTGATCCCCAAATAGAGTTATGTCGCTTCCAACAAGTTCAAAATGTGTTTTACAATTGATTTGCACTATTAGTTTATATTTGGAGGGTCCTGGATGCATTTCGAGTATTAAAAACCAAATTTTGAACTTGGATGAGTTATTGTCATCTAGTGTGGTACACATTTGTGAGGGTGGCTCGTAAACGATATCTGAGAATTTCTAGAGGTATTGCAAATGGATATCTTGGTATTGCAAATATGATTGTAACACCCTGAAAATTTATAATTCAGATTCAACTTTGATTCGTGTGTTTGAATGTTTCAGTTTTTGGATTGTATTCGTGCCTTATGTAATTTTCTAGCTTGGTCATCATCCGATGACGAATGATTTCAAGAAGGAGATATTGTAACACTCCAAAAATTTCAACTCAGATCAGACATGAAAAATCCTAGAAAAGAATTCAAAATCCATAGAAAAAACAGACTTTCACTGATACCATCTACGACCCGTAGTAACAACCACGGACCGTAGACGAGCTCGTGGAATCAGACTTCTGAGACATGGGGTTGGACCTGAGTTTCACGGGCCCGTCATGTCGTAGATCTTTTAACAGACTATAGATCGAATAATGAAACAAAGTCCTGAAAGTCAATTTCAATGTCTAACTTTCTGTCACGACCCACAGTACACCCTAGATGTGACATGATGAATTGGATCCCGAGAGATCCTAAACAAGTCATTGACATAACCATGACGTAACAAAATACAATAAAATAGAATATAAACAATATGAGTCTCAAAGTTTTATATGACATAAGAGATAGCAACAAAGTACATAAGAGAATACGCGGAACATTAACTAAGTCTGACATAAGTAAGACAAACCCCTAAGTCACGAACATAGTCTGAAACTGAAAGACTAAGAAAGCAATAAAAGTGAAAATGGCCTAGGCCTCAAACCATGATGAGTACCGATCCAAGTAATCAATAGTTGAGCAATCGCGATCTAGCCACGTCTGGGAGGAGGACCGTTAGACCCTATATTATGAAAAAATATAGACACAATATGCATATGTACTTTGAATGTACTGAATATGGGGAAAATGCATAAAAATGTAAACATGATAATATAGTGAACTTAAAACATGATATTCATGATAAAGTAAAATGTAGTAATGCCTTTAAAGTGAAATCATAAATCATGAACAAGGCCAATGCATATTTGAAAACCATAAGGAAAGCTTACATAAAACTTTTGAAGAAAACATCGTTCATTTGTGAGATATTTACCATTAATCGATAATAGACCATGTGAGCTATAACATGAAATTCGGTGTAAACCCTCACATTGAAAAGAGGGAGTCTTACTAGCCAAGGTAAGGAACCCGTACATTCATTCTTGTTAAAATGGATCCATTAGCTTAGGTCATTTAAAACAATCCTACGGGGCACATAGTTTGAGACAAAGGGAATTGCTACTAAAGACCAAATCTCTACTAGTAGTAAATTCTAGTGGAATAGACATAATTGTAATCATATCAAAATACTTGGAAATACAATAATCAAAGAGTACCAATCCAATCATAAATTCATTTTAGAATAACTATTTTCAAAACCATGATTTCATAGTTGTTCATCAATTCAAGGGAAAGATCCTCGCTCTTAACAAGAGGAACATAAAAGACAACGAGTCCTCTCTTACCTCGTTAGGTCAATATGTCTTCTACTAATTAGTCTTGACCGCAGCTTCCCCTAGAGGAGTAGTAACATTATTTTCTCTATGGGCGGATGACATAGGGATTATAAAAGACGGTTGATCACTTGACAAGACACTTCTTTTTTAAATATCTAAATCATGATTCCTTTCAAATGTGAGAAAATCTTTCACAAATTATTGACACTTTATCTTAAAAGCCTCTTTTAGTCATAAAACATTAGTTTTGTAAACAATGCATACATTCATAATCATAGTCATAGTAAATGCAATACGGCATGGGCTCATATGAAATCAATTGAAAAACATGTAATTGAATCAAATCATGAAGAATACATAAAAAAATCCTAAGAGAATTGGGTTGAAATCATATTGGAGATTGAGATTCTTTTGGAACCCAATGGATGAAAGAAATCTATTGGTGAAGTTCCCACATATCTTGGGTAATCAAAGCTCTTAGATGTAAGAGAAGAAAACCTTAGATCTTGAAACCCTAATGTTCACCTTAGGATCTTGAGAGAGAGTTGGAGAAGAAAAACCTTGAGAGAATTTGTGAGTTTGAGTGAATGAGAGGGAATAGATAGGTTAGGAAGAGTAAAATCAATTATAGGACCTTAGAATGTTCTAAAAACAACATAGTTTAGGGGTTAAAAGGGTAGGAAAAGATCAAATTCCCTTAAATAAAAAGTACTGAATCGGTTCTACGAGCCGACCTAAGGTCCGTATAAATTTCTAATCGTACTGGTCATACATAGTACCAGTTACTGAGGACTCAATTTCTGAATAATTTCCATAAGACCTCTCGACGGTTGGTCGAAGCTTCTATGGACTGTAGAACCATGAACCAAAAATTCTTCCAAGTCTAAATTCAACTTTTACGGGCTCCTTCTACGATCCATCAAAATCTCTATGATTTCGTAAACACTTCCATAGACCCAAAGCCACTCAATTTCACTAAGTTTGAATACTTTCTACGGACCATTCCTACCACCCGTCAACTCTTTTACGGGACATCTTGTTGGTTCATAAGAACTCATCAGAGACTTGACATTTTCTAATTTTCTAAGGTCATTTCTATGAAACCTTTCTACGGACCGTAGAACCTCCTACGGACTGCAGAGCCTTCTATGGGCCGTAGACTGATCCGTATAAACTGACACAAGCTCATTTTCTGTAACTTTTTCTTTTCAAACTCAACTTCCAAGTTCTGAGGTGTTACACTTTCACGGACTATTCTACGGCCCGTAGAATTAATTATGGTACATAAATTGTCTTGTGGAAGTGAAGTACTGAAACTCTTCTTTTGCATGTTCTCCACGACCGTGTAGGACAACTCATAAAACGGTTCGCAGACCATAAAAGATTTCCTAAATCAAAACATCAGAAAATCCCAAAATATATGCTTTCCTTCTATTGGAGCTTCTACGCTCGTAAAAGTTACTGTGGCTCATAGACGGCTCTCTTAGATGGCTCCGACAGTTTTTAAAAGAGGGTTATTTCACTATTTTACCACCCCTTCTAAGCTTAAATCTCAACATTTTTGCACCTAATTAAGGTCCTAAACAATATACTCTATGCTCAAAATACTCTCATAATCATTCCCAAGGCTTAGATCAAAGAATCAAGAAAAGAAAATTAGGGTTTCAAGCTTCTTCTTCAAGTTTCTTCTAGAACTTTGTTCTTCCAGGTATGTAAGCCTATCATAGAATATTAAGTTATTCCTCATGCCCTACATCTATAATTTTTTCAGTTAGTAAGATCAAAGCTAAGGTTTTTACTCCAAAAGATCACAATTTTTGAATTCTCTCTATCTCTAATCATTGATTCTTGATTTTTATTATCATAATTATGGTACCTTATATTCATTGATGATTGTTGATTGTTGGTTCATGCTTATACTGCCACAAGGACCGATGTTTTTGATAAAGTTATCTGAAAATTTTGTCATAGTATTTCATATGTATTGTTTTCATGAGAAAAGTAAGTTTCAAGATTTTTACGAAGTATTTCAAAAATGTATTTTGCTTCAAGTGCATTATTTTAGAAGAGTTTCAAGAAAGTATATTTTTGCATAAAGATGCATATTTTCATAAAGGGAAAATCCATAAATTCACTCTTGAACTTGTCTCAAAAAGTCAGTTACACGCATGAGCGGATCTAAGGGTACGGGTGGGGGTGCCATGGCACCCAGTGATTTTAGAAAAATTGTTGTGTATATATATATATATGTATATATGTATCAGAACTTAATAAATATTAACTTTGCCACCCACTGAATATAATGATAAATGGTTCAATTGGTAAAGGGCATGATATGCCACACGTGCAATGCGAGTTCGAACCTCGCTCCTAGTAGTATTTTTTGGCTTGGTTTGTGCGCTGTGAAGCTTTTTTTTTTTTTTGTTTTGTTTTCTTTTTTTGTCTTTTTTTATTGAAGTGTGAAGGGCTTTAGTTTTTTTTCTTCCACTCATTCTTATTTATTTACTATACTTTATTAATTTCAAATTGACTCCTTTTCACCGTAGTTGATTCTTACTTTTTTTTAACTTTCACTAATTATTAATCTCTTGATATGAGTGTCGCATGTTCATTCTTTATCAATTATGAATACTGAATTATCAATATCACATAAATATTATTAAGAATGTATTTAAATAGTAGTTTTTAAAAAATATAAGTTTTAAAAATGATGAATATTATTACTAGAGTTCTTTCAATTTAAAGGTTCTTTCGATCTTCACCGACATTCTTGCTAAGTAAGATGACTAGGTTGAAACTACAATTTTATTCTCTCTACAATATATATGCAACAACACATAAAGTCAATGGAATATGAATATAGTTAACACTATAAGATGGTTTATACAAGCTCAAATTTTAATTTGAAAAAAAATATTTTTCCTCAAAGTCTAAGTGAATAAGGCCCTTTAATTCCTAAAAAAAATGAAGTGTTTAGTTATCTCTAATCATAGAATATCTAAAAGAAAATATTACTAACATGCATGTTTGATCAATTTGTTTAAAAAAATCGAAAAAGATAATAACCCAAATTATAACCCAAAATTAAAGCAACCGACCCGTTTATCTTACTTGAACGATGTGGCACCCAGGACCTCCAAATCCTACATCCGCCTCTGGTTACACGCTTAAACTATCATGATGACCTATTACACACCTTTACTGTTTAAAAATGATTTTTTTTACCTCCTAAAATTGACGTGGCAAAAAATAAAATAAAAATAAAATGCGTTTGACAGTAAATAAATTAAAATCTTTTCAAAATGGGCTGGCCCAACCCAACCCTAACGGGCTAGAGAGTTAAATGGGTTGGGACGGGCTGACCCTTTTAATTAAATGACCTATAAAATAGCAGCCCACTCTGCCCTAAGCGGGCCACGGGTTGGGACGGGTTGACCCTTCAACCAAAAAATGAGCAATATTACTCTCTTAGAAAGATCTAAGAGTATCGAACGTTGACGTCTATGAACACGACATCAATACATACAAATTTTCATTTATGAATCACACACTTCGGTGAATACTTACAAAAATACATTTATGAATCACACACTTCGGTGAATACTTACAAAAATACAGAATAGTCAGCGTAAGATTTAGCGAAAAAATGTTGATCATTCCACCATTCCTCCCACAAAAAACTAGCTAGTTTAAACGACTTGATTTTTTATTTTTAAAAATATTTATTGATAAAAACTTTACAAATAAAACACTACTAAATATATATATATATATATATATATATATATATATATATATAAAATATTTTTAAATATTCATAGCCCACGGGCTGGCCTCTGAGGCTTGCGAGTTGGGTCTACGAGGCTAGCGAGCCAAATGAGGCTGAGCTAAAAAGCCTTGTTCATAAATAGGCCAAAAAAATTAGGCCCAACCCCACTTAATTCAAGAGTTGGGTTGGGCGGCCTAACGGGCCAAACCCATTTTGACAGCTCTAATCAACCTACCCCCACCCTCCTTCCCCCACCCAACACCTCTTCTTCTTCTTCATAGGCAACCATCTTCTTCTTCTTCTTTATTTTTTTTCATCATTTTTTCATACCCAATTTCCATCCACCCCACTATACCTCCACCAAAATCCTCTCCCCCACCCCCATCATATCTATTTTAATGCTTATTCGATTTCACAATTTTTTATTATATTTGATTTTTCTCTTCGGCTTTGTTGGTGGTTGATAAAATTGATGATTATGTTTTAAAAATAAAATATAATGATGGATTTATTGGCGTGGGATGACAAAGAAGCATGAATGAAGGTGGTGGAGAAGAAAAAATCGATATTGACAATGGTGGTAGTGATATTTAGTGGTGGGTTTGTACCTTTTTATGGTGATGAGTTTGTTTATGACTTATGAGTGTCAAATTTTGTTGTGGATCTTTCCAATTTTTGTGTGGATAATGGTGATAGTATGATTTCGATGGTGGATTTGATCGTAGGTGGTGAAATTTATGGTGACTATTTTGATTTTCATGGTGAAATATATAGATTTGGTAGTAATATGGCGGCAATGGTAGTGGTTTAATGGTGGTGTTCATTGAAGAAGAAACAATTGAATGATATGGAGAATTTTAGTCAAAATTTGACATGTCATCTGATGTGGCAGTGACATGACATTGATGTGGCGTAAGTGTGATACACCTCCCATTGTGAGAATGGTGCTACACGTCTCAGGGGTAGAAAAATTCATTATTTAGTAGCAGAGGTGTGTAATAGGTCACTATATTAATTTAAGCGTGTAATTGACTTTTCGAGACAAGTTCGGGGGTGAATTTATCCCTTTTCCTTTTCATAAACAAAGTATAGACAATTTCTTAAAGAAAACATCTTCAATTTTAAAGAAAGCATATCTCAAACTTGAGAAAGGGTAGTCAGATTTTCACAAAAGCATAGTCAAATTTTTTTATAGTTCAGTTCTAAAGAAGTATTATTGAGCATAGACTTAAAGTAATATATTTTCAATTTTCGCCCTAAAGTGGGACCTTTTCCCTAAATGAGGCATCTACATTTATTGAACAGTATTGCATTGTTTTGAGAGTACTATTGAGCACCGAGTTAGATAAGGGTTATGATAATGCAAAACCCCATAAACTATATAGCCAACGCAGGATAGGATTGTGTCGTTGATTTGGAAAATTCCTTGCATAGCCATTGGTAAGAGCTTAGATATGGATTCATAAGTTCAGCTATTGTTGTCCTTTACTCTAGCAAGGTACTGGATGACTCTGACAATGTGGTCGAGACGTTGTATCATAATGAAGTTTATCGTGATGGTTGTCAATTAGAGAAACTCCTCAAGAAAAGTAAAAATATACTATTTTAGTATTTAATATTATTGCCTACCTCAGTTGTAAAGCTTTACTTGTTTTCATTGCATTTACATGCTTTACTTTCAGATGAGTTACTTCCAGTTCCATTCAACTAGCTTATCATTTCATTCAGTCATATTACATACCATACATTCCATGTATGGACGTCATTCGATGCTTCATCTTTAAATGATGCAAATACATTTGTTTAGGATCAACAATAGAAGCTTCGTGGAGATCTTTTATCAACATAGTTGGTGAGACCTCCGTGCTTTCAGAGGGCTCTATTTATTTATGCCTTTCAGTATGAGTAGACAATTAGTTCTTTGTTAAGGTAGTCATAGGTCTGGTCCCGACACCTATCTCAGTCTAATAGAGGCTTCATGGACAAAGTTAGTGAGTCTTTAGTATTCATAAGTTTCAACCGTTTCCATTTTCACTTCTTTTTTGCATCAATTGGTGTAACAGTCCCAGTTTAGCAAGTGTAAACACTTCTTTTTCTAGATGTCATCTATATGATAGCAAGTTGTTGCAGGAACACATAACTAATTTGCATGGAATAAACAGGGATATCAGCTTAGCGTAGATTGGACCAAAGTAGAAGAGAACGAACTGTTGCGTTCCAATCTTTAAGAAGAATATTCATGCGATCTATGAATAAGTGTTCAACCCAACTCCCAAAACGGCCATGAATGGAAAATAGAGATTCTTTCTCGAGAGAGGAGAATGTCGTAAAAGATTATTATATAGATATTGGTATTGTCATATCCATTTGCAATACAAATGCAACTATGACCACACAATCTCCTTCCAGCATAAAAAGACTGCCAACCTTAGCAAACAAAGATACTTTACAGCAATATGGTGCTGGATCATTTGAATACCTGATCACATTTAGCAGTCTGCATAGGCAAAGGAAAAAGAGGAAAGTAGATAATATAATCCACTGATCTATGGACATACATGCCCGGAGTTGAAATCAATGGTCATACAGTTAGAACACTTTCAGATCTGTACAATCAGGTTTCAACTGTGGTCATTCACTACTGTTTCTTTCATCAGGAAATTTAATGCAAGTAAAGCAGCTCCTACCGCAGGCTCCACCTGAAGAATTGTGTGACAGAAGCATTAAACATAGGAGAAAATTAATCATGAAAATTAAGACGATAACAGTTCCCTGGAAGAAAGACGAAGCTAATTTAAGACAAAATGGGTAAAGTAGAGAAAAAAGAAACTTGTATCCTGCTTACTTTGTTATTCATCTGCATAAGAAACCGTTGACAGATAATGTAGCTATCACAGAGATCAAAGGAGAAAACATGTCAAAAGGATTCACAAGACGGGACCAATATTTAGCTTTTACCTATTAGGTTACAAGAATTAATGGAATCTCACACCCCTTGAAAAGAATGAAGAGAAGTAGCAAAGAATTAGAAGACTCATATGCTTCTTAAAATCCGTTTTTTTTATAGGTAAACCAATCTTTTTATACGACACAATGGTAAGCAAACATCTTTTTCTTTACCACAACATATTTGGAAGTTTCCTAAATAGCTTTATTAGTAGAAGTTATGTTTGATAGTACTATAAGTAGTTCCTACACATGTAAATTCTATGTCAAAAAGATTGAGGAAGCTAATTTACATCAAATATTAGATACTTTTTTTTTATGACAAGGGAAACCCGCAGCCTCTACCCTTTGAGTGCGCACAGGGTAAAACCCCCGCTCCTAAGCAATAGCTCGCAAACCACCTAGGAGAGGTAACCCGCACTAGGCAAGCCTGGTGCGACGAGCTCGACCCAGAAGGCAAACCCCTTGCTTTCGCTGGCAAGGGGTTTGAACTTGAGACCTCCAACATGGAAGTCCCAAGCCCAAACCACTGGGCCACCCCGAAGGGTCAAATATTAGATACTTTAACTGTTGCACTCTAAACCCGTCATTTCTTTTTAAACAAATGAAATGAAAAAGAATGACAGTGGTACTTTTGATTTATATCACTTTTATGTAGTTTTTACACATGTAAGCTTTTATTTTTACAAAGTTACAGCAAAAGTTTAGATTTACCCTCGAACTCCACATCCTTTCATGTTTCCTATTTCTTTTTCAGGATGGAGAGACTATATATTGCATTTCTGAGGGAAGCCTAATGTATTTGAGAAGTCTAAGATAGCTATGAGTTAGCTGTGAGCTATATAATAAACTTAAAGCTTCTCAATTGCTTTTCCTGGGTATCTACAATGCTATTTCCAAATCTATCATATAAGCTTTGTATTATTCGCTTGAAAGGATTTCAACACAAACATTTCCCTTAATGCATGTAGAGTAGAATTTTGGACGCATAACAAAGTAACATCTTTCACTAAGCTAAACCAATCATATTTTATTAGTCCTGTACTCCCTCATTGCACTCGCAGCTCCAAGCCTCCAACTATAACGGAAGATAAGGAGCACAATAAAGCGAGGATCTAACAAAGACTGCACAAACAACAGAAAGAAGGAAAGTATGGCAATATCAACTGAAATATTGAATGACAACCAAGATTGCATTTTCCTTCAACCAACTTCAAAGAAAGCAGTATGAAAAGAATCTCTTTTCCTACCCAATGTTGTCGTTAAAAACTGGACAAGACTCAATCATACCGAGAGAACAGTACTAACCTTTGGTCGAATTATACAAGCTGCAGGATAAGTCTTTAAAATAGAATTAGTAACTTCATTCCCTATATTCCACTTCTTGTTAGCTCCAAGTACGCCTCCAACCATAACAACAGGGAAGGAGCCTTTCCCATCTGCAGTTGTCAACATGCACGAATTTGATACCAAAAGGAAGATAGGAGAAAGGCCAGGGAAGGAAATTGAAAAATGGAAATGAGATAAATTAAGAGAGAAAATTAGACAGTTTTAGAGAAAGAGATGTAAAACCCTATCAATTGATAAGCTTTTCATCCAATGTAAATACAAAGTAGGAGTATACAAGAGTCCTGTTTATCGAATAGAGAGCCTTGAACAAGCTAGAATTCTTACCAGAAATAAGACTCCATATCTAACTACTCCCTCTGTCTCAATTTATATGACACACTTTCCTATTTAGTCACTCCCAAAAAGAATGACACATTTCCTTATTTGACAAATACTTAATGACACTATCAACAACTTATCCATGTTAGGAAAACAACTGATTTCTGGAATGAGGTATGGATAGGAACTGAGATCCTGCAAGAGAGCTTACCTGATATTTACACTTTGTCACTTCTTTCTACAATCTGTTGGAAACTTGGGGTGATCTGCAGGAAGGGTTTAATAGTGGTGAAATGGTCACAGTAGTGGACTAGTGGTGCTTATAAAGTGAATGTAGCCTATAATGACCTGAATCAATCCAATTACCAAATTGACGAGTGGCCCTGGAAACACATTTGGAAGACCAAGGTACGTTTTAAGGTTAATTGTTTTGTCAGGCTTCTGCCTTCTGACAAGAGAAGCTGTTCTCACCCAAGGGCCAAGACAACCTGATGAAAAGAGGGATTACTATATGCCCTAGATGCAGTTAATGTACTGAGACAGTGAGACCTTTTCCAACATTGCAAAATCACAAGTCAAATATGGAGGATGTTTCTTGCTCTCAGAGGCATCACATGGACAATGCCAGGAAACCTATCAGCGACTTTAGCAAGCTGGGAAGAAGCAGGATGGAGGTTAGAGACAGCGCCAGATGGAGAATTGTACCACCTATCATATGGTGGACAGTTTGGAAAGAAAGGAATTCCAGATGTTTTGAGAATAGGAGCAACTCATTGCAGAAGATAAAAGTGAACTGTATTCTGCTCTTTGTTTTTGGTGTAGACAGGCACACTCAAAAGAAACTGTAGAAATTCTAGATGTACTAGACTCCATTTAGGAGATTAGAATAGCTTCAGTTTCTTAGGAGTCTTTTTGCTGTAAATTGGGTTCAGTATACCGAAGTACTTTGTTTTTTAACATTTATAGAAATACAAAGTTACGAACTTCAAAACAAAACAAAAAAATTACCCATGTTGGGTTCCCACTTATTTAGCAAAAACTCCACAAAGCTGTACTCTTCTATTCAAAGATTCATTTATTTTAAGGATAATTTTGGAACATTGCAAAGTCTTCCCATATATATTAAATCCTGTGCCCAGTCAAACTCATCACATAAATTGGGACGGAGGGAGTAAAATATAAGCAAACAGAAAACAAGGAAATAATGACAATGGCCTAAAAGAAATTTAGATTAACAACTAATCTAAACCATAAAGAAATGTATGCAAGTAACTTAAAAATACATAAAGAATAATCAACAGATCTAACAAAAATCTCAAGAATATAAGGCAACCCATATTTCTATACTTCACAATTTTTTTATTCTTCATGTGTTACATTTAAAAGGATATTAGCATAATTCCAAGGATTCCCAAATTAATAGAGGAATCTCATCTTCATTGATTCAAGGCATCAAGAAAGAAATGTCTTTATAGCACCCCACCCAGCTAACATTAACTCATAGTCTTTATCAGTTTTGAATACGAAGAAACGAGGGTCTTACTTATAGAAAGAGAGAGCACAAAAGTAAGCTAATCAAAGTGAAGATCATAGGAGAAGATGACAATGGCAGGAGATATTAACTGAACCTAAAAGACCTAAACATAATCTGTGATTTAAAATATTACTCCCTCCGTCCCATTTTATGTGAGGTAGTTTAACTCGGCACGGAGTTTAAGAAGGGGAGACTTTTAAAACTTGTGGTCCAAAATGAATGATAGAAATTTGTGTGACTATAAATCATTTCATTAAGGGTAAAGTAGACATTTTAAAGTTAAACTGTTACTTAATATAGAAATGTGTCATTCTTTTTGGACTGACCAAAAAGGAAAGTAAGAATTGGGACAGAGGGAGTAATATATATCACAGGCCAATAATAATATGAAAATCATCTGCACATCTGAAAAAAGATCTTCAAATCTGCAACGGCTCGGCTCATCTTCTTCAACCGTAGAGTTTCGCATTCTCTCTTAGTTACCTCAGTCACAAAATTAGAACGAGGTGTGAATAGGAGAGTACTAGCAGGTTTTTTTTTTTTTTTTTTTGCTTTTGATAAGGTAAATAATTTTAGTGATGTTTAGACAACCTGTATACAAGAAGTATACCAGAAAGTATAGAACCTACATCAATACTGTGTAGAGGAGAGGATAACAAGGGAAAAGTAGCTGAGTAGACATGTATCTCTTACATTGTCATTGATCATCGAGGGTTTAAGTGCATGCAAAAAAGAGCATGATAGAAACATATAAAATTAGAACTTTTTTATTAAAATCAATGTCAAACCTTCCCCGGCCAAATGTAGTCTCTGGACAACAGCTTTGACACTTATAGCCAATTCTTGAACTGCATTATGTAAGATCTCGTCAGCAACTTGATCACCATCCTCCGCACAGGATACAACTACTGGGACAAGTGCTGCAATGCGAGCCCAAGATGGATCTGCATAGGTCCACCTAGATACCAATAAGAATGAAATGAAACAGCTGAAATTTTGTTCTCAAGCATATATTCTTTAATTTTCATCAGTTTATATGGTGTAAATGTTTCCCAGGGTGGGTTTCATTCATCTACAATCCTTTCCCTAATGGAAGAAGCTGGAGAAGGCACTTCAAATGTCCATCAACTTTGACGCATCAGTTTAGAGAAGATACCCTATGAGTTCGTCTGGAGAAGAAAGACCTAGTGACTGTAGAATACAACTTGAGAGCATTGTTTGTGGACCTCGACCATCATGAGCCCTCATCACTGCAATCAATGCCTGAGCTGCAATCCCATAGCCACTGCACTATCAGGAACTGGTAGTTATAATCATGTTCGAAAGGAGTAGCAAATTCACTTGTGGCATAATCTTTATCAAATACTTCTGTGTCCTTTCTTCATTTATTCATTTGTTTACTTATTGTTCTTTTTCTTTTGCAACAAACCTAAATAAGTGGATATCCTGAACAGTGAACAGTGAACACTATGACATGAACACAAAAAAGAACATACATGACAGTTTGAAAAATTAGTAGTATCAGGTATCAACTATTAAAGTAGTATTCAGCCCCATCCTTGATCTGGGGATATTTCGCCTCAAAAACACAAAAATGACGTACAAATAAGGTACAGAAAACAAACAAATTATAGATCCTTAACTGCTTTGTGCCAGGAGTATCCTAACCCAAATGTAACTAATGGACAAGTGCGAATTTGAACATATCACTATAGTCATTGAGAAATTAACAGAAAACAAGAGAAAGTATAGTACATGTGTGTTCTCAAACTTATCAAAATCCTAAAACCAGTATTAGATAAGACTCATTTTTTCAAAGTCAGTTGAATAGATTCTCCTTAAAAATTTTGCTTGAGATGTACTTCAAGAATGGACGTCCGTCGGATTTAGAATATTGAATTTTTCACTTTTAAAGGGCTCTAGAAAAGTAATACTATTCTCTTTCAATAACCACATGAACTAGAAACAGGCATCAAAGCAGAATATCACATGTACTTACAAAAAGCTTACCCCTGATAAAGTTAGGTGAAATATGGTCACCTGAATTAATTCAATCTGTGGCAGCCCAATTAGGTGCCAAAGCAAAGCATCAAGGGATAGCTCTAGCATTGATGACTTACATTGACCATGATGCTCAGTGCAAGGTTTAAATTTTATAATGCATCCAATGACACCATATCAGGACAAGGGAGAAATGAGTATTGCTCCTAATCCACTTCAACGTGATATAACCAATCATCTTAACGAAAATAGACACTATGTCAATGAAAAGTTGCACATGAAACCATAATACCAGCCCCAAAAACTGGGATCAACTCACCATGGCCTTAACCAAGGGTGTAGAGGAGCTATTCCATATAACCTCATTGAAAGCTAGGCACATGAAATATGACATTTGTGACAAGCTTGAAGGAGAATCCAGAGTTACTGTCAATTTGAGATGCACATGGAAACTGAATGCATTTGAATATGTAAATAAAGTTGCTAACGCAAAGAATACAGTTCTCTGATATCTCTTCTTATTCCTTTGATATTTTTTTATCTCTTTCAATTGTCAAATTAAAGTAGCTATAACCAAATTCATCAGTCAACCAGAATAAGGAGAACTGAGTATCATTTCAATGTCCTCAACTAAGATACACAACTAGTAAAAGAGTTAGTTCAAGTGCTCCAACAGGAAAGGACAAAGTTCTCTGATTCAGAACATATTCTGAATGAGTTTAGATTTAAAACGCAACCTCTGAGCAGCAATAAATTCACTAGAGTCCTATACATTGAAGTAAAATAATCTACACAAGGACACAAAGCCAGAATCTTGTACCAGTTTTAGTATAAAGTCCAACTCTAATCAAAAGCAGAACTGTCATCTATACAAATCACTTTCTATATTTACAAAATTCTTTACTCATGCAACAAGTTCAAGATTTCTAGTTTAGCCATCAGCTGGCATGCTAGATGAATATCTGCCACTGTGCAAACAAATCTGAAAATTCAACTGTTATTCAGAACATAATAGCATCCTCACCAATGGTGCAATTTACAATATTAGCAGCATAGAAAGCTACACCACTAAACTTTACCATGCATAAGGAGACCTTTTTAATGCCAATTGATATGCCAGAATTCTACATCAGCAGAAGTATATTTTTCTTATGACAAAAAAGGCAGAAAGCTAAAACAAAAAAGCAATTAATTTCCTGTATATGTTTGCAGAATATATTTCTCCACATATTCGTCTTTTTCATGTTATGGGGAAGAGGAAAATATAGAAGAATATGTACATGAATACGCACCAACTTTACCTCCCCCAATCACCCAAAACAGGTCCCGCACCCGCAGCCCGAGCTTCTCTTCCGTCTTCAGTAAATCCATAAGAAATGCTTCCAGTACCAGCTATTAAAACACAGCCATGAAGTTTTCCCATCGTGCCACTTGCTAGAGCAGCCACGGCATCATTCTGAATATACAACTTAACATGACTTGGGAATGTGCTCCTGTAAAAATATCATAGTTTTGACAATTATTTAGTGAAATGTATATACATTTTGAATAAGTTTTCTAAATACATCGTTATCAATACTATAAATTATTTTGCATATCAAGATCCGAATGCGCCATAATTTTGGAACAATTAGCTCAGGGTCCAAAATGTCCCATAATTTCGAAACAATTAGAGTACAAGACACAATTATGTGAAATTGCTTGCTAAAAATTAGCAGTACTGAAGTTCCCAGGCGATAGTTCATTGACGAAGATAGTACAACGCAGGATGTAAGGTAAGAGCACATCATGAGTTCAAGTTCTGGTGGTGGGCCAAGTCTAATATTTGAGTGGAGAAGGGTAGAGGCGGGACAGAACCCCTTATTCCACCGAGTTTTGAAGCTGGAACAGCAGAATTCTCAGTGATTAAAAGCAAATGTCAGCAGCCTAATATTGAGACTAAATTCAAAAGTTGCATACAAGATTAACTCCACAAGCAAAAATATCTTTTAACAAATGAGCGCACGGAGCAAACCTCAGCCAGCCTAATATTTTTTCCTGATCCTTTGAATGGTTCACACCGGATAAACCCAAACAAATCGCTTGAACAGCTGACCGTTTGACACCAGCATCAGACAGTGCTTCTGCTATAATCTTTTCCAGTGTTTCTCTAGCTACATCTTCTGTAAACATCAACCGAGAATGATAAAGAAACAGAAACTCATATATATTAGGAATCGAGAACATTTCTGTCTTATGACATTACTCCAATCGTAAGGAAAACACTTCTAGCAGTTGATTTAACAAACTTCAACAATTGAACAACAGTTGAAATCCAGACATACACAGTATTATTCTGCTCATAGCATTAAATTTGAATCCAATATAATTAACTTGCAATGATGACCCTCAAAATAATCCAAAAGGCATGTTTAACAAATGACATAATAATTCAAGACCTTAGGCTTATGGTCAAGTACAAATATCGTAATGTTTACATATATAAATTTTGCTTCTGATTTTGACCTACTTAATTCCGCTATGTAAGCTTTCCCCAGCTTAGTCAGTCTCAAGTGCAGATAAAGAAGGATGGTTGTGGCAGGTGGACAACCAGCATAAATATAGCATAACTATGATGAATCCTCCGAACACTCAATTTATTTGGATTTGGAACATCCACCCACGTACAGACGACCATAGATTGAGCAATGGATATCAAAAGTTCTACAAAATACCCACTACTAGGAGTGCCCTCCCAAAAGAAAAAGATGCGTCTGTCAGATTCAGTTGACCTCAACTAGTGTGGAATTAAGAGATAGTTGAATGATTAGTATGAACTACTTCATTTCTTTCTACCTTCTTCCCCTGCCCCACCCGAGAAAGCACAAAGAATAGTTAGATACCAAAAACTCAAAAAGGTCTTCCAAATTATTTTTTTCGAATAACTAACAAGCACCCCAGAAAATAAAGCAACCAACATATCACAAAAAAAATAAAAAAAAAATCCCTTTTTCGCTTGAATTATAGCGGACACATTCATATATTGAAACCCTTAAATACAAAGCAGCTATTAGGTCTAATCATCCATTCTGCTGAAATTGGCCTGCTTTATCAATAAATTATATTTTCCAATGAATTTAAGGGTTTCTGAAAAGGGGAATTCTGAATTGTCCAAATCTCACAAGTAATATATATATATATATATATACCTCCAACACTATTAAAATTAGAAGAGCCGGCAACGGCACGGCCGAGAAGTGGAAGTGGATCAGGGAGATTATGGATATCGGAAAAGGGAAGAAGTGGCATGCAAACACACACAGTGGAGGTAGTGCCGCCATCTACACCCAAGATCACCTTGCAATCATCAGATTCTGAACCCATTTTCACCAACAGCAACAGCAATTTCAATGGGGGGAGGATTAAGATATTTTAGGATAAATATAGAATACGATTCGAATTGATTTTTTTTTCATTTCAATTCAATATATACACGAATGGGGGTTGTACTGTGTAACACCAGTTGACTTCGATTTACGACTGCTAAAATGATAGTAAAACGGTTGCTTCACGTGTATAATGTTTTAATTTGTAATCATAGTAAATATACCATTCAAATAATTAAATTATAAAAATTAATATTATGTTCCCTAGTGATAATGCAGATGGTTTATACTAATAATGATGATAATGATTAATGCTAGTGATTATGGTAGATATTGAAATTTTGTAAAGATGTGTCTAATTTGAGTTGAGACTCAACAATGTGTGTTCAATTCCAACTAAGATTCTTGGAGGCTATTTAATCCTAAATATTGGTTCATAGTAAATATAATGTTTTAATTTGTAAACATAGTAAATATATCATTCAAATAATTAAATTATAAAAATTAATATTATGTTCCCTAGTGATAATGCAGATGGTTTATACTAATAATGATGATAATGATTAATGCTAGTGATTATGGTAGATATTGAAATTTTGTAAAGACGTGTCTAATTTGAGTTGAGACTCAACAATGTGTGTTCAATTCCAATTAAGATTCTTGGAGGCTATTTAATCCTACATATTGGTTCATGCCTAAAGATATTATATTCCCTTGAAAAGGCATCTCGAAAATTCTATAAAGAGATCGAAATCTCGAAAATTCCACCACAAATTCATGGAATATTCATAATGAGATCAAAAACTCAAAAATTTCATAAAGAGATCGAAAACTCAAATATTCTGCAAATTCATGGAATATTTATAAAGAGATCAAATCCAAATCATCCAAGTTCGGAAAATCCGCTACTAACGGCCCTCGAATCATGGATAAATCTTATGAGAAAAGAATCAAGGAAGGAACAAAATTGTACCGCATTATTATCAATACAATATTCATGTTTTTTCAGATTTTATTTGTGTGGTTTATTTATTTTCCATATGTTTAAAATTTGTTGCAAATAATTACTTCCTCCGTCCACTTTTAATTATTATGTTGCGCTTTTCGAAAGTCAATTTGACTAATTTTCAAAGTTAAATTAGATTATATTAATTCGATATTAGGCAAAAAAAATTAGATATTCAAAAACTATACGGAAAATACTATAAATTACAATTTTTCGCATATCAATATGATTAAAAAATACATTGTAAAATGTTAGTCAAAATTTTTATCGCTTGACTCTAAAAAAAGAAATCATGACAATTAAAAGTGGACTGGGGGAGTAATAACTATGATGATGATGTGATGGTGGGGATGGGAGCAAATTCACGTATGTTCAAAAAGGTTTAATTGAATTCTCTTTATCAGAAAATTATATTATTTTTGTGTTAAAAGTTTTGTTTAAACAAATAATCACTTATTATATTTAGAGAAAAAAAAAACATAAACCCTGAAATTGTTTCGAATTTTCAAAATGATATATTAATTATGCGAGAGTCCTATTTCCCTCCCCCCCCCCAAACAATTTTGAACCGATATTATTACATCATCTTTCGATCAGTCCAAGATTTTAAAGAGCAAGTGTTATCACGCTCCAATCATTACATAACATGTGTTAATTTAATTGAAATATATATTTTTAATTTATACTCCACTTCACCTTCTATCCCCCACCCACCCCACCCACCCCCTCTTTCAAGTTGTCCCCCTCCTTCCATTATCTTCCTTTCTTTCTTCTTCACCTTCCACCCTCACACCCCCACCCCACTTTAAATTTAGTACCTCCCTCATTTTCTTTTCTTTTTCTTCTTCTTCAGCTAAATTCATTCTATCAGTAAAAAAAAATCATACTATTTTTTAGACTTTGCTGAGTTATTGATAACAAAACTAATTATTTTTCTAAGAAATTTAAAATTTTGAAGGTATCATAAATTAATTTATCTCGTTTTCATATAATTTTTAAAATTAGAAATGATACTTTTCAAAGAATCAATGAATTCCACAAAAATTGAAAGAGCTTAATTGAACTTCAGATAAAAAGTTAAATGACATATCCTAATTATCTTGAAATCTAATGGGTTTATCACATTGTTCGAAATGTAAAAAATATTTAGATAAAATTTAAAATTGAAGAGAGTTAAACTAGTAGTAGTAAAAGAAGGAGGGTGGAGTTGTGGTAAAAATGGAGACTTTGAAAGTTGGGAGTTTTAATGGAGATGACATTGAATTTTTGAAGAAAGAAAGAGAAAAAATAACAAGGAAAAAAAAGTTAAAATAATAAGAAAAACAAAAACTATGTTTTATAACAAAATACTTGTAAAAATAATGTTATATTCATTATTTTAGGTTGCTCACGTTCTTTAAGAGAGTACAATCTCTATGATAAGTGGACAAAAAATGATATAATAATATATTAGTTCAAAATTGTTTAAGGGGATGATAGGACGCCCGCATAGTTAATGTGTCTTTTTAAAAAAATTGGGACAACTTCATGTGTCACTTTATATCGTTTCTCTTATGTTTAAGATGAACCCGCTCAAAGGAAGTTAGAATTACACGACTTCAATTCCACAGGCAAGGTCTACTGTTCGAGTTTCTATAAGTATTTTTCCTTTCTTTGTTTTGTTAATTATTTGTGATTCCCTTTTTTCGTATTTTACTTTGCAATTGATGTATTGTATACAATCAAATCTTTTTATAGTGGTAATGTTTGTCTGAATCTCTATTATGCAACAAATTACACCTTTCAGAAGAAGTATAAAGTGATTGTTGCTCAAATATAGAACCTAATAAATGTTAGGATCGATTCAAAGAGGAATATGATAGGACCCAGGTCAGTTGTAATTATTTGTGCTCTTAGTCGTGTTATATTTGAATGGTGTGTGTAAAAGGAAATGTTTATATTTTTCACAAGTAGCAAGCAACAAAATGTCAAGAGAACATGTTTTGAATCAAATAAAAGATGAAACTAGAGTTCTGCAATTTCCATGAAGTCATAACTTAGTAAGATCGGATATACATTAGTAACTTTTTTAGTGTAGGTGAGATCGGTAAGTTAAGTTTACCTAAGGGGTTGGTCCCCTAAATAGATGAATGTCACCACACAACTTGGCCCGTATAGGTGTTTGCATTACTAAATGTTACCCTTGATCTCGAATTAGCTATTTTTGGACAAAATCAAGCTATTAGATGAGGGTTGATAGCCTCAATTCCCGTTGTATAATTCAATTTCCCATTCTTTTACCCCTTTACTCCAGCAAGTAAGAATAATAACAATCAATGATAAATAATATATGCATAATCATCTATTTACAAGATGAATAGTAGAAACTCAAAATCTTGAATTAAAACTCAAAAGTCAAAAATCACAAATTAAAGTCTGAAATCTCTCCAAATTCAAGAACAACGCAAAAAAGACTTGTTTCTTTGTTTATTCAGACCATAAAATAAGCGTGAAGTGTAAAATAAAATCTAGAAAAAGTATTTATAGATATTAAAAACTTATCCTAAGCAAATTAGAAAAATTGGCATCAACAACTTTTACGAACTGATTTATGGGTCGTAAACCCTCTTGTGGATGAAAACAACTGGATAGTCTTAGGAATTTTTCCATGGACAAAAACTGCGATTCGTGGAAATTTTTGCTGCTTGTACTTCTTCCTTGTAGAAATCAAACTTTTTGCACCTTCTCGAACCCCAACTTTCATCTACCAATTGTAGACACTTTTACGACTCATATTGCTACCCCTAAAAATTACAAGTCTCTGAATCTAAATTATGACTGTTATATTGATATACCGTGAGTTTACGGTATTTCTAATACATTTCACTTACAAGTTGTGTGTGTCTAGGGCCTCTTTATATTGTTTTTTATGTGTTTTATCATGTTTTGCAGGAAAGGTGTTCAGGTGCGGAAGTTTAGAGACAGCTAAAGGAAATGCAGAAAAAGGCATCCACGGAGGTCATCTACGGACCGTAGGTCCATTCACGGTCCGTAGGTGATGACCGTAGATCAGTAGGCATGGTGTTGAGGACAAATCAGGAAAATCTGACTAAGTGTGGAACCACGGTGCCCATTGACGGTCCGTAGATTGATCTACGGACCGTACTGTTGATCCGTAGAGTGAGACTGCGAGGGTTCCAGTACCTGATTTTTGAAGATTCAAAGTATGGAGCTACGGAAGGGATTGACGGACCGTAGGTCGATCTACGGTCCGTGCTGCTAGTCCGTCGTCTGCTTCAGAGAAGCTGATTGTTGGATGCTGAAATATTTTCTAAGTCCCGAGTGACGGAAGGGACTTACGGACCGTAGATCCATCGACGGTCCGTAAGTCAGTCCCGTGGATCGAAGACGTGTACCTGAACAAAACTTTCCTTAATTTGTTTCCTTTTTTATTTAGGATTTGTTTTCTATAAATAGGACATGTAAACCTCGTTTTTTAGGGTTAGACATTATTATTCTATTTTTGCTTTGTAACTTTGGAGATTAATTTGCAACCCTAGCAATTATTGATTTCCCAAGTTCGATTTGAAGATTTTGGCTTTGCAATTCAAGTTAATTTTCTGGGTTTATTATTCTCTTTACGTAAGTTCATGATTTCTTCATCTACAATTATGAATTGTGTTCTTGCCAATATGAGTAACTAAATCCACAACTAGGGTTGTGGGAACCATGATCAATTAACAAAGTATGACTAGTAAATAAACAATTCTTGACTAGTATTTTGCATGCATTGATAATTCTTTCGTTTAGAAGTCTTTTTAACGGTGGCCAACGTTAGAACTCGCCTTGTTACTACTTGCCGGACCAAGGAGGTAATTAACAAGAAAAGAATTATCAACATAGATTTAGTGTGATACTATCTAATAGGCTAGTGTCGATTGGTGCGAAGTAATAACTAAGCCAAACATCGATTATGATGTCTAATATGAGGTAAAGGTAAGGGTTAGTAAATTATACACACGTAGCCGGACCAATGTGCGGGGTGAAATTCTCTAGATGCCAGACCAAGGATTTAGAGATACATAACTTATCACTTTGCATGTAATACACTAGAAAAGGATTGCTATTGCTAGGATTACTGCGTTATGAGATTATGGGGAACACGTGTACCCTAGTTATTTCTCTTATCTTGATAACAACCAAGTTGAGTTTAATTATTGATTACTTATTAAGTTCTTACTATTTGTTTCACACAAGCACAACCCCCCTTTTTATTACCTGTTTCTGGAAATAATTTGACTAATTGAATATAATTGTTGGTTAAAAGTAAAGTCTAAACCATTTTCCTCGTGGGATCGATCCCAACCTACAAGTTGGGTTCTTTACTTGATAACGATCGCTTATGCTTCTGAAAGGAGGTGTAATTTGAGCGTATCAAATTTTGGCGCCGCTGCCGGGGAATCTGACTTTTAGATTTTGTTTTAACTACAATATTGAACGTTAGTCAAATATTTCCTAATTTTACTTTTTTCTTTATTTTTGTCTCTCTCAGGTTCCGACTCTAGTGTATGCCACAAGTACACGGAGCCAAGGCGAACTACTTACTCCGTACGATCCAGAGTTGAACAGAACTTTGCGAAGAATGAACAATCAAGGACTTCCAGTTCATCCAATCGGAGGAAATCTAGATGAAGCAGTTGAGTTACAGCAGCCAAGAGTAGTTGGTGGGGAAAATCGGGGTCTAGCTGAAAATCAATTGGGAGATGCAGTGAGAGTACATGGTCTACCAGGCCCACAACACCATGACAACTATCGGGGGCAACGTCGACATAGCAGACTCCGATGGACCCATCGTCCTACCTCCTCTACCTCTAGGGCACACATTTGTGGTGACTAGTAGTTTGATGCAGATGCTTACAGCAAGAGGCTTATTTTTAGGATCGCCATCGGAGGATCCACATGCTCACTTAGCCAAGCTCAGGGTGGTTTGCAAAAGTTGTGTAGGTAGACTAGACTGGATATGAACGTCATTGGGTTACGAGTGTTCCCTCTGTCACTGACAGGCAATGCTGCGGTATGGTTCACTGAGCTTCCTTATAACTAGCAGAGGTATTTTAAAGCATAGTACTATCCAGTGTCTAAGAAGCTCAATCACAAGATCGGGTCAACAATTTTGTGGCATTACCTGGAGAGTCTGTGAGTAGCTCGTGGGACAGATTCACTGCTTTCGTAAGAAGTGTCCCAAATCACCGTATTGATGATGAGTCACTGAAGGAATATTTCTATCGAGGACAGGATGACAACAATAAAGCAGTACTTGACACTATTGCTGGAGGTTCATATGGTGATTGTACATACGCACAGATTGTTGAAAAATTGGAGAGGATCTCTCGCAACAATAAAGCGTGGAGCACTAGAAGGTCAGATACTGGGAGAAACACATTTGCTGTTCATAATGCTACTGTTAACTCTGCAGATGATATTCGTGAGGAGATGGCTCAGATGAGGACAGAGTTGGGGTTGGGTATTGAAGCATGTGAGTGGAGGAGCAGAAAAGGTAAATGCTGTAAATTACTTAACTAGAACTCCACCACCAGTTGAGAAGTGTTACTATGAAGAGGGACACTTATGCGGTGAACGATCAGACGGGGGGTTTCCGACCAAACGCCCAAGGATCCAACACGGAAAATTGGCGCCAAGGTCAAGGGAACCAAGGTTGGAACTATGGAAATTACAACCGAGAGGGTCACTATGTCCGAGATGGGAACTTCAATCGCGACAACAACTACAACAGGAACAACTATGGCAACAGAAACGATCGGGTTGGACCCTATGTTCCCCCTCAAAATCGGGGAATCTGGTGCTAGGGAGGTTGGAGGTAAATGACACGTATTGAAGATATGCTGCAGAAGATGATGAGAAGGTTTGATGCGACTGATGAGAATGTGAAGGAGATGAGAAACGACTTATCTGGTATTGGTCAAAAGGTTGATGCCCATGCAGTGTCAATAAAGCATCTAGAGCAACAGATGACGCAGTTGTCTACTACAGTGAGCCCGCGTCAACCTGGCACTCTTCCAAGCAACACTATCCAGAATCCAAAGAATGATGGACATTGTATGGGCAATTACCACTCGAGGAGGTAAGCAAACCATAGATCCACCTATGCCATCTGTGGTAGAAGTTGAGAATAGAAAAGAAGATGATGTGGTGAAAGTTAGAGAGGAGTCAGAGGTTGTGACAGAACAAGAAGTGGAGATACCTTAGAAAGTGGTTCCCATACCTAGACCTCCACCACCTTTTCCTCAAAGGTTAGTGAAGAAGACTGAAGATGGGAAATATCGCAGGTTTATCACTATGTTGAAACAACTTTCTATCAATGTCCCTTTGATAGAAGCCTTGGAGCAAATGCCTGGATATGCAAAATTCATGAAAGATATGGTGACAAAGAAAAGGTCTGTGAGTTTTGAAGATGATGATAGATTGCAGCATTGTAGTGCTATTGCTACAAGATCTCTGGTGCAGAAGAAGGAAGACATTGGTGCTTTCACGATCCCATGTACTATAGGGTTATTACACTTTGCTAAGGCATTGTGTGATCTTGGTGCTAGCATCAACCTCATGCCTTTACCTATTTACAGAAGTTGGGTCTAGGGGATCAAAGCCCACTGCAATGCGGTTACTGATGGCTGATCGGA